>NC_057390.1:86512834-86834688 GCF_019320065.1 Cervus canadensis | reverse complement strand
AACAGACAAAGGATTAATCTCAAAAATATACAAGCAACTCCTGCAGCTCAATTCCAGAAAAATAAATGACCCAATCAAAAAATGGGCCAGAGAACTAAACAGACATTTCTCCAAAGAAGACATACAGATGGCTAACAAACACATGAAAAGGTGCTCAACCTCACTCATTATTAGAGAAATGCAAATCAAAACCACAATGAGGTACCATTACACACCAGTCAGGATGGATGCTATCCAAAAGTCTACAAGCAATAAATGCTGGAGAGGGTGTGGAGAAAAGGGGAACCCTCTTACACTGTTGGTGGGAATGCAAACTAGTACAGCCACTATGGAGAACAGTATGGAGATTCCTTAAAAAACTGTAAATAGAACTGCCATATGACCCAGCATACATTCTGGGATACACACTGAAGGAACCAGAAATATCTGAAAGAGAACGTGCCACCCAATGTTCATCGCCAGCACTGTTATATAATAGCCAGAACATTGGAAGGCAAACACCCTAGATGCCCATTCAGCAGATGAATGGATAAGGGAAGCTGGTTTACATACACACCATGGAATATTACTCAGCCTCAAAAAAGAACTATTAAATCAGTCCTAATGAGATGGATATTTGAACTGGAGCCCCTTTATACGAGTGAAGTTAAGCCAGAAAGATTTTAAAGAACATACAGATTTTACTAACACATATATATTGGAATTTTAGAAAGGATGGTAACGATTAAACCCTATATGCAAAACAGAAAAAAGAGACACAGAAATACTGAACAGACTTTTGAACTCTGTGGGAGAAGGTGAGGGTGGGATGTTTCAAAAGAACAGCATGTATACTATCTATGGTGAAACAGATCACCAGCCCAGGTGGGATGCATGAGACAAGTGCTCGGGCCTGGTGCACTGGGAAGACCCAGAGGAATCGGGTGGAGAGGGAGGTGGGAGGGGGGATCAGGATGGGGAATACGTGTAACTCTATGGCTGATTCATATCAGTGTATGACAAAACCCACTGAAATGTTGTGAAGTATTAGCCTCCAACTAATAAAAAAAAATAAAAACAAAAAAAATAAAAAAAGAAAAGATGGATCTTAGGAAGTCTGAATAGTGTGGAAAATTAAATTGAGCTTTGCAGGCATCATTTGTCACCAGAGTAAACAAAAACCATCTCAAAAGCAAATGTCAACCAAAATGGAAATATTGAGGGACATAGATTCAGGAAAGGAGAAATAGAAAAGGGTCTGTTTACTCTTCATGTACGATAGCTAGGAGCTACACAGAAACAGCTGATTTACAACACCTGTTGTGAACTAGTTCTCCCTATTTTAACTTGAAGAAACATGCTGACTCAACCACAAATACATAGTTCTTTCCAATGAACAGAACACTAAAAAGACTTTGAACTGGAGTTCAGAAGCCTCCCATTTGATTCTAGCACCTAGTCACATCTGCTTCCCTTGTATTATCTAAAGAAACGAGAAGAAATCACTTGCTTTTCTTATTCAAAATAGTTGTTGAGAATCATGTATTATGATGCGTACATAAATCTTATCTTCGGAAAAGCAGAAGCCGCCAGCATCAATTTGCCTTTTTTAGTAAAAACTTTCTTACTGAAATAAAATCATATAACATAAAGCTATCACTTTAAGTATTTTTCAGTATACATTTTAATGACTTTATTTGCATTCATGATGTTCAACTTGCTTTTGTAGCTGATAAGATTGCTGTTTGAGGCTTGATGTGAGTAGTGAACTAAAACATCACGATTATCTTATTTTGGCTTGGAACAGGAAATAGTCAATTATTGAAAAGGATCCTTCCCAGGAAAGATGGTACAAAATCTCTTTTCAAAAATTAGATGTTCAGCGGTCTCTAAAAATCATACAGTTCAATTGAGGTATAAAAAGATGAAATGTCTTGTCAAAGCCACACCTTTAGATGGTGCAGATGTTGCAATCAAGTTGATGAGACAAAATTTTAGTAAGACCCATAACTTTTATACCTCAGGAATCAGCATGAGTTATGGACCATTTACAGGTAATGAATGGATTTTGTAGCAGCGTTCCCTAGCTGCCTTGCTCATCTTGTCTTGAGTAATGACCTTAAATCAAGTCAAGATGTGAAATCACAGATCAACAGGTTACTCAGACAAACACAAAACTTTTTTTTTTAAAGAAAGAACTTTTATTACGTGTCTGAAGTTCTGATATTTACAATAATTCTTGACCTTTAGTTGGGCTTTTTAAAAAATGGCTCCAGTTTTTCAGCAGTCTGGTTCTAATATTGAAGCATCATGCTTGTTTCAGTGTTTTAACTTTATCAGGTCTTTGCTTAGTTTTGTTTTTTTTTCAGTGCCAGTGCTGGCTTTAAAAACATGCAACTGGTGAAGGCACACCGACTCTACACTGAGAGAGACCACAGGCTTGGTTCCATGCTCTGTAGTCCCAGAACTCGCAATACTTTCATATTGGAGCTTGTGTTTTGTAGGTGATGTTCTGTGGAGAGGCCTAGCAGGCAAGTGGTCAGAGGACAGACAGACAGCATGGGCTTACGTTGTGTCTGTCTGCTTCCTCCCCATTCTCCAGGGATGTTTATGATGCTGCCATGAGAGTGGGATTCCGAGGACCCAGGGCTTGGAGTGTGGGAATGAGGCTCAAAGCAGTGCGGGCCACACCACAGAGTAAATGGGCCACTGGGAGCCCCAAGATGCCAGAAGTTGCTTAAATTCGGAGAGAAGGCAATGGTGTTCTGAGGAACATGGATGATCAGGGGCCTATCCCGTTCTTTCTCACTCACTTTATTTCTCTGTGCTTGCAGCTCCTTACATGGAAAATAGTGGAACGAAAGGGAAAGGTGGACAGCCCATAGTTTCCTCTCAACAATGAGCCTAAGATGGAGACTGTTGGGAGGACATGTGTAGGTCAAGAAGTGAAATAAAGACAGAGAGCTTTGTGATGCCTTTCCGCTGTCTTGCTAAGAATCAAATATATACGCACGTATGAGCCATGTGACATAAATTGTGTAATTTGGATGGTTCTGTTTGCTTTTTAAAAAACAGAACATGATTATATTTTAATACAGAACCAAAATACAACACATCATAGCATATCAATGGCAATAAGACATGGTATTTCATTTGCAATGCATGACAAATGGTTAACATCTTTACTTGTAAATGAGTTTTTAGAAACCAGCAACAAAACACTGATATACCAAGGGGAATGAAACACACACATACACGAAAATGAAATAACACATGTGACTACTAAGGATTAAGTGTATATGAAGATGATTGAGCTGAACAATAACAGAAGAAAAGCAATTTCTTTGTAATAACATATTAACAAAGATGAAAACTCTAGCAGGTTTAGGAAACAGATCCACATAGACAGACACTTTGAGGTCACGTCTATATAGGGGGAATCTGTAGTTTGGACTCAAAATATAAATTTTGGATATGCTTGGTCTTAGCAGTTCCAATTTGTTGAGATTATTTCAACACATTAGTTGGATAAATTTACAATTTATACATAAACCTTGGTACTTCCAAGAAAAGATACCTTCACCCATCTTTGTTTTTAATCTTAATGTTGGTGATTTTGCATACAAGTGAAATGTTCTGACATTTGCACTTAAAGCTAGCATTGAACAATGTAAGGATGAATGATGAAATATGGCTAATAGTTAAAATTATTACTTCTTAAGAAGAGTGAAAGTGAAAGTTAGTTTCACATCGTGTCTGACTCTTTGCAATCCTATGGACTGTAGCCTGCCCGGCTCCTCTGTCCATGTGATTCTCTCCGAAAGAATACTGGAGTGGGTTGCCATTTCCTTCTCCAGGGGATCTTTCTGACTGGGGGATTGAACCCAGGTCTCCTGCATTGCAGGCAGATTCTTTACCAACTTAGCCACTAGGGAAGCGTCTTTAAGAAGAGTAAAGAAGCAAATAAAAAATATCATAAGTTGAAAAAGAGATCACAGAAGAAAGGAAAAACTGTATTTTAGCAGCTCTGATGGCAACATTTTTTTCTTTTTAGACATGGGGACTCACCTTTTCCTTTGCATCGAACTTTGCAAGTTCTGTAGCAGCCTCTGCTCAAAGCAATGGCAGTTTTGACTTTGTTAAATGCGGTGGTATATTATGGTTTTGATTCTAAGTAAAAGGCACAAATTTGCATGAGATTCTAAACTGCTTCTGTGTTTTTTTTTTTTTTTTAGTGTTTCAATACAAATAAGGCAAGAAAAAAGAAAGAAGCCCATATGAAGTTAATTTACCTTGTGGATGTCAACCATTATCAAGAATAGGTGAAGTACTATTCTAAACATATTTTTTGTAATTAATATAGCTTGAAACTTTCACCATTTCTTCACAAATACCTAAGTTCATCAATTTCCCATATAATGTAAAATAGGATCCCATTTAATGAGAAGCCAGGCCTTCTGAGTCTCAGTACAGGACCTGCTCAGCACCAGGGTTTCCCAGGGACTGTGGAAACCACCTCACCATTTCCAGGCATCCATGGGCCATCCCCTTTATCATGTCTTCTCTTTGCATCCTCCGGACCATTACTCATTCCATAGTTAGTTCTCAGGTACCACATTTCTACCTTTAGCCTCAATCTAAGCAAAACCATCTATGAAAACAATTTCAACAAAGGAGTTTTTTTTTTTTAATGCATTAAAATAAATGGTTAATTTTCAAAATAAAGATGTGTAAAGCATGCATCTTAGGACATCGTTTTCTGGCTTGACTTCATGTTGATATTCACTTAAGACGGACAAAATAAAAATTAGTTTACTGACTTTTCAATCTTGAGAAGGTTTTAAAATTTAATAAATATATATAGTTCTTGCATCACTTAGTGACATGTCTCAGGTTGGTGATCTGTTCAAACACCTAAACTGAATGACAAAAAGGGGACCTGTAATCTAGGGGTTCACCAGCCTCCTACCACCTATGAAGTGCTCCTGTTGGCTGTGTTTCCTGGATGTTCCTTGGGAAGTCTGTGGTCTTGCCTCTCCCTCTGTTAAGGTTCCCCCCTCCTCCAGTAACCATGCCTAAGTGGAGAACTAGTGTCTCCAGGAAACCATCTCTCCTTCCCAACCTCAGCTTCTCAGGCATTTCATTCCATAGACTGGCAGCTCTTTGGGAAGACTTTCCTTTGCCTTGAACCAGGATCTTTTCCCTTGAAAATGTACTCCTCAGTCCTTACTTTAGTTTGGAGGTGGGAGAAGACAGCCATGAATGCGAGTGTTGCCTTTTGCATCACCTTTTTCACTCTCCAGTGTAATTATTCCACCTCCCACACCTCCTCCAGAGTAGGTGTCTCCTTCAGGATGCTCCCAGATGGCAAGTTAATCAGCCCTGTCTCCAACCTCCCTCTCCTCTCATTTCATCAGGAGAAAAAGCTTTTCTCCAGGATCTGAGCGAATGCCGTCATCCTTCTCAAACTGACTTTAGAAATGGATCAGTTTTGAAAAGGCATAAATTACTTGGTACTTTGCTTGTGACAAGCTGGGCCGGCTGTGATTTACGGAGTAAATGGGAGGGGCTGGCCAGCAAGCTTCTCTGGCTCCTGCTTGCGGAAGAGATAAGCTAGTGAAATCCATGGAAATGGCCTTAACAAATTTTGGAGTGAGTGAGTGAAAGTCACTCGGTCATGTCCGACTCTTTGTGACCCAATGGACTATACAGTCCATGGAATTCTCCAGGCCAGAATACTGGATTGGGTAGCCTTTCCCTTCTCCAGGGGATCTTCCCAACCCAGGGATCGAGCCCAGATCTCCTGCATGGCAGGCAGATTCTTTACCAGCTGAGCCACCAGGGAAGCCCAAGAATACTGGAGTGGATAGCCATGCCCTTCTCCAGGGGATCTCCCTGACTCAGGAATAGAACGAATTTTGGAGGACTTGTGCAAATGCAAATGCTGTTAGAAAGTAGTTTAAAGAACCTCTCCCTGTCTGCTTGTGGGGAGCTCATGTTGACACACAGCGGTCACTTTCACAGTCACATCTTGCCTCAAATAGTCATCTGGCTTTCCTCCCTTTATTATAAATGTCCTAACTTGAAGCTTTAAGAGGTTTGAGATGGCTAATTGCAAGATCCTCTCCCCTCTTCGTTAGCTGGCAATTCCGCATCATGCTTGAATATTCAGCTTTAGGTGAAGACACCTTTATCTGCCCGTGAATTCACCATTTTCACAGAAGCGTTTCTGTGGCTGAGCTAACCCCCCAGAGGAAAGCGATGTTAGGAGCAGCGGAGTTCAACCAGAGGCCACTCTTGGAATATATGTGAGGAAGAGTGAGAGGCAGGAGAGGAGAAATCTCGCTGTGCCATTGGAGAGAAATAAAAATAGCTGTGAATGTTATCATTTTCAAATTGGTACTAGGAACTGAGAGACGTGATCCACATACCAAGTGACTGCGGGCATGATGCCGCCCCACCAGATAAAGGCCCGTGGGAGGCGTGTGATTAAGCCGTGGTTATCAGCTCCTGGCCAGGGCGGCTGGCGGCCAGGACAGCCGGCAGTGCTTGCAGCTCGTCTGCTGGCCCTGTCCGCCTACCTTTGCAGATTCATCTAAAGGGGAACCCGGAACCTTGAGCTTGCCCGTCAAATTGCAGGGCCAAGGAGTGGGGGTGGGGTGGGATGAACGTTTCCAAACCCGGGCAGTCTTAAACACTGTTTTCCCCATCACCGGAAAGGAATCAAGCTTGTTGTTTAAGATGATCACAATGGAACATCTGCCTTTTTTGTTTCATTCCAGCAATTTGCGATTCTCACAACAGCCCCCTTTCCATAATGACAGTTGATATTTAGACTTACACAGTCTCTCTTGTCTGAAAGATGTAGAGATCTAACAGTGAAGAAAAGGAGCCTTCACATTTCTCAAAGCCCCATCTTTGCTTACCGTCTCCTAGTCTGAAAGAATATCCCCCTCCCCTGCAGCATCCTACAGGGGTTGGGGGGAGGATGGTAAGGAGGTGGAAACACAGATATTGCATATTTAGAATAAAAAGAAAGATTTAGGATGAAAACTAAGAGACAGATTTTAGACTTAAATTTTCTTAATTGGAGAAATGATTTACCCCATGATAAGGCAAAAACCACATCAATGTTTTTGAGGGTAGATGTCTGACACAGACGCTTTGTGTGTCTGGGCAGCAACCCTGCAGAGCCAGCCCTTTGGTCCAGAGAGAGCTTTATGACGGATGGATTGTATAGCTACCTCGTGCAAGCACTGCATTAAACCCCAAAGTCAAAGTGTTAGTTGCTCAATTATGTCCAACTCTTTGCAACCCCATGAACTGTAGCCTGCTAGGCTCCTCTGTCCTTGGGATTCTCCAGGCAAGATCACTGGAGTGGGTAGCCATTCCTTCCTCCAGGGGATCTTCCCAATCCAAGGATCAAACCTGGGTCTCCCACATAGCACACAGATTCTTTACCAGCTGAGCCACCAAGGAGGCCCTGTGTTAAACGCAAGGGACCTTCTAAAAAACTCTGGACTCGATCCCTAATCTCAAGAGCTGGAAATCCACAAAACAAATGAGATTTTCTTAAAGGAAAAATTAAAGGGCACTGTTTATGGGTACCAACCATGGGAAAGATACTGTGTCTTCACTGGGACACAGTCCACTTCCTTTCTCAGGCCACTGCAGGCTCACAGTCTGGGCAGGGAAGTAGCTTTTATAGAAGTTACCGCCATTTCCTTATTCTCATAATTAAGCCCTGCAGACTAAGTCATTACTTGCTTGGGTTCAACTGGACTTCCCTCCCAAATTTTTCACCAAGTTCATTTCTAAAGGCTTTGTTTTAATATTCATCATTAAAATCTGTATCCTACAGATTCACAAACTCACTAAAAAATTGTTCTGGTATTCAAACAAGTCTGAATAACATACACAAATTGTTGTTGTTGTTCAGTCACTCGGCTGTGTCCAACTCTGTGCAGCCTCATGGACTGTAGCCCACCAAGCTCCTCTGTCCATGGAATTCTTCAGGCAGGAATACTGGAGTGGGTTGCCATTCCTTCTCCAGGGGATCTTCCCAACCCAGGGGTCGAACCTGCATCTTCTGCATTGGAGGCAGATTCTTTCCCACTGAGTTTACTGGGAAGCCCAAATTACATCTTTGTAAACCTCTTTTTAGGTACGGTACTGGTTTGCATCCCAAAGAAAGCTGAGCTCCGAAGAATTGATGCTTTTGAACTATAGCATTGGAGAAGACTCTTGAGAATCCCTTGAACTGAAAGGAGATCAAACCAATCCATCTTAAAGGAAACCAGTCCTGAATATTGGAAAGACTGTCATTGGAAAGACTGATGCTGAAGCTGAAACTCCAATTCTTTGGCCACCTGATATGAAGAACTGACTCATTGGAAAAGACCTTGATGCTGGGAAAGATTGAAGGTGGGAGTAGAAGGGGACAACAGAGGATAAGATGGTTGGATGGCATCACTGACTTAATGGACATGAGTTTGAGTAAACTCCAGGAGTCAGTGATGGACAGGGAGGCCTGGTGTGCTGCAGTCCATGGGGTCACAAAAAGTTGGATATGACTGAGCAACTAAACTGAACTGGTTTGTGTATTCATATATGAATTTACTCTTCTTTTTTGTTAAATTCAAATCTTCTAGCAAGACTTGAGATGAATCTCTGGAATACTTTATATTGACTTTGCAATATTGCATATTAAAATTTTCCCTTGATTAAATTGGAAGTGGGGGATCATGTCAGAAAGGTAAACAATAATTACAGTGCTTGTCATCCAGGGGTTAAAGTTTTCTTTCATTTTGCTTGATATTGTTATAACCATTACTTTGAGCTTTCTTTTTCTCTTGAAGTCCATACCTTTTCTCCTCTACATGAGTAGTTAATGTTCTCCATAGTTCCCAAATAATTATTCTCTCATGCTGCCAAAAAGAGGCCCGTGATGTGTCAGGAAAACGATAGTATCATGCAGGATGGATAAAAATATGGAAAGCAGAAAGACTGGGGAGTGTATCTCTGGGGCCAGACTGACTGCTCCAATGCCTGCATTCACACGCAACTGATACCCAGCGTGGCTGTAAGATGGGTTCAGGCTCATCTTCCTCTGGAAGAAAAGCACAGTTTGGAGGCACGCACTTGGCATGGCCGTGCTTGTTAGTACCTTCAGTTTCCAACAGGCCACAGTATCTTGGTGTAAAAACAAACATCTCTCAGGGTAGATCACTGCCATCAAGCTGCGGATTCTCTAACCTCAGGTCTACACTAGACCGTTTTTCAACTGCATTATTCTGAGATTGAGTTCCAGGGCAGTGGTGCAGCGTGGCTGGCAGGGCTCCAGAACATTAATGCTGAATATCGTCAGCGCCATCTACGCAATGGTGTGTTGTTCCTGCCACCTTGACAGCTGCTGAAAGACTTACTATTATTATCCTACTTTAAAAAAATCACAGCAGAGTGAAGTACACAAGTGTGGTAGCAACGTGTGAACCACTGTAGAAGCAACTGTATGATCAGCAACATCTGGGTTACAGGTGTGAATGTGAAGGTCGCATCGCCTGCTAATTAATGTCTAGAGAGACCCATCTCAAGGACGGTGCTTCCCCCAGAGTTAAGTACTACGTGAAAAGGAAAAACAGTCTATGCTGGAGACTGACATCACATAACCTGTCAGATCTTAGAGGGTAAATAAATACACATCTGAAAATTTAACTGACACTTTTAAAGACATGAAATGAAGGTGATTTTGTTGTTAGCACCACATTCTCCCAGGGAAACATTCCATTCCATTGATGGAGACTGTCAAATTTTTGTTCCAAAGCCCAAATAAGGTGATGAAAGCTGAAAACTATCTTCTCTCTGGAAAATGCATGCTGAATATGAACACATCCTGGAGGGGATTTTAGGTTGTTCAGAATTTCTCTGATGTTCTGGTTACCCAAATCCTTCTTTTATGAATTAAAAAAAAAAAAGTGACTAGCTGATGTTAACATACAAATGTTCAACTAAGGAATGTGTTAGAGCAAGAACCACAATCCTGGTACCCTGGATTCCAGGGAATGCCTTGTGATGTATTCAGGTGGTGAATGATACGAGAAGTGAGTTTCCATGCAAGAGTGTAGGCAGCCATCGTGGTTCCATGATGATCTCTATTGATCCCATGGAGGATGAGTGGACAATCTTGTCACATTCCATTCTGCTAGTTGACCAAGAAAAGTATGGGATAGGCTCTGAAAACTCAAGTGGACTATCCCCTAATGAAAGCTTCTTCCACAGTTATTATTCTAGAATCTAATCTAGAGAGGAAAGGTGTGGAGATGTCTCAAGTGGTGAGAAAAATCAGCCCTTAGACACAGACTATTAAAGCATTATAGGGAAGTTTCGCCTGTATCTGTGTGCTTTGGTTTTTCTTCAGATCACAAGTGCTTTGATGATTTCTACAAGTGCCTCTTCCTCATCTCTTTGTTTCCTCTCTAGATTCAAAATGCATCAACCTTCTTCTTTTTTTTTTTTTTTTTTTTTTTGAGATCTGTACTAACTTGGAGAGTAAACGAGTACCTACCTGTTTGTTGACTTGGAAAGGTTTACTTATTCTTTGTTTTTAGGAGAGGGAACCAAGACTTTCCCAGGAAACACTAAGATGTGTTTGGTAGTAAACAGGCTGCTGGTCTTCTTCATGGGATCTATGCCCATCCCTTCACCTCTCTTCACTGAACACTTTCCTTGGGAGGCTCTTTCATTGTTCCTTCTCAAGTCTAACTCGAGTCATGGTGCCCTCTACCTCCACACAAAATTCTATAATAATTACGTGTTTTCCAGAAAATAAAGCCCAAATGCCTTTATTTAGATATTTTATAAATTTTACCAAATTTATAGTTGGTATTTATCTACCTTCAAAATATAATCCTGGTTTGTGCCGATCTCATATCTCATGAGTACCACATAGATCAATATTTCAGAACACTGTACTGTGCCCGAAGAAATCAAACTTTACAACATTTCATCTGTTTGAAATATCCCTCTTTCCTCCTCATCCTTGCCCCTTAAGTTGCTACTGTCCTTTAAGGTTTATTTTAGTCTATCTCAAAAACTCCATCCATTTGTATCCAAACCAAGTAGAATTACTTCCTCTTTTGAAAGAAGATATACCTGTATTTTGTTGTCATTGTTGTTGTTCGCTTGCTAAGTCATGTCTGACTCTTTGCAACCCCAGGGACTGTAACACGCCAGGCTCCCCTGTCCTTCACTATCTCCTGGAGTTTGCTCAGATTCATGTCCATTGAGTCGGTGATGCTCTCTAACCATCTCACCCTCTGCCACCCTCTTCTCCTTTTGCCTTCGATCTCTCCTAGCATCAGGGTCTTTTCCAATGAGTCGGCTCTTCTCATCAGGTGGTCAAAGCATTGCAACTTCAACATCAGTATCTCTCTCTCTCTACCTATCCATCCATCTATCTATGTATATATCTGCCAGAACTGTAACACCTTTGTCCTGGAACAGGTAGTATATTTGTCTTACTCATATGTGTGTGTCTCCTGTAGAGTTTAACTTAGTAGACAGGGCATACAGCTAGTATTTACTTTATTCAAGCATCATTATCTCATTTAATCCTCTTTACTACCATGGAAGACTGGTATTGCTAGGAACACTTTGTAGAAGAGGAGGAGAGTCAAGAAGTCTGTTAATTTATCAAAAGTGGGGTTTTCTTCAAGGGCAGGTTTGAAATTTCACCCCACTTTTACAATCCTACAAGTTCTAGGTGTGCTTACTACTTGACATCTTTGTCTTGAAAGGGATGGTTTTGGACAAGCATTCAGATAACAATTGCGATGAGAAACTGCGTCTTGACAGATTACTTCAATACTCTTGGCTGGCAAGAGTCAAGGAAATGTATTAAGGAACTTATACTAGTACTGTACAGCTTTACAAAATTAGCTTTTAAAGATTGTGTGACTAATTTCTTCAATGTTTGAAGTAATTAAGGACACCTTCAGAATCAAGTTACAGAAACATCACTGACAGCATCTGAGGACGTTCTCCCGGTGGTTGGGCAGGTACTGGAGCCAGGTGCATCTTTTCAGAGATGTCCTCATGGCTCCATGGCCACTTGCCAGCCAACCTTCCATGAACACTTGCAAACAGCAGGAAAAAAATCTTGTTGAATTTCAAATCTGCTTCAAGGAGACAGAAAAATAATGACACCCTTTGTTTCTTGTCTTTGTTAGTTTATTGGAATAAACTTTCCTTCTTTCCTTTCATCTCGTCTTCTTCCTTTACTAAATAGTCAGCAGAAATTCTCCTTTCTTTGTGAATTTTACAAGACTCTTTCTCCTAAATAACATAAGAATTGCAAGATGTGGGTTACTAAACAATGCTGAGAAATTTACATGCATCATCTGTAATCTCTACACTGATTCTGAAATACAGGTTTATTTCCCCCGTATTTCTTTTACATATATAGAGAAATTAAAATATCTGCTTTCTGTCAAACTTAATTAATTGATAAATTTTAATTATGAATGAATTTTTGAACTAGACAATACACTTATTAGAGAGTCAAATATGCCATATAATAAATGTATGATTTTGCACCTGTATGTTGCTGCATTCAAGATTACTATCATCACTATAGTAAAACAGGTAGCACTTCAGGTTGGAATTATTCCAAATTAGAACTACTAATGTGATCTTGATAACATAATTCCATTTTCTCATACACTGTCAAAGATTCAAAAGTAATTGATTCATGTTTTTTTTCTTCTTAACCTTTGGAAATATAAACAGACCTCATCAATAGGATTTACTTGTTTTTACATATCATGAGAATATGAATATAAAATGATTTGAGTTCACAGAAATGAGTATAAAAGAGAGTACACAAGATTCTGTGTACATTTCATCCTATGACAAAGGTAAGAAAAAGAAACTTGTGATTAAGATGACTCATAAACCAAGCAGTATTTGTTTCCCATGTTCTCATTCTGTAACTGTCTTGGCAGTCGAGGGAACTAAAGTTTCAAGGAGTTAAAAAACCAACAGGTAGAATGCACACAAGATCCTTCTTGCCCTGTGTTCCATACACGGCCACATGTGCCCGTGTACTCACAGGTATGTGTGCACACACACGCATGCACGCACAGAGTTAGTGCCTGACCCCCCGCACTGGCCTGGTCCAGCTACAGAGTCCAGACTTTCAGCTCTCAGCCTGAACGGGGGCATCTCCTCCCTGTGGGGTCGGCGGTAACTCATCCTTACGGTTCTAGGTATGCTCCTCCAATTCCTGGTTATCTGGAGTCTATTTTAACTCTCTTGAGGAAAAAAAAGGAAATAGTGCAGTTAGTGTGTTCTGACTGGAAACACGAACATACATATAGAAACTATTCTTAGTTTTGGAAGAGGGAATAAACAAAGGGATGACACCAGGCTCCCATCTGCTCCACCAGCTTTGTGGGAGTCTTGTTGACTTCGTAAGTCACCAAGGCTCTCAGAGCCTCAGTTTCCTCTTCTGTTAAAAAAAAAAGAGGACATTCTACTTCCTGTTCCAAGACTGTTTAATTTAGACAACAAGATGCAGGCAGTGCAGTGAGACCCATGGTGTGAGGCACAGCGCAGACCCTCAACAAGTCAGTGACTCAGAGAGGAAGCTGCTGTCCATTGACAGAAAGCTCCTTGCTTTCCTTGGTCAGTGACGGCGGCTCTAGCAGTTCCCACTTGGAGAAGGGAGCCTGGAAACAGGAAGGAGAGCCCAGAGATCTGCCCCAGCAGAAAGTGGACCCCAGGGAAGACAGAAACAGCTTTGCAATGATGATAAGCCAAATGCTTCTGAGTTTAACTGTTTGAAAAAGCAATTTCTTAAGTATGACATAATGGTGAAGTATGATTCTCTAATGAAAAACCTATAAAATATCATTCCAACTGCCAACTTTGGGGTGCATTTTATAATGTCTGTGGTTGATGATTTAATAGATATTAAAGTTATCTTCTTATAATATAAAAATTACATGAAAGCTATCATTTCAAGACTACAGAGAAACATTTTTTGTGTATGTGTGTGATACTATGAAAGTTCATACAGCTCAACAGAATTGGGAACAGCATCATGAGACATTCAATAGACCAATAAAACTGGGCTTCTCCCTATGAACTGCCATTCTAGGAGGTAACAGCCCGGATTATTCAGGGATACATCTGAGGGCCTGCTTCATGGCAGCTGTGCAGAGCCCTGGGGAGTGTATGGTGGTTTTTGCTTTTGTCACTTTGTCACTGAGTGCCAGGCCCTCCCAGTCATCACCTCTGTGACCTTTGAGAGCAACAATTTCAGACTTGTGGGGCAGGGGGACTTGGTTGTAGTCGGGTGATGCTTCTTTGAGATCCAAAAGAGATCAAAGGATTCCTATTGCACAACATATGGGAACACTCTCCAGTTTTCAAATGCAATGATTTTAACTAAATAATAAGCAATGGTACCAGGTCAGGATGCCTGCCTGCCAACAACCAAGGATGCTGCTACATATTCCATCTCCCCAAAGTGGAGATTTCTGAGTAAAAATCTATACAGAGTTACTTCTTTCTGGGAAGAGCTATGAGCTCAGGCTGTTATAACAAACATTCCAGAGACTGGGGGGCTTAAACTAGAAAGACTTATTCCTCACGGTTCTGGAGGCTGGTTCAAGATTAAGGTGCCAGAATGTCCACTGTTGCTCAGAGCTCTTTCCGGCTTGCAGGTGGCTGTGTCTGTCTGTATTCTTACATGGCAGAGGACAGTGAGGGAGAGAGAGGACGCAAGCTCTCTCCTGGTGGTTCTTCTTATAAAGGGTGCTAACCACCATTAACAAGGGCCCCATCGTCATGACCTAAGCACCTCCCAAAGGCATCATCAGTGGGTAAGACTTAAACATGTCTTACCCAATACGCATCAGTGGGTAAGACTTAAAAATGTATTTTGGGAGTACACAGTCATTCAGTGAATAGAACAGTTTTCCTCATATCTATGCTCCAGGAATCATATCCATTCATTCTGGGAAGAGATTCTCAAGTTTCAGCTTGAGCCTGTTGCCTAGGTTAAATGAGCTAGTTCTGCCTTCTCTCTCTATTTTCCAAGTTAAAAGTTATTGCAATAATGTTTCCTGAGGTTCCTGGTTTAGTGATCCCTAAATTTTGTCTTTCAGGCAATGTTGCAAACATGGAGTCAGACTCCTGGAATTCAGGGACTGGTGCTTGACATTCATAACTGTTGTCTTCCCATTTGTATAATTTGCTTCATAAATGAGCATGGTCTTGGCCAGGTATGTACTAAATATTAATGAGCAAAGGTTATATGTCAATTTATAAAAAGGAAATAAATGAGTTTGGGTATCTTCCATGTCCTCAGGACTATGTGTGTTGCTATTTTGGAAATATCATTTTCACTTTTTTTTTTTTTAAGTCACACAGACCAATTTTTAAAGGCTAGGTAATTTGTCCAAAGTCCCTGAGATAAGCATTAAATAACTGATAGACTCTGAATCCCACACAAGTTTCTCTGAATACAAAACACTGACCATTTCTACTCCAAATAAAGCCTCTTCCAGTGCACACACGAAAGTCTGTGGCTTTGAACAAGACCTTTTCTACCTTCTCAGACAGAGCAAAGCTGGATGCTGCATATAAGATTCTCAATTTTATACCCCTCAAGTTAGTGAAAAAAGTCAGAGCTGCAAGCTGGTAGCTACAACTATGAAATCACAATGATTATGAAGATGCTCTGCAGTCCATAAATGTTACTGTAAATCGGTGCTGTTAAAATCCCTATTTATTTCTGTTGCACCGGGAAAGGATAAACAGAATTGCTTTTTGCTAGAGACAGAAGATTATGTTCTCATCCGAGGGTGAATCCAGCCGCAGCTGGGCCTTTATGATTGTGACTCATTTGAAATGGCTTGTTATTAAAACTGGATTGTTTTTGGATTGCGACTTTATTCAATTGAGACAATTACGTGTTCTGTATGATTCAAATCAATGATTTCAGGCAGCAGTTGATTATTTCAGCTTAATTTGTTGTGCCTTTTGCTTTTTTTAGACAGCCATTGGATATCAAAGTCTGAAATTAGATTTTAATTTCCTTTTGGGGAAATTTCACATGTATATTGCATTAGCCTTCATAAATGCCACGATGCTTCTCTCCTTATGCAAGTTCACACACAAGCTCAGGGAACAGCCATCCATGGACAGCGAAGGTTTACAGATTCCCGGCCAGTGGCTTCTGTCCCTTGAAGTCAGGTCAGTCTCTGAAGCGGAGGACCAGTTAAGCACACTTGGTGGGATTGGCACGTCTTATCCACCAGCCCAGCTCCAGAGCAGTTTGAGGAAGCAATTTCACCCTCTCTAGGTTCTCTTTTCTGTGCTTTCTGGGGTGAAGGGCTCAGAAATCAAGAGCAGCCCCAGGAAATGCTGCCTGAAGATGAAGTGAAGAAGTGTGTCGGCAGGAACAAATTGCCCAAGCCTGGCTCCCCAAGGTTTGATGGCAATCTGTGGAGCATGGGGTGATGAAACATACGCCAGTAAACAAGTCTTCCCTCCAACTTATCAAGATGCCTGCGGGGCTGAATGTGTCCTACAGAGGTGGTCATGTCCCCTCAGCCCTGCTTGTGGTATAGAGGCAATTTCTACCCATGTGCAGTCTCTTCCTGGTCATTCCCTGGAGTTGGCAGTAAAATCATTGTGCCCTTGTATGAAATAATGACTTGTAGTTTTTGAAAACACACAAAATCTTGAGAACGAGAAACTTATTACTAGCACTGGATACGTATGGTTAGTAATCCATCATGGGTGCTTTCTGACAAGGGAGGTAAACGTTATGGGGGATAGGATGTGCTGAAGAAGGGTGACGATCTCCATGAACTAGTGAAGAAGTGAAGTGAAAGTCATTCGGTCATGTCTGACTCTTTGCGATCCCATGGACTGCAGCCCCCCAGGCTCCTCTGTCCATGGGGATCTCCGGGCAAGGATGCTGGAGTTGGTAGCCATTCCCTTCTCCAGGGGGTCTTTCTAACCCAGGGATTAAACCTGGGTCTCCCACATTGCAGGTGGATTCTCTACCCACAAACCACAAGGAAAGCCCAGGTCAGTGTGCAAATTACTAAGATATTCATGTTTGCAATAATCTTCAGCTTTGCTTTTCAAAAAAAAAAAAAAATGGGACCAAGACTATGAGCTATCAAAGGGACAGTAAGTAGCCTCATTGGACTTTGAATCATTGTGTCCAACTCCCAAATCCACACATAGGTGGATCCCTAGATTTTGAAATAGCAGGATCTGTCTTCAAAGGTAGGCAGGAGGCTTCAGCATTTTAAGGGAATTTGGGTGCTGTGACCTGTAAAAGCCCTTTTGACTTAAAGAATGGATGATGTTATGGTTGACTGAGCCTCCTGTGGGGGATGAGGGCTGAGGTAAGGGAGGTATTTATAAAGCACTGAGACTTAAAAGAAAAAATCTAGTCCTGTTTTGTACAATTTCACATTAAAACCAAGAGAGTTGCACAGAAATGACTCATTGTTGCAGGGAATTACCTAGCCTAAACCAGAAACTGATAAGACTCTGTCCTCTAAGCTTGAAATTCAAGCCACTTGCTACTTACAGAGAATTCATGGATAACTAATTTTAAAAATCATATCAAAACAAGGAATGCTTTACTATTTACATGTGGTCCAAGAAGAATCAGTAGCACGTGCCAAAAGTCATCTCAGTGACTCAATGTGCACCCTGTGACCTACAGCAGCAGTGCAGGACCAGGGAATAGATTCAGACCAGGAAACAGGTAGCCTAAAAATAAATATCCAATCAGATCAAACAAGCACCTTACTCGATGTAGATCTTTTCTACTAGAAGCATCCATGGCTTACAAAGGGAGAGAGAGGAGGTGCTGACAGAATCTGCTGGCTCTGAGGATGGGTATTGGAAGAGAAGAAACCCTGAGGGAAGACCCCAAAGAAGATTAGAGGGTGTGATGGAGAGGGTGGAGAGAAGGGCAGGTGGATAGTAAAGTCAGGGGCAGGCAGTGTGGGGAATGGGGGACACTGGGAGTTAAAGAGGCCCCCAGATGTTGTATGCATGGTATAAAATAGTCAGGATGTTAGAGTGGAAGAAATGGAGGAAGCAGCATGAATCTGAGAATCCACTTAAAGGGAAGATCATTAGACTTGTACTAGGGAGACTTGGCCAGGCCGCAGAAGAGAAAATCAATTGTCAGATATGTTGAGAAGTTTAGAACAGGAGGGCCTAGAAGAATAGCTCTTCTGGAGATAGAAATAGAAGAGTTAGGAAAGAAAAGAGGGTTGGGAAAGAGGATAACTCTTGATTAACTTTGCTAGAGAAAATGGACAGGGGTGCATTTAGCGCAACAATGTAAATAGCCACAGTCCCATTGCTGATGTTAATTTAATTAGAAAAGATCCCCCATTTTTAACAGTTTTATTTAAGGAAATTTCAGAAGAACATAGCAGAATTTCTCTGGTGGGGTTTTTAATGAGTCACCATTTTAGGAAATAAACACAACATATAGAAGTAGGAGTGTATCCAGGGAACCTCAGATGGGTGGCTGTGATTTTCACACTCACATACTTGCAATAGTAACTGAGTAGTGATGGATGCAACGTAAGTTCCCAAATGAGTCAATTAAGTATGAAAATAAGGCAACATTTGAATAGTTGGTGGTTTAGTTGCTAAGTCATGTCAGACTCTTGCGACCCTATGGACTACAGCCCACCAGGCTCCTCTGTTCATGGGATTTCCCAGGCAAGAATTCTAGAGTGGGTTGCCATTTCCTTCTCCAGGGGAGTTTCCTGACCCAGGGATCAAACCCAGGTCTTCCTCACTGCAGGTGGATTCTTTACCAACTGAGCCACCAAGGAAGCTATTATTTGAATAGGGGAGACAGCATTTTGCATGTTTTGCATGAGTTCAAAATCTCAAAGCAACAAGATATTAGACTGTGCTTTTCAGCTTTTTTGATCAAGGAGATCAACTTTTTTGACAATGAGATTTTAAATTTGCTATCACCACAATGAGTTGCAATGGTAAATTAGGAGCTTAATTTAGATTTGTTAATAGAAATCACTGACTGAACAATACAAGGTCTATCTGCTAAATACAATTAAAACTACATTGTAAAACTAAAATTAAACAGCATAATACCCATGTACAAGCAAAGGAGGATAAACTTAACCGTGAAGAGAAATCTTATTAGGTTCTTAACGAAACCGACCAGACCCAGAGACTGGCAGACTGGTACATTTGCTCCCCAGCTAAAATAGTTGTACCTTGTCTAGTTAGTTTCTCAGATTTTGACGCTTTATATTGTTACGATGACACTAAACTCTAGACTGACTGGGTGTAACTTGGGTAGCCTCCACGTGGCAGGCATTCACACTCTCATTTGCATTAACACAATTCCTTCTTAATCTGGTGATGATGTAAATAGCAGACAGTCTTTGACATCTCACTTTCTGATTCTACTTTGGAAGCTGCCTAGACACACATTGCAGGCAATTTGCTCCTTTCAGCACACACAAAAGATGGATTCACTTAAGCAAAAATTAGAGTGACTAATTGCATATCTGAGCTCCAAAATGCATCTATTTTTTTTTTCCTATTGTGTAAGCTCAAAGGATTTATAGAACTGGAAGTTTTCACTCAGAACTTCAGTCTGAGACCTGGGCATTTCTCATTCTTGTCTCCTCCATCTCTCCATACCTTCTACACATGCCCAGAGGCCCTAGATGACCGACTGAAAAAATTTAAACCTAGGGTTTAAGGCCATAATATAGGTGTTAGGTAAGAACCTGTCCTGTTAATGCGACTTCTGTTCTTCTGCAACGTTTATCACAAAAGTAAAAAACAAAGTGATATGAAGTGTCTGGTTTCCCCCCATGAGTATTCACTGCAAACTAAATCATTTCTGGCACTGTATTTCATTAACTGTGCAAAATTCTCCAATTTAGTCTCCCTGAATCTCTCTTTTTAAAATAGAGACATTTACCAATCTTGGGAGGCATTAGAAGTAGAAAGAGAACAGTACTAAAACAATGCACAACACATCTGTCATGTACTGGGGTCTGATAAATGCTAGTTGCCTTTCCTTCTCAATTCTGGTTCTATTCTGGACACTCAACCTGGCACTTACCTGGCAGTGACCCCAGAGAGCCAGTGGGGCTCAGCGTCCAGTGAGCTGGATCTCGGGCTGTCACAGTCCTTGCGAGGTGAAACAGGAGGCCCCAGGAGTTCCGAGCTGTGTGGCTGCATCACGCTGACAGTCTTTGACACCAGATACGGTACACGGTGAAGTGATGGTCAAGCAGGATTTACGTATACTCAGCATCTCTTTATCCCCAAAGTGTGAATTTATAAACAGGCTAAAAACGAATGCGTTTCATCAGCTTTAATTTTCTAATGCAGTGACCCATCCTCACACTGCATAATAACAGGTCCCAGAGTGACAATTAAAATAAATCACCCTACAGAAGATGCCATTAGAAGCATTCATGCCTCATCAGTGACCGAATTGTCTCATACAATATATCCTGAGGAAATATTTATAACTGTAGCTTCAGCTCCCCAAAGCACAATCTGATTAATATTCTGCCCTTGCTGTAAGTTTTTTTCTTGGAAATTGAAACATGGCTTAAATGTTATTTTCTGGGTGGCAGTCTAATATCGTTTTAATGGGAAACACCAATGGCTGATCATGAACCAATAGCCATTGATCTAAAATGGATTACCTTTCTGCAGAGCCCGAGCGGAAGATGAGCATTTTCACATTCCTCCCTTTTTAAGAAAAACTTGCTAATCCATTTTTACTTTCCTGATAATGGGATAAAAACCTTCTGAAAGGACTTTGAGATGTAAAATCTGTTCCTCTTTCACTCTTTAAAAAGTTTATTCTAAGTGATGAAGGAATATATTTACAGAAGTAGGTCTGGGGTGAAAAAACCTTGAGGATCTATCCATCTTGACCCCTGACCCTTACCTCTGGGGAAACTCAGGATGGCTCAAGCTGCTTGACCATCTCCTGATGAGTCTCACAGTTCATATGGGAGAAAGACATCAAAGCAGCATATTTAGGCAAACTGTTTATTCTGGCAAACACTGAAAAGGGCCTTTTGGCAACCTGTGTTGCAGTGAGTGGTGACCATAGCTGCTGTAGTCAAACGACACAGAAAAAGATTCAGCACAGACCTTTCAGATCAAAGCATGGTGTGTTAGTCAGCTTGGGCTGCTGTAACATGATGTCACCGACTTGGCAACTTAAACATCAGACACTTGCAAACCATAGTCCTAGAGGCCACGAGTCCACAATCAGGGGCAGCACCATGGGATTCTGGAGACCCCTCCACTCCTGGCTGCAGGTGGCTGTCTGCTCACAGTGTCTTGCTCACCTGGCAGGAAGAGCGCTCTGGGGTCTCTTCTTACAAGGGCACTAATTCCATCTTGGGGGTCTCCATCCTCATGACCTCATTTACCCTAACTAACTCCCAAAGACCCTATACCTCCCTCTGGGGGTTGGGGCTGCACCTGATGGATTTGGGGCAGACAGGTTCAGTCCATTTCACACAGCAAGGACATGTCTAGCAGTCAAGGACCTGCCAACGTGACGCTCTTCCAGGTGAGAGGTTTAGAAGACTGCTAATCAGGGACTGACTAGTTCTGGGACCTGGAGGTCGGGTGCTCTCATTTCTTAAAGACGATGCTGCTTTGTTCTTTTATGTGTCTCCTCGTGTATATGCTTCCCATATATTCTTTTGTTGCTGACTTCCTAGTTTGATAGTACACTGAGATCTTGTGATCTGAGACTTAAGATCTTAACTGAGATCTTTCAGTTAAGATGAGTTTGAGGAGATAATTTTGTAAATCGTGGTCTCCAGACAAGATTTTATGTTATGACCTAAATCTGGCTCACATATACTCCACATTTCAAAGAACTACACAAGAAATGGGGCACAGGGAGACCTCTAAACCCTTGACCAAGAAGAAATCAGATCAAGTGTGTCTTGCGATGTCCAGATACCAGCTCTACCATCTGCTTTTTAGACTTTTGGCTTTTGAGACTCTTTTCTTCACTATTAAGGAAAGATAAAAAATAATCTAAATTTGAAATCCCATTATTCACCTTCCTAATTTTCCATGTCCTATTTTGCTAAATAGATAACACACCTGCAAACAACCTGAAAAGTAGTGGTAAGAGTAATGCACAGCAATGTCAGCTTTGAGACAGAGAGGCATTTATATGAATAAATGGCCTCTTCTGAACAAGGGTTTTATGTTAAGACTTCTCTAGCAAATTTCTCGCTGACTTGTCCCTGGAAGCCTTCTGAAGGTGGAAGGCTTGACCTTCTGAAGAGGACTTCATCTTCATGCTTTGTTTTCAATGTATTTGTCACCCCACAGCCCTCTCTTCACCCTCAGCCCTCTTCCCACTCCTGAATAATCACTTACAGAAATTCTTCTGTAAAATAAAGAGGCTCTTGGAAACCTCTGGCTCTTAGAGGAAGAGGGAGAAGCAGAGAGAAGACCTTGGTTCACTACTTCAACACAGAAACTTGCATACCTTCCCCTGGATAATAAGTGAAAACTCTGGAACTGGAGTTTCAAAGCCACACTAAGGGAATTTTGGAAAACCATAGCCAATGTCTGGACCGCAGTTTCCTTCTCTGTGAAATGAAGATGCTGGATTCAATGACATCAAAGACTGCTTTTTAAGTTTTAACATTTTATCAGTTTATGGCTTGTTGGGCTTTTAACTAGGCACTTGAATTTGGTCAGGTAGCGGATGGAGGTTGAGAAAGACCCTATGAGTCTGCACAGTGGTCCGTGGAGGAGGAGGGCTCAGGGCTGGAAGAGCATCTCAGCAACTCTGCCGTCACCATGCAGGCTGCTCTCATCAGAGTTTGGGAAGTGTTGGGGCCCCAGAGCATCAGGGGCCTATCACAGTTGTGATAGCAGCATTCTGCTAGCAGTTAGCATCCCGTAGGTGACTGCAGTGAGACAGGCATGGGTTCTTCTGCCAATGACCTTACAAGGACAGATACAATCCCCATGTAACAGTGAGGACATTAAGAAAGAGATATCATGAAATTTCACAAAATTCTACTGATGTCGAAAGCTCAGCTTCTGTGCACTGGTGCTGAATTGAAACTCAGAGACAGTGTTTTGGTTGAAGTAGAAAAAAAAAAACAGCTTCATTGCTTTGCCATGCAAAGAGGGACACAAAAATTGTGTGGCCCAACCTGGGAGGATTTGGTGAGAGGTTTTATAGTAAACGGTTCTACAGTGGGACTGCTGAGATTAGAGTGTGTGCAGGGCTTCCCAGGTGGCACAGTGGTGAAGAATCCGCCTGCCAATGCAGGAGACACAAGAGAAGCAGGATCGATCCCTAGGTCAGGAAGATCCCCTAGAGAAGGAAATGGCAACCCACTCCAGTATCCTTGCCTGGGAAATTCCATGGACAGAGGAGCCTGGTATGCTACAGTCCACGGGGTCGCAAAGAGTCAGACACGGCTGAGTGACTAAGCACCCCCACACACAGAGCCACCTGCTCTGCATTAATCTGCTCTCAGGTAATCTGATGAATTTCTGTGGTTCCTTTAATGTGGCCTCAGGTAATCTTCCTGAAGAGGTTCTCTGGTTCCTTTAATTTGGGACAGAAAATGCTGACATCTTCCACATATTGGGAGTTTAGTTCTATGTGTGCTGAGTCACTTCAGTCATGTCTGACTCTTCTATAGCCCACTTGGCTCCTCTGTCCATGGGGATTCTCCAGGCAAGAATACTGGAGCGGGTTGCCATTTCCTTCTACAGTGGGAGAGGGGAAAGGACAATCCCTGTTCAAAGATGTGTAAACAAAGTAACTCTAAATATTGGAGAAAAATGCTAAGCTTAATATGGCTCTGCACTCATAATTCTTTAAAATCCTGTATGTCATCACTCTGCTTCAAAAAACCCCAAATTTAAAGTAATAGACAAACTAATATGCTAAGATTTATGCAAAAAAGATTAAGAAGAAGATGGAGTTCCATCCCCACCTTCCACTCAAATCAAAAGCTTTGGCGATTATAGAGCTATATATAGTAAATGAATCTGCAATATGTGTCCTCCAGCATTAGCATGTTTATAGTTGTTAAGATTTCCCTGGTGGCCCAGGAGGTAAAGTGTCTGCCTACAATGCGGGAGATTGGGGTTCAGTCCCTGGGTGGGAAAGATCCTCTGGAGAAGGAAATGGCAACCCACTCCAGTACTCTTGCCTGGAAAATCCCATGGATGGAGGAGCCTGGTAGGCTACAGTCCATGGGGTCAAAGAGTCAGACACGACTGAGTGACTTCACTTCTTCTAGTTGTTACAAAGTGCTGCCGTAACCAAGGCAGTTTAGTAACATTGACCAGTGCAGTGCTCTGATATTGGCGGGCCAGTGTGTTCCTTTTCTAGAAGACAGCATGAGTGCCCGCATAGTTTACATCTCTTTTTATTTCTATATTCTCATGTTTAACCATTTTCAAAGTAAATCCAGTATTTAAATGAAACCAACTATAGTTTATGTAACCAATTCTCTACAGGAAGGTATTTATGCAAAAGATCCCTGTTATCCAATCTTTGCACACATCCCTAGTGATTTTTCTAGGCCTGTCTTTGGATTTGGGACTGCTGGGTCAAAGGGTACACAAGCTTTATGACTTTTGAAATATTCATGGGGTTGGGGACAGTGCACAGAATATTTAAGTTCAGAGGACCGCTAGTAGGAAAGACTGCAACAAACAACCTAACAGGCTTTTACCGGAGCCTCCCTCCCCTGGGTTACAGGCACCAGAACCCTAATGACAACCCATCACCAGGAGTGAAGAAAACTGACTGATCAGATGTAGAGTGTTATTAAAAGCTTAAACACACAGCAAAGCACGTGACAGCTTACTTTCTCACACACACCTGCATGCGTGCATGCACAAATGTACACATGCACACGTATGTATGTGCGAACAGACATGCACCCCAAAACACTGTAGTCAAGCTTCCCCTTCAGCAGAAAAGGCACCTCTTTAAGACATCGTATAACCATGAAATCGTCAGAACTGATTTTGTGATCCTTTCTGGGAAAGCAGAACCCTTGTTGAATGAAACAGATGCCTTTGCTGTACACCTTTTATATTCAACAGACTGGCACATAAATGCCATTTGAGAGGCTTTCATTTCTATGGGGCACAAGCTCAAGAGATGGGTCAGCCTGAAAATCAGATGTAATAACACCCTTTCCAAATGCAGAGTCAAATGCTCTCAGTCATAAAGCAGGTAAATCTGCTATGGGGCAACAAGAGAACTCACCAAATACCTCTCTGATTCAGTATTTAAAAAAAAAAATTGTGCCATCTTGGTGCATTCATCAGAGAAGTTGGCACCTCTGCTGCTCTGCTAGTCCAGAGAAACTGGGACCCGTCTGAGGAACTTCAGTGCTGTCCACATACCCTGGCCTTCATGGGGCTTCAGGGGACAGAGACCTCCTTGGGACTGCCACAGACCAGCCATGTAAAACTGTCCTCTGCCTTTAACCATAGCTTTGCTGCAAACCCTGGGCAAATCACTTCGGAACCTGATGCTCTCAACGTGAATAACAGAGTCAGGAAGTGAGTTTCTTCTACAGACTGTGCAGCAGGATGAAATATCTAAGTGGAAGTCATGGAGGAGTAAAGGCTTAGAGGAAAGACAAACAATTGCTTGGAAACCTGTGCTGCTCAGGTACATGGAAGGAATGTTAGAATATTCAGTGAATGAGTGAATGTTGTAGGAGTTTTAATCGATAATTAAAATATATTTTCAAAGATCATTCTTGTAAAGACAGGAGTCTCTGATAACTAACCAGTTTGGAGAAACTGTCTCAGAGAGCTGTTTACTGCCCTCAGTTTTTACAATAAACCATCAAAGAAACAGCTCATCACTGTGGACCTCCCACCCCACCTCTCATCCTTGCCCCAGCATGCTGTCAAGTCCTGGGCTCCTGGAGAATTTCAAACCTCACTGGGGAGAGATCTGGTTTTGAGAATGCTTATATTCTGGCTTTCACTCCAGTGTTACTAACAGTTGGTTCTGGGTTGTGGTTGCGAGGAGGCTTTATAAATCAGCTTATGTTCTTTACGCTAAAGCTCAGAAAAACACATATGTCATGAGGATGTTTAATCACTGTAGAGATTTGATTACTCATGGAGAAGAAAAGTGCAGTCACATTGGGAGTTCTCTCTTTGGTCATCCACATATGAGAACACAAAGAAAAGTGAGCCACTACAATTTTGAGTTAGCCATGAGGTCATTTTAAAATCAATCCTTTCCCTTCTTTTTTCCTATGGGACTGAATCATTTTTTTCTGAGTGCTTAAATCACAAGATCTCAGTGCCCAAGATATTCACCATATAAAGTTCTGTTTTAACTGTTTGCCTCTGTCCATCACTTAAATACTGGTGTTCCTTGCATTGTAAGGGTCGAGTCTTTATTCTTCCATCTTTATGTGGAAATTAAGTGATTCTAGCATCTTCTAGAGCTTTAACTGCTATCTTTGCACAAAAATAATGACTATATATATCTCCTAATTTCTAAATCTGTGTCCCAGTCTGTATTCTATGTACATTTTATGTCTAACTGAATCCATTTCCATTTCTTTCCTTTAGTGAACAAGAGACAGAGGGCTTTATCTTGAAGGATGTTGGAACTGATACTCCAGGTACTCTAGAAGAAATATGCAGTCAACTTAGAGCTCTCCCCTCCACACTCCTCTCTTCTAATGTTCACATCTTCAGGTTTTAGTGCATTAAAAAGGAGTTCCACAAGATTTTTCTCTGCTTCCGGTTCACTATCTACCTTTTGTAAATAGTAAATCGTGTGCTACTCTTTTGCGACCCCAGGGACTGTAGCCTGCCAGGCTCCTCTGTCTATGCGATTTCCCAGGCAAGAATAATGGAGTGGATTGCCATGTCCTTCTCTGGGGGATCTTCCCAACCCAGGGATTGAACCCGTGTCTCCTGCATCTTCTACATTGGTAGGCGAATTCTTTACCTCTGAGCCAACTGGAAACCATCCATCAGGAGGCTACCATTCTTGTCTCCAGTTCATTCTTCCTAGGCTGGGCTAGCCATTCCAATGTAATCTCTCAAAATATTATCAATCCCCCATTCTCAACTTGGTAAATGTCACCACATCCTAACAATGTTCTTTTAATTCAGATATATCCCCCCAGGGAGAGTGCCTCTAAGTCTTAATGTCAAATTGTGAGAGCATCTATCTGTGAAGGATACATGCAATCCTGATAGGTACTCTGACTTAGTTGGTCTGAGGTGGAATGCAGGTACTGTAGTTTTTCAATGTGTAGCCTAAGTTTGAAACTCCTGGTTAAAATGCAGCAAATGCTATAAACCTGTCCTTGGCCCAAATCTCTAGCCCAAAATTTTCCACCTGCGTCTGTTTTTTTTTTTTTTTTCCTCCTTTCCACCTGCACCATATTTTCAGATTCAAGTGGGAAAATGTACGTGAGCTGAGCTTAGACTCCATCAAGGTAACAGATGCTACTTTCTCTGGTCTGTTGAGAGACCGCCAAACACCTACCCCTCAATCCATTGCTCTATCAATGGGGGAACAGTGAACAGATTTAAGGATTTGTATTGTCACGCTTGTCCCCAGATCTATGAGACTGAGGAGGGGCCCATTTATTTGAAGAGGAGCAGGACACCTGCACTTCGAAGCTTTCTCAGACCACATGCTGATGAGATCTGAACTTCTTATTAGCAATCAGCAAGGCAAGGTCTGCCAGGAACTTGACCCCAAAATCCAGGAAAGAAGATGAACCTGAAAATGGTGTTTCCAGAATAGCTAAGGTGGGGCTAAAACAAGTATGAAGACAGATCATTAAAAAAAATAGAGAAAATGATAGTTTTGCTGTGGATTGAGACCAAAACTCACCCATAGAGTTTAATAGTTTAATCCCTTGACCTCTTCAGTGTGTGACCAGCTCTCCTCCTCTTGACATTTGGCTAATCAATAGCAAGGTCTGAGCTGATGGTCTTCTTCTTGACACTGTCACTACTTGCACGTATATATTATGTGTTTGATGTTGGTCGTTCAATGTCTTCCTCATCCACCAGACATTCCCTCTGGAGTCTAGTTTTCCCTCCCCAGTGCGAAGCATCAAGAGGTACTTGCTTGTGTCAGGACGAGACCCTGCTAGTGTGCGTGTGACGTGCTCTGTTACATTCTATCCATATGTGTAAATAAAAGACAGAGTCTGATGAAAATAAAAAGCAAACAACACCCCTGAGCCTCCTGCCCCAAGAATGATGTTTAAATCTTACCTTTCTCATATTTCAATATGACAAGAAGATGAATATGTTCTTTTTGGAAACCTTCCAGTTTGAATTCATGCTTTCAAACATTTATATTTTGGTGACAGGAACTTCGACTTCAGATGGGGACATATTTAAAAAGTGTATCCACTGATTTCTCTGGGCTGTGGGATTTCTGTATCACACAGGGATGTGTTATCATTTAAAACAAAATTGGCAGTTCACCAGACTACAAGTTTTGTGTGGGCTAGCACACAAATTCCATCACTACTTAGAATTATTCTGGATAACATCACTAACCTTGCTGCTGATTTCCACTTATTCAATATTCAAGGATTGTTCTCTTTCAAAAAGTAATTTTGATGTTTGAATAAAAGATGTACTTTTTCTGCTTTAAAAAAAGTTATAACACAAGATAATTTGGATTCCTGGTGAAGAAGCTCACGAGTGAAATTGCATAGATCACTCATTCTTGCAGCCAGTTTCTCATTTCACACTTTTTTGGCTCCAATTCAAATTGACCATCCTCTTCCCCAACTGATCCATCCCAAACCTTCAATAATGTCATAGACAAAATGGAAACAATTGAGGCGTTCTCATTTTATTCAAGAATTTCTGTAACTGTTGCACGTTCTGACTCGGAAATTCTTAAATGATGCATATAGAGCTTATTTCACCAAAGAGAACTAAATGCACAAGCACTTCTATCTGATGACAGTGGTTCAGAGCAACCAAACTATAAAGCAAACAAACAAAAACCTATACAATGAAAACATAATATATATTCTCCAACTAAACATGGTGCCATTTCAAGCCGACATAAAAGATAAAGAAATGTAAATAAAGAACGTAAATCCACTGTCTCAATTTAAAAGTGGTAATCTTCATAAATGAAAATATATTAAAGTAGAGCATTTCAATCAATGAATTTTATCACCTGCTACATATTAAGTTCTAAGTTGTGATGTCATGACTTAAAATGTTGCTGCTGCTGCTGCTAAGTCGCTTCAGTCGTGTCCGACCCTGTGTGACCCCAGAGAGGGCAGCCCACCAGGCTCCCCCGGCCCTGGGATTCTCCAGGCAAGAACACTGGAGTGGGTTGTCATTTCCTTCTCCAATGTATGAAAGTGAAAAGTGAAAGTGAAGTCACTCAGTCATGTCCGACTCTTAGCGACCCCATGGGCTGTGGCCTACCAGGCTCCTCCGTCCATGGAATTTTCCAGGCAAGAGTACTGGAGTGGGTTGCCATTGCCTTCTCTGGACTTAAAATGTTACTGTGGCTTAAAAAAGAAACAAATCAGCAAATGGTTTTCACACACACACACACACACGCACACACACACACCCTGCATTGATTTAAGTCAGATTCCATGATACAAATCTACTCAAGCAAATTAAAGTTATCTACAGAGAGATCTTTGCTCATATGTAATTCCTCTTAAAACTGCATTCATCAGGTTCTTAATAGGAACTTAAAATCTTCTTACTTAAAGAAAGATACTAAGCTTTCCATATTTCTAAATAAAAGAAAAACTAAGCAAATGAATTATAAATCAGATCAGAACTCATCATATTTGACAAGTATAAACAATCTTCTCTTCCACTGCAGATTATTGTCACCAGTGTGGATGCTGCTGCCTTGTGTAATAACTCAATGTTATCTTTGACCAGAATATTAAGAAAAGGATGTCATGGATGTTTTTCCCAGCTAAAGTTTTGTTTATTTATCTTAACATTTAACAAAGGATATTAGCAGGGATTAAAAAAAAAAAAAGGAAAATTTCACCTCAAATTTTTACTCCTCCAAAAAGAAAACTTTATTAAGATTCCAAAATATTATCAGATCATATGGTAGTTCTATTCCTAGTTTTTTAAGGAATCACCATACTGCTCTCCATAGTGACTGTATCAATTTACCTTCCCACCAAAAGTGCAAGAAAATACGAGATAGCCAAGCAATAGAATATGATTGATGTTCATTTTCTTCATTTAAAATGTAAAACAACCCTCACTGTTCCATAGCGTTGATTTACATTAAAGTCTTCAGACTGCCTTTCCGCCAACAGAGAGGCTGGGAAATGCACACGGATGAAATCCAATAGCATCTTTTGGATTTATCAAGGATTTCTGAAGTAAGAACGGTATCAGCATTCTGAATTTATTTTGAATTTCTCATAGAGGTGCTTTGGTTCTGTTTTGCTGCAAATGCATAAGCCAGATCTGAAGGAAACACGTGTACCCCAATGTTCATCGCAGCACTGTTTATAATAGCCAGGACATGGAAGCAACCTAGATGCCCATCAACAGACAAATGGATAAGGAAGCTGTGGTACATATACACCATGGAATATTACTCAGCCATTAAAAAGAATTCATTTGAATCAGTTCTAATGAGATGGATGAAACTGGAGCCCATCATACAAAGCCAGAAAGATAAAGACCAATACAGTATACTAACACATACATATGGAATTTAGAAAGATGGTAACGATAACCCCATATGCAAAACAGAAAAAGAGACACAGATGTAGAGATCAGAATTTCGGACTCTGTGGGAGAAGGCGAGGGTGGGATGTTTCGAGAGAACAGCATCGAAACATGTATATTTTCTAGGGTGAAACAGATCACCAGCCCAGGCTGGATGCATGAGACAAGTGCTCGGGCCTGGTGCACTGGGAAGACCCAGGGGAATCGGGTGGAGAGGGAGGTGGGAGGGGGATCGGGATGGGGAACACATGTAAATCCATGGCTGATTCATGTCAATGTATGACAAAAACCACTACAACATTGTAAAGTAATTAGCCTCCAACTAATAAAAATAAATGGAAAAAAAAATAAAGATGACCATGTTCTCCCAATTACACGAGTTAATAAATTGATACAAAATAACTTAAAAAAAAATACCAGCATGTAAAAAATGCAAAACTCTAGAAAATCTGCAAGAGGAGCCAAAAATTTTACATTGTATCCTCTTTTGGACACACCGTGTAGACACAGAGGCTTCCACCAGCGAAAGACATAGATCCACCCCCACTCTACCCACTCCACCCATGTGCTTTCACCCCAGCACACACATTCTACAAAGAAATAAACAGAACAAATATTGTGGTTTTCCCAGGCTACATGGCCAACCACAGGACAAGCCAGTCTAGAACTCAATCCCAGTTTTGCCTTCCATGGTATGAGGATCTCCTCAGTGCTTCAAGCACCAATTAGCATTCATTTCAAACCAAAAGTAAGAATTAATAGGGAAAGGCCCCAAAACATTCTGGTTTTCCCTGAAAGACAAAATTCAGAATGAAGTTAAAGGCAGAATCTCAAGAGGGCCTTTTCTCACCACACAATTCCATTAATACTGAAAGCAAATCATTTGAAACCAACAAAAGGTACTGCAACCCATGGGATGAGACAATGTGGGTGGGTTTGCTGTGATGCAACTAAAACCCAATGAAGAGAGACGGGAAACTTACGGGAAAGTAAATGATATAGGCTGTGGATGGAACTCAGAACACGTGCTGTGCTAACTGGATTCTCAATGAGATGATGTAGCAGCAGGCAGGTTGGGTGTTTTGACAACTGAAGTGAAAACAATGCAACAATAAATATTTCATTTGCACATCATGTTTATAGGGCTTCCCAGGAGTCTCAGTGGTAAAGACTCTGCCTGTCAAGCAGGAGATGCGTGAGACATGGGTTCAATCCCTGGGTCAGGAATAACCCCTGGAAGAGGAAATGGCAACCCACTCCAGTATCCTTGCCTGGGAAATCCCAAGGACAGAGGAGCTTGGTGGGTTACAGTTCCTGAGGTGGCAAAGAGTTGGACATGACTGGCAACTAAACAACAACAAACGGTGTCTATTTCCCTGGCAATGACTCTGAAACTTGCTAAAAACACCTGCACAGGTCCAAGAAAGTCCTCTTAACCTACCATAACTTCACAGGAACCGATCAGGAAAACAAAAGCCTGCCCCAAGTCCAGACAACTCTGATCCAGGAATGTTCAGGGTATTAAGACAAGAGGTGAGATCAGGTTGATAGTTGGATGTGGAGAGACAATCAAGGGTCACAACATAAACACAAACCCAGATGCCAGTTCAGTGACGTCACAAAAGCCATTATACAGAGGATTGGACCTGACATAAAACACGCTGTTGGTTCTTTGCAGGTTTGCCTGAGGATTTTCACAACCAGTTGGGTCAGAAGACACTGACTAAATAATAAGTACTGTTTAGCATATAGACTTTGAAGCTATAGAAGAAATAACATGAGATTATTTAAAAATGGAGTTTATAAAAACATGAACTTTTAATAAAATTAAATTAATCAAATTAAAGCAGATAAAAATTAATAGACATATAAAGAGCTTATGAAACATTGTATGAAAATCAATATGGCCTCAAAAAATGGGCAAGGGGTATGAACAGATGATTCATAAAAGCAAGACTGGTTAATACACATGCTCACTTTCCCTAAAAATCAGAGAAACGCATGTTTGCTTATCAAAGCAGAACACATTGATAACACACACACACATGATAAAAGTTCAGTGTAATAACACGGATTCATTCACACTGGTGGGAGGTAAAACTAGTTATTTTATTTACAAGCAATTTGACGGTACGTGTCAGCTACATACACACAAAACTAGAACAAGCTATAAATGGAATTAAGAAATTCTTGTATGGAAAGAAAGTGAAAGCCGCTCAGTAAAGTGAAAGCTGCTCAGTCCTGTCCAACTCTTTGTGACCCCATGGATTATAGTCCATGGAATTCTCAAGGCTAGAATACTGGAGTGGGTAGCCTTTTCCTTCTCCAGGGGATCTTCTCAACTCAGGGATCGAACCCAGGTCTTCCACTTAGCTGGCAGATTCTTTACCAGCTGACCCACAAGGGAAGCCCAAGAATACTGGAGTGGGTAGCCTTTTCCTTCTCCAGGGGATCTTCCCGACCCAGGGAATCAAACTGGGGTCTCCTGCATTGCAGGTGGATTCTTTTACCAACTGAGCTCTCAGGGAAGCCCTCTCTTATGGGACATGTACTATTAACAGTAGCTTCTGTGTTTTGTAGCATTATAGAGTTCAAAATAATGTTTTTGTATTTTCTAGTTTCCTGTACTTAATTTATAAGAGAAGCAGAATGACTTTTATTTATAAAAACACAAGCTCCCTCACATGGTTCCTATGCATAACTTTTACATGTTAGCCTGACCCAGCTCATCTGGTCTATACAAAGTTTACTCATAAAGTAAAATGTTCATGGTGTTATAGAATTAAAACTCTACTTTGATACTGAAACAGATCACTGCACTGGATGGTGAGTTCATGTTAATACATAATAATGGGTCCTTGGGAGAGAAAAATGGTTCCCATAGAACGTCTTTCAAAATATCATTTAAATAAAGCAATGCTGCAGAGACATGGTTTTCATCACTGCAGTGGAGGTTTAGTACATCTAACTGGGGTTTGAGTGAGCTTGAAACACTTGACCCATGTTTCTGGGTGAAAGGCAGTGAAGGGTATGGAGTTGGGGGCCTCCTGCAGGAGTTGGGAGACTATGGAGTTGGGGTCTCTGAGCAAAAGCTCCCCAAGATCACACTGGCCTGATGAGCCCTCCACCTGCCGCAGCTCTGTCATGAGGGGGCCTCCTGCAGGAGTTGGGAGACTATGGAGTTGGGGGCTCTGAGCAAAAGCTCCCCAAGATCACACTGGCCTGATGAGCCCTCCACCTGCCGCAGCTCTGTCATGAGGGCGGCCCAGCGAGGGCCCTCCGTCCCAGCATCAGGAAGACCAGAGAGAGCGGCCACCCCGTTCTGAGTTCTCTGCGTATGAAAGAATCTCCCTGCATCTTAAACGTGAACACCAAGTCTTTAAGCTCCATCCATCCCAGGAACTAAGGGGCCTTGGCCACACCACACACCCTTGGGAGAACCAGGCAGTCTGGTCTGTGTTGAGTCAGGGCTCCTTCCTGCCTCACAGACCAGCCCCTCTTCCCTCCATTCTTTTATTTCTTATCCTTTGATTGTATTCTGGACCCAAAGTCTTTAAAGCACATTCAAAGCCAAAAAGAACCATCTATCTTGGAGCAAATCAGAACTAAGCCACAGCTGACCAGCATCCTTTGCTGAATGTAAGCCTCCTTGCTCCCCCAGAACCCGGGTGCTGTGCTTGATTGGCAGGCAATAGGATTTAAAATGCAGAGCCATCTGACAGCTGCAGTGCAACCCTCCGGGAGAAGAGAAAAGCCAGTGTTCTGAGAACCGGGCGCTCTGGCCGGTTCCCGTGTCTGCAGGTCTGTGGGAGGTAGAGGGTTCCCCCTCACCCCCCAACAGTGATGCTGCTCTGGGCTTCCTCTGTGGGGGGCTGCTAACCGCCTCTGTGGGATACAGGGTGCACAGCGATAACTCAGCTCATCTCATGCATCCATGAAAGCGTGACAGATTGTGGACCACTGAGCCGCATGCCCGTCTTTTAAATTCAATAGTGATCTTATTTCTGTTATGATTTCATCCACTTAAAGATGAGCCAGGGCCACAGAAAAGAATTCCATCTTCTCAAAACAGACTTTTCTTGGAAACATTCCATTTACTTATTAGAAATTGACATCTACTTAGAATCAGCATGTTTAATTGCTTTAACTAATCTCAGCCTCCCTTTTGAGAAAACAAAAATAATGCCAGGATTCTCCCCCTTTACTCAGGGCTCATGTATGCATGGTTCCTGTAGTATTCATTCCGAGTGAAATGGGTAAGATCTGGGTGAAAGCACTAATAGGATATTTCCACGCAAGTAATTGTTATCTTCTCTCCCCTCCTTTTGAGAATTAAGAAATTACATACGATAATTTCATTTTCTGAGTAAGTGTTTTGGCAGTCCAGATGGGCACACATGCATCTTCACAAATTAATATTTGTTTCTAATAGTCCAAGCAACCTATCCCTTCTTCATTAATTAAATCAATTCTCCCAAGGAATGCTCTCCAAGTTTGAAAAACTTAGTGTTGACTATGGACAGTAATTCATTTATGAACATTCTATCCAATTAAAACAGCTGTATAATATCAAGGACTTTTTTTTTTTTTTAACAGATTACTGGAGTGAACTATCCATTAGTTGTGACGTGTCCACAGCCCCTGTAAACTGCGGTGTGCAAATGTAGCTCTGGCACACCCTTGCTCCCCCTGGTGAGTGTGGGCTTCATGTGTGAAGATGAGAACCCCAGTTTGTTCGTGCCGAGGCCACGTGACTTCAGTCTGACCCAATGAGAGAGGGGCTAGCCTACATCTAACGTGAAATAAATCAGAAAGAGAAAAAACAAATATCAATTACGAAGCACATATACATGGAATCTAGAAAGATTGTACAGATGATCTTATTTGCAAAGCAGAAATAGGGACACAGACATAGAGAATGAATGTATGGACCCCAAGGTGGGGTGAGGGGTGGAATGGATTGGGAGGTTGGGACCGACACATATCCACTACTGTGTACAAAATAGATAGCTAATGATAACACTGTACAGCTCGGGGAATTCCACTGATACTCAATGCTCTGTGGTGGCCTAAATGGGAAGGAAATCCAGCAAAGACGGGATATACATGCGCATATAGCTGATCACTTTGCTGTTCAACAGAAATTAGCACAACACTGTAAAGCAACTACACTCCAGTAAAATTTTTAAAATATATAAAATTAAAAATAATAAAAAACCAAGAAGATGCAAACAGTTAACTCTAGGAGATACAGGAGAAAGTGCTGCATTCCTAGAATCATTATTATTGCAATCACTGTCCTTTACAACTACCTTATTCGTTCTCCTGTTTGAAAGATGGGTCTCCTCTTTGGCAGTTACTGTGTTAAGGCAAGGGCTTCCCAGGTGGTGCTAGTGGTAAAGACCCTGCCTGCCAGCGCAGGAGAGGTAAGAGAGGTGGGTTCAATCCCTGGGTGGGGGAAAACCCCTGGAGAAGTGCAAGGCAACCCACTCCAGTGTTCTTGCCTGGAGAACCCCATGGACAGAAGAGTCTGGCGGGCTATAGTCCATAGGGTCACACAGAGTTGGACATGACTGAAGTGACTTAGCAGGCACACACATGTAAGACAGAACATCACAATTTAGGGGCGGGGAAGCTAATGGGTGCAGATGGGGAGCGGGGCGGGCTGAGAAGGCGCAACTGGAGTGGTGGGTTTGGCATCGCTGTCCCACATCACCCATTCGGCAGGAGACTGGATTACATCACCTAGAGATGACTTAGAATATATTTGATTCCTTTATTTAATCACTCTCCTGCTGCCACCTTCTTTTCCTATTGACCGAATTTGTGCCCCCGCTAGATGAATGGGAACAAATTTAAAAGTCATGTTGGCATCTGGTAAATGTTCCAGAAGCACATCTATAGTCATGGTATTCACCACCTGTATTCACTGAATTGTCATTTAAAACACATTATTTTTCTACTGAGACCCCCATTATACTTAGTGGAGTACCCTAGCATGCTCTTATTGCAATACATTACAAAGACTATTTTACAATACATGAGAAAATCTAGGCTTCTATGTGTGCTTTTATGTTCCTGCTGCTCACATGATAAAATTATTGGCTAAAGAACAATCCTCAGCATTGGATTAGACGTACTGGCTTTACATAGCAGTATCAAACTTATGGCACGTTTAAGTACAGAGCTAAAAATTATACAGTGATTGCTTTATTTTACTCAGGATAAGAATTCCCAATTTACTGCTATTTTTAAGTCTACTAATCTTAGTTACAACTTTTAGTTTGGAAACCAAAACTATGAAGTGGATTCTGGCTACATCATCTCCTCTAAGATGAGTATTGATTACTCATGCCACTCAAGAGTATCTCAATTTATTCATCCAGTTGCTAAACAGTAATGCTTTTCCCTCTTCATTGCAAGCAGGAATGTGCAGGCATATGATATGATATTTCTCAGACTGTATGGGTTCTTTGGGGGGTGGCAGATGCTTAAAAAGGGTGGAATGTTACATTCTGGCCCTCTGTCTCCCCTGGCAGCCGTGACAGTGTTCCTTCTAGCTCCTGTACTGGGGAATCTCACTGACCCCTGACTCCATCTGCAGGTTCTAAAACCCACAGGCTTCTCTGGGCTACGCAGTCGGTGTTGGGGACTGGAAGGCCCTTGATCCTGGGAGATCCTGGAATCCACTGGCTCTAGGTCTCCCCAGAGGCCTGGCCAAACTTTCCTTCACTCAGAGTCCATCTTGCATTGTGCTTGGACAGCTTATGCAGCCCTCTGGCTGTCTCCCCATTTTTTCCCCCAGAGACATTTACACTAATAAGGATCTCAAATCCTTATTCCTGACTTGGCCTCCATATCTTAGGACCTGGCCATTAATGAGGCTGTAAAAATACCTACTGGAATTAATGAACATTTGTAGAATGAGCAAATGGGTTATTGAATAATTAAACCAATGGATTAAATGGGTGAATTGTAGGGATGGATGGATTTAGGTGCCAATCATGTATGGTTGTGAGAGTAGAACTGTAAAGAAAGATGAGCACTGAGGAACTGATGTTTTTGAACTATGGTGTTGGAGAAGACTCTTGAGAGTCCCTTGGGCTACAAGGAGATCCAACCAGTCCATCCTAAAGGAGATCAGTCCTGAATATTCATTGGAAGTTTACTTCAGTTCAGTCACTCAATCATATCTGACTTTTTGTGACCCAATGAACTTCAGCACGCCAGGTCTTCCTGTCCATCACCAACCCCCGGAGTTTGCTCAAACTCATGTCCATTGAGTCCGTGATGCCATCCAACCATCTCATTCTCTGTAGTCCCCTTCTATTCCTGCCCTCAATATTTCCCAGCATCAGGGCCTTTTCAAATGAGTCAGCTCTTTGCATCAGCTGGCCAAAGGATTGGAGTTTCAGCTTCAACATCAGTCCTTCCAATGAACACCCAGGACTGATCTCCTTTAAATAGACTAGTTGGATCTCCTTTCAGTCGAAGGGACTCTCACAAGTCTTCTCCAACACCACAGTTCAAAGGCATCAATTCTTTGGTACTCAGCTTTATTTATACCAACTCTTACATCCATACATGACCACTGGAAAAACCATAGCCTTGGCTAGACAGAGCTTTGTTGGCAAAATAACATCTCTGCTTTTAATATGCTATCTAGGTTGGTCATAACTTTCCTTCCAAGGAGTAAGCATCTTTTAATTTCATGGCTGCAATTACCATCCACAGTGATTTTGGATCCCAAAAAAGTAAAGTCAGCCACTGTTTCCACAGTTTCCTCATCTATTGCCAGGAAGTGATGGGGCCGGATGCCATGATCATAGTTTTTTGAATGTTGAGCTTTAAGCTAACTTTTTCACTCTACTCTTTCACTTTCATCAAGAGGCTCTTTAGTTCTTCTTGACTTTCTTCCATAAGGGTGGTGTCATCTGCATATCTGAGGTTATTGATATTTCTCCTGGCAATCTTGATTCCAGCTTGTGCTTCTTCCAGCCCAGCGTTTCTCATGATGTACTCTGCATATAAGTTAAATAAGCAGGGTGACAATATACAGACTTGATGTACTTCTTTTCCTAATAGGAACCAGTCTGTTGTTCCATGTCCAGTTCTAACAGTTGCTTCCTGACCTGCATACAGGTTTCTCAAGAGGCAGGTCAGGTGGTCTGGTGTTCCCATCTCTTTCAGAATTTTCCACAGTTTATTGTGACCCACACAAAGGCTTTGGCATAGTCAATAAAGCAGAAATAGATGTTTTTCTGGAACTCTCTTACTTTTTCGATGATCCAGAAGATGTTGCAATTTGATCTTTGGTTCCTCTGCCTTTTCTAAATCCATCTTGATATCTGGAAGTTCACAGTTCACGTACTGCTGATGCCTGGCTTGGAGAATTTTGAGTATTACTTTACTAGCGTGTGAGATGAGTGCAATTGTGTGGTAGTTTGAGCATTCTTTGGCATTGTCTTGCTTTGGGATTGGAATGAAAACTAACCTTTTCCAGTCCTGTGGCCACTGCTGAGTTTTCCAAATTTGCTGACATATTGAATACAGTACTTTCACAGCATCATCTTTCAGGATTTGAAATAGCTCAACTGGAATTCCATCAACTCCACTAGCCTTTTTTGTAGTGATGCTTTCTAAGGCCCACTTGACTTCACATTCCAGGATGTCTGGCTCTAGGTGAGTGATCACACCATCGTGATTATCTGGGCCATGAAGATTTTTTTTTGTACAGTTCTTGTGTGTATTCTTACCACCTCTTCTTAATATCTTCTGCTTCTGTTAGGTCCCTACCATTTCTGTCCTTTTTTGAGCCCATCTTTGCATGAAATGTTTCCTTGGTATCTCTAATTTTCTTGAAGAGATCTCTAGTCTTTCCCATTCTATTGTTTTCCTCTGTTTCTTTGCATTGCTCACTGAGGAAGGGTTTGTTATCTCCCCTTGCTATTCTTGGAACTCTGCATTTAAATGGGAATATCTTTCCTTTTCTCCTTTACTTTTCACTTCTTTTCTTTTCACAGCTTCTTGTAAGGACTCCTCAGATAGCCATTTTGCTTTTTTGCATTTCTTTTTCTTGGGAATGAAGGACTGATGCTAGAGCTGAAACTCCCATACTGTGGCCACCTGATGTGAAGAACTGAGTCGTTGGAAAAGACCCTGATGCTGGGAAAGATTGAGGGCAGGAGGAGAAGGGGACGACAGAGGATTATATAGTTGGATGGCATCACCAACTCGATGGGCATGAGTTTGAGCAAGCTCCAGGGGTTGGCAATGGACAGGGAAGCCTGGCCTGCTACAGTCCATGGGGTCGCAAAGAGTCAGACATTACTGAATGACTGAACTGAGCTGAACTGAACTCATGTGGTCAATACGAAAAAGTCCAAAGTGGAAAAAAATTTTGAAAGAGATCTAGAATCCTGTTCATTTTAATATCCAGCCACTTACATGTTACAAATGTATATTACGTTTGTTGGATGGACAAAGGAATAAATGGTATTTTGAAGAACAACTCTTTACCAACTTGTAATTAAATACATGTGGGTTCAGATCTAAGCTATAACACTTTCTAGCTTTGTGACTGAGGTAAAATTCTTAAGTGCTCTCAACCTTAGATTTCTAATTTATAAAAAGAGTACAATCACATGGTTGTTATGAAGATTAAATCTGATAACAGATGTTATCTAAGATTTCTCTTCAGATTTAATACAGATCACTTTTTCACCCAACCCTCATCTCCATCTGGAAATCCTGTTGACCTTGAGATGAATATGTTGCTACAACCTATCACTTTCACTGTGAGCACCCTATTCAAGCTGCCACCATCCTCTTTTCAGAATTCCACTAGCCTCCTGACTGGTCTCTGTTCTTGCCCCTAACAGGGGGTCTCCACACATCATTCAGCGTAACTGTGGTCGAGCCTGTGTCCGGATCCGGGGAGTCTTTACTGGTCAGAGGAAGAGCTGTGGCTTGTACTCTGAAAGAGAAGTGCACAACCTCCTCTGATTTCCCCTTTCTTTCAGAGTACAAGCCACAGCTCTTCCTCTGACCAGCAAAGACTCCTGGGATCCGGCCTCTGTGATTTCTTCTCTTCTGTCTTTCTTTGTCTTTGGGAACACACTCAGCCTCTTCTCTGTTCCTCTGGTTTGCCAACCATGCTTTTGTTTCAGGGTTTTTTCTGCAAATACCTGCTTGACTGATGATTTCCTCCCGCAGATTCTTGTTAACTCTTCCTTTCTTGGTTGATTCTACCCCGCCCCCATCCATTTAAATTGCAAATCACTCTTTCCAGTGATAGCCCTCTAAGATCCTCTTACTCTAGCAGACTTCTTTTGCATAGCACTTATCACCTTTCCATGCATACAATTTACTTATCTCTTTTGTCAATATAGTAATTGTCTCCCCTGTTAAATCATAAGTTTCAGGATGATAGAGATTTCTTGTTTGTTTTCTTCACTGATACATCTCTCATTTCTAGACCTACCTTGTACCTTTTAAAATATGTTTGTTGAATAAATGAGTGAAGATGTCTCTGGACATTTATCCTAACATGTACTAGAACAGGGAAGAAATTCAAGAGTTTCCTCTCTTTCTAAACTAAAATGGGACATTTAATTCTCAATATCTAGTTCCTGGCAAAAATTTACTCTTACTGTCCACTTCTATACCTTTCTCTGATATTCGTAAGTCGAATACTTTTCAATTCAGTCCAGTGGCTCAGTCATGTCCGACACTTTGCAACCCCATGGACTGCAGCACACCAGGCCTCCCTGTCCATCACCAACTCCTAGAGCTTACTCAAACTCATGTCCATTGAGTCAGTGATTCCATCCAGCCATCTCATCCTCTGTCGGCCCCTTTTCCTCCTGCCCCCCAATCCCTCCCAGCATCAGGGTCTTTTCCAATGAGTCAACTCTTTGCACGAGGTGGCCAAAGTATTGGAGTTTCAGCTTCAACATCAGTCCTTCCAATGAACACCCAGGACTGATCTCCTTTAGGATGGACTGGTTGGATCTTGCAGTCCAAGGGACTCTCAAGAGTTTTCTCCAACACCACAGTTCAAAAGCATCAATTCTTAGGCGCTCAGCTTTCTTTCTTTTAATTTTTAAGTCTGATTTAAAAATACATTTTAAATCAGCTTTCCTTCGGCGCTCAGATGTCCAACTCTCACATCCATACATGACTACTGGAGAAACCATAGCTTTGACTAGACGGACCTTTGTTGGCAAAGTAATGTCTCTGCTTTTTAATATGCTGTCTAGCTTTTACCATCCCCCCCTCAAAGAAAAAAGAAACAAACAAACAAAAAACACATCTATTCCTCCATCTCTACCAACAGTGCATGTACCTGGACTACTGTCAAGACTGCCTGACCCTTCACATGTGTGTGTCTCTGGGCTTCTGAATTCCTAAAGAACAGTTAAACTCCTTGTTTGAGGGGAAGTGACGCTTTTTTGTGAAACTGTGTGATACTCGTGTGAACTACAAATTGGCACTTGTCATGAGTACTTGCCATCTACCTCACAAGGATTAAATCATGTGCTTCTGCAGCTGCTGACCTTTAGCACCCCTGGAAAGAGTCCACGATGGAAAGCAGAAATGAGGTGTTCTGTGCTCAAGGGAAAAACTGGCAGGACAGGTCTTCAGACAATTAGATATTTTCAGGAGCTGATTTTATGAGCCCAATTCTTGTATCTCCCCATATCTAGAAAAGCACTAAAATTCTTCATGGTGATAACTGTTCCTTGTGACTAGCAGAAACCTTCTGGAAAAAGATGTGCTTGATTCTATGTATGCCCTCTTCACCAAAATCACATATATACTGACCTTCCCCACTATCTCTTTGGAGCGGTTTCTCAGGGCTATGTGAGGTGCTGTCTCCCAGGTTGCAGTCTTCGTTTTGCCCCAAATAAAACTTAACTTGCAACTCTCATGTTGGGCATTCTTTTTAAGTCGACATTTGGATACATTTCATTTCACCACTCAAACAAAAAGTCTTGCTGGCAGAAAGTATAAAACATACAAACAACCAAAATGTATTTTTAAATCAGAGTAAAAAATTAAAATATTATCTTCATACTATAACGTTACTATTCATTTGCAACTTGTCCATTTGTTTTATTATCTGCTAACTCTTGTGAAGGAACCAGAGGCAGCAAATGACATTTTAAGAGGGATTTATAGAAGCCAATGTCTACCAGCTAAAACATCTCATAAAATAAGGAAACATGCATCATTTGATTTTAGAGGACGGATAACTTGCCCTATCTCAAAGAATGCCTCATTCTCCTGGTTCAGGAAATAAAGTGTGTCCTTCCCAGCAAGGAAGGCACAGGGATCCTGAAACACTTGTCTCAGGGAACTGATTTTTTTATTCTTTTCTTCCTCTTCTACCCCTTTTCCATCTTTCCTTCCTTCTATTCTGTCTTTATTTCAGCACCTAAGTAGCTGCGTACCACTCCTGCCATCATCCTTAGAGTGCAATCCTGTCTGATGGATTAATTTCTGTAGCTCAAGAAGTGTATGTAACTTTCCTCTATTTACTAAGAGGTGGAGCTAGAATTCTAGCATAACTCTCAATTTCCTGAGGTCATACTCAAAGGAAATAATTAAAGATATCTTGATAAATGATGACATATATATATATATATATATATATAAAATCTTTACCCCAAGATGATCACTTTGAAGGGCTGGATCTTTTTGATACACATCACACAACTTCTGAGTGTTTCTTGAGCCAAATGTGTTAGTTTATGGCCACACTCTGAGCACACATTTCTCATGGACAGTCCCACAGAACTGGCATTGATAAAATATTTTCAAGGGGTGAAAAGGATTTTGTAAATAGAAACATTGCACTTAAACTGTACTTAAAAGCCACAGTACACCCGGAAGCCTCCAGGAAAGCACTGGCGGCTGGACTGTCCAACGTCTGGATTGACAGGATCAGAGGACCGTAGGATAGAAAGGCACACTGCTCCATATCAAAGGGTAAAAGTGAGCATCTGCAAAGTTTTCCATACGTTTCTGTGAGTTTAAGGCAACATTTAGTTGCAGACAATAGTCAATTCAATTCCTTAAATAACCCTGTGAAAGAGTGTGCATGTCTACTGACCTTCACAATGTTTACGGAGCTGTGCCATCTCACAGAGACACAGAGGAGACCAGTTTCACTTCATTCTTATGAACCTCATACACCCAGGAGCCCAGGCATCCCACGGGTCTGAAAGGATGGAGGAAATGCCAAGGAAGCGGATGTGGAGGAACCTGTCTCCATAGGGGGATATGGAACCTTTCATGGACCTCTTTCCTCCTAAGAAGGAGCCAGGCAGGACTGACATGAGAAAGGTGAACAAAGGTACCTACGTGTGTGTGTGTGTGTGTGTGTGTGTCTGTGTGTAAAGATACATAGAAAGTAGATAAATTAGTTTGCACCAGCTATTACTACTATATGTGTTTATTTCCTAATTAGCTCATTTCTTCACGCTTCCAGGTGGCACTAGTGTTAAAGAATCTGCCTGCCAAAGCAGGAAATGCAAGAGACACAAGGTCAGTCCCTGGATTGGGAAGATCCCCTGGAGGAAGAAATGGTAATCCACTCCAGTATACTTGCCTGAGAAATCCCATGGACAGACGAGCCTCAAACACGACTGAGCATACACACATACACACACAGCTCTTTTTTTCAGCCCAACAGCATTTAAATAATACACTGCGACTTTTTCAAACTTGCTTAAACAGCTCTGCCACTAGTCATTCCAGAAATGTGAAACCTTGGGCTCTCTAAAAACCATAATATTTAAATGATTAGAGCAGCTCTTTCATTGCTAAGAATGAATGAAAATATTGCACAATGATCTTACTCATTGCTGAACAGCATATAATGGATAGAAACTGAAAGAATTCATACCAAAATGAGAATGACATTTTGAATCATCAGTTATTAAGGATAAACTTACTTTCTCATACAAAAGTAATTAAATCAAAATAGAAGCTGTTCAAGGAAGCTCTTGTTCCTTCTTGCGTCTGTCAACCATGTTTTATAGACAGTGTACGTTTATGTCAACATCCACAGATCAAATGGACAGCAAGAATACCCCAAAGAGAACTGCAGTTACAACCCAGCTCAATCCAATACTCTTTCATGCATCACCCAAGTTTAAAGCATCTTAAAAATATTCAGATCATCATTGGCTCAATTTTGGCTCCACCTCTGATATTGTCTTCAACAAAAACATTTTACCAAAATCAAAACTGAGTCAAACTTTTCCAAACTTTGTTTAGAAAGTAGTACAGTAAATAGTAAAACTGATTCACCTAAACCACAAAATTAAAGAATGTTCAAAGAAGATGATGATGATGAGATATTTTTTTAAAGACTGAATTGTTTGCCAGATACTGTGCAAAATGTGGCAGAAGCATCACCTCATTTATTTCCACAACAATCCTGTGAGCACCATGCTTTTATCATGTCATGTTAGAATAACCTAAACCCATTTTAGGATGAGAAAACTGAAGCAAAAAGAAATCAAATAACTTGGTGGCTTCCCAATAGAAACAGAATAACAAGGGATGACAGAATAACAAAGGTTTCTCTGATTCTAGAATCTGGGTATGTAAATATCATATTAAAGTATTTCATCTGTAGTCTGCAAATAGAAAAATTAAGACACTATAACAGCTCTACTTAATAGTAAACAAGCCTTTAGAATGACACAAAATTTAGTGGAAGGACATACACAAAATAGGCTTATAGACTCCATTCATAATTAAAACAACCTATGTGCTTTATAGGACTTCCCTGATGGCTCAGCAGGTGAAGAATTCACCTGCAATGCATGAGACACAGGAGATGTAGGTTCAGTCCCTGGCTTGGGAAGATCCCCTTGAGGAGGGCATTGTAACCCACTCTAGTATTCTTGCTTGGAGAATCCCAAGGACAGAGGAGCCTGGAGGGCTACAGTCCAAAGAGTCATAAAGAGTCGGACACAACTGAGTGACTAAACACACACTCTTAGAGTTTATCTTATAGTTTAAAGATATCTTATAGTTTAAAATATTAAAAAAGCAAGAGATTTATGAATTTAGATATTCATCATTGAGTTACCAGTGCCTTTGAGGTTGAAACTTACAAAGATAAATATTAAGAAATTCACATGGAATTTTCAAAGATGTTGGAGATACAATATTTTTTCCATATTGATTTCTTATTGAATTTGTTTTCTGAGATTTGTCTTCAAAGTTCTTTAATTAGAGTAGCTTACTGGTTTACACAAATAAAATCAAGTGGAAGCTCCAGAAAGTCCCTGCATAGAGTCAAGCAGAACTCAGAGATGCTCCCAGAGCATCCTTCTTGACCCAAAGTGCTGCTGAGTAATCACAGGTGCTCAGTTCCAACACACTGCAATGTTTTCAGTTGCAAATAAATGACACCGTATTTAAGTCTTATCAATAAGATGGTAAATATACACCCCTGAAATTCTACTTCCTGGACAAATCAGCAGCTGGAAGGGGCAAAGAACAGTAGAGAGTAAATTCCTTACTTCATGAACATGAATATTTTATCACCTGAATCATTGATGTGAAAGAATCACACTTTCAGAAAATTACTGACTGATGAGGAAAAAACCGGAGAAGGCAATGGCACCCCACTCCAGTACTCTTGCCTGGAAAATCACATGGATGGAGGAGCCTGGTAGGCTGCTGTCCATGGGTTGCTACGAGTTGGACACGACTGAGCAACTTCACTTTCACTTTTTACTTTCATGTATTGGAGAAGGAAATGGCAACCCACTCCAGTGTTCTTGCCTGGAGATTCCCAGGGACAGGGGGAGCCTGGTGGGCTGTGTCTATGGGGTCGCACAGAGTCGGACATGACTGAAGTGATTTAGCAGCAGCAGAGGAAAAAACAAACAAAAAAAGCTAGGTGGAACCCAAGAAGAAGAGGGTCATATTTTAGTATCGAAATCAATGACCCTGATGCTGGGAAAGATTGAGGGCAGGAGGAAAAGGAGGCTACAGAGGATGAAATGGTTGGATGGCATCTTCGACTCAATGGACATGCGTTTGAGCAAACTCTGGGACATAGTGAAGGACTGGCATGCTGCAGTCCATGGGGTCACAAAGAGTCAGACTTGACTTGGCAACTGAGAAAGAACATCTAGATAATTGAATATTCAATTCTTAAAAGCAATGAACTATTGAGCCATGAAAACATAGAAAACTTAAATGCATGCTACTAAGTGAAAGAAGCCAATCTGAAAAGGCTACATACTGTATGATACAAACCATATGCCATTCTGGAAAAGACAGAACTGTGGAGTCAGTACGAATGTTCTAGTTGCACTGTCCCCTGAGATGGCCCAGGAACACAGAGCCGAGGGGATGAAGAGTGTGGCCCTTCTGAAGAGGGTTCAAGCAGAAAACAGGACCCTCAGAACTGCTTTCTACTTCAGTGTCCTGATCTTGACTGATCTGAAAAGCAGTGTGAGGTTTCCCTGCAGAGGTGGCTATGAAAAGAAATGTACATCGATATGGACTCAGATACATGCAACTGGGTAGACCTTATTTTTTTTCCCCGCCAATTTGTACAATTTTACTTTGGTCAGAATACATTTTGATAATAATAATAATAAAAAAAGTAAGAATAAAGAGATGTAAAGGAACAAATACATGTCTTTTAAAAGTTATTTTAATACATTATCTGAGAATTGAAAACGTTTCTTTACGAAAAAATAAAATTCTTCTCGGGAGAAAAGATGAAGCTTTCTCATCACCAAGCTGGGCCTGCAAATCCCTCCACTATTCAAACCCGTCACCCTCCACCCAAATTCCACGTTTAATTAAAGGGAGTTTTGCAATGATCTGTGTCCTTCTTATCAGTGAGCTCCTAAATCCCATTTCATATTCCATGCTGCCCATTGAAGTCTGTGCATGAAAAGCAACACAGACGCCTTGCTGTCAGGGCCTCTTAGATTTTTCTAACAACCCTTTGAACCTGAGCTCGTTTTCCCTCATAATCAGCTAAATCCTCAGACTTTAAGGAATGACTTTCCCCTCTCAAAGCCCCTTCTTTTCTTTGACTCTTTTGTTACAATTATATGCTACAAAAAAACTAGAGATTTGTTTTCTACTCTTACCAGAAAGAAAAAAAGAAAAAAAGCCAAACCAGTTACGGAAACACTTAGATAAAACCTTTATATTAACTGTAGTGGTTTGTACACATCTCTTAAAATAGGAGATGGAGGGAGAAAGCCTGTTGTTTTTATTAACACATTTCCCTTCTTGAAGCTCTGAAACAATTTGGAAAGTAGCTGCTAAGAGAACATATTTTGGGAGAACTCAAACTGACCTGCAGTATTTAGTGTTTCTAAAAGCACAGTCTATGGAGATTGCCGTGTCATTCTCTATTTGCATCTCCTTCTAAATATCTCTTTTCAGTACAATATGGCTAGCAAGTACAATATAGCTCCACAAATATAGGAAACCCTGCTTAAAGTCAGGCTTCCCAGCATCTTCATTGCTATGAAAACAGAAACTGACAGAAAATATATTTTAAAAAAAGAAAAAGCTAACACATACCTCTGGTTACCAAATATGCTTTGCTTTTCAATTTTTTTTTTTTTTTAGATCACACTCACTTTTTTATTAAACAATGCAGAACACATTGAAAGAAACACGCAGAGCAGGAGGCTTGTCAGGGGACAGGTCTCAGGCCACTCTGCTCTGTAACAACCCACAGAAAACCGCTGGTCCTAAGGTGACAATTCACTCATTGGAGATGATGCTTTGGAAAGACATTACTGGAATTTTCAGTGAGAAAGACGTTGCTTTGAATACTAAGCCTGTCCCTCTAAGTTTTATGGCCTTAAACCTTGTTACTTAAGTTCTCCGCATCCCACTTTGCTCGGCAGTTGAATATGAATGAGAACACTCGGTTTACTGAGTCTCAGAGATTGTCTCACATAATAAGCTGTGAAGTGACTGCCCTGGAGTTGGCACTCAATCTGCAGAAACCTTCTTACTTGTCAGTATGCTCTGCGTCATCCTCCTGAGAACTCCAGGGAGTAAACCACAGGGGGTTCCCGGGCACATACTTAAAACTAAATGTTTGCACTTGAAATATTAAGGTTCAATCATCTGAAAAATTCACTTCTGCGAGAAACAACATTCTCCAGAGCTTTTGGACAAATGATGTGTGAATATACACAACTGGGTTCTTACAGAACTTGTTCTGTGTGTGCAACATAATTGTGGAGTGTGCACATGTGTACCTGTGTAAGCCCTGAATCCTGTTCAGATGCGTTTACATTAACTTAATCGGTGTTAGGCATTTAAAATATTTTCAAATAGACGTGACTTTTCCCAACACATAAATTATAATAAAGCAATCAGAAAAGATGAAAACAGTTATAGTTACAGGATATATGTATATGTGTACACATATATATGCACAGTTATAATTAGAGCATATATGTATATATGTGAATATGTATACACAGATATGTAGCTGGTGTGTAATAATAAATTTTTATCCTACATCTTACAATGCAAATTTGTAATCTTTTCACACCAAATACTTAACATGGTACTTACAAAATTATGTAAAATATTAGATTCTCATCAATGAGGATGATATAACCAAAATGTTTATATTGCTAAAGTAAATATAACTTTGAGCAGATCTTAATGATAAGAGGAAATGTAGTTCATTCATTTTCTTTCTTGAGGATATGTGCACACAGGGCTGTGATGTACCTGTTGTTCAGTCGCCCAGTCGTGTCTGACTCTTTGCGACCCCATGGATGTGGTGTGCACAGAGATAAATCATCACACACACAACTTCAAACAAAGTTATGCAAACACATCAAACTGAAATCACATGCAGAATACCATGGCTGGAGTTCCAGGTCTCAGGGGTTCCATGGCCTGAGTGAGGTGTGTCCAACCATGATTCCAGGAGCCCCTTCTGTTCACTGGTTAGCCACTGACTGTGCAAAAAATACAAAGAGTAGAATACATACCTTAGGTATGCCAGGAAACTGATCAGGCATCAACCACCGTGAGAGTGAAAAATCTAGGGCCTCATATCAATACAACATTTTATTCTGGAAATGGAATCTGAGACTTAATTCTCAAAGCTGAGTATTTGGCTTGTTTGTAATAACAATAATAAACAAAGGAAGTTGGAAAAGTACAGCCTGGTCATGTTCCCCCCGACAGGACAAACATCTGCTAATGAGACCTAGACACTGTGTCTAGTGGGTCAAGAAAGTGGTGGTGTCCATTTCCTTTGCAACTTCTGTCACAAATGAAGTCCTAACTTTGTAACTTCACCTCTATAACATGGAGGTGTTCCAAAGTATCCTAAGTGTGTGCCTGAGTGAGTGTGTGCGTGAGTGTGTGTATGAGTGAGTGCATGCGTGTGTGCTAAGTCACTTTAGTCATGTTCATCTCTTTGAGACCCCACGGACTAAAGCCAACCAGGCTCCGCTGTCCATGGGATTCTCCAGGGAATACTGGAGTGGGTAGCCATTTCCTTCTCCAGAGGATCTTTCCGACCCAGGGATCGAACCCACATCTCCTGCTTGGCAGGTAGGTTCTTTACCACTGAGCCACCTGGGAAGTCTGAGGGATCATTCTTCTCCAGTTTCAACCAAAGACTGAATTTGTGCAGAGTGAGCACCTCCCCTCCTCCCAGGTCCTCCCCAGAGACCCAGGGTCTCAGCAAAGGGTCTTCTGCACCAAAGGCTGAACCAGGAAGAGGAAGCCTGGAGAGAGACATAGAGGCCGGAGGGAAGAGACACAAAGACAGACGTTGTTTTGCCATTGCCACGATTTCTCTAAGTCAAGTTCAAACTGGCTACGAGGACAGCAACCCTGTCTTTGCTTTCAGATGCAGCCTGGGTGCCAACCAGAGTCCTTCACTTACTGAGAGCTTACTCTGCACTGACATCAAAGTGCAACATATCTTAGGATGTATAAACCACAAGGGCCCACCGTATTGGACAGGGAGCTATTGACATGCTGTGACAAACCTAATGGAAAAGAATTTGAAAAATAATTATATATATAAATGTATAACTGAGTCACTTTGCTGTACAGAAGAAATTAACACAACATTATAGGTTAAATACATTTTACTACAATTTATCTTTAAAAAGCGTAGCATAGACAATGCCCTTAAATCACCCGGTTCCCCAAAATCACCTGGGACACAGAGAGACACCACAACCAGCCTCAGAGGGCAGGCAGAGCTGGGAGTTTGGCTCCAGAGCACCCCACCTTTGCTGACAGCAAGGATCGGGCCTGAGGTCAACACAGCACAACCCCAGTCAGTGGTCCTCACAACTCTCTAAAGAGGCGGGACAAGAATTATCATCCTCTTTCACAGATGACAAGCAGGGCTCAGAGGCTCCCTGAGGCTTGTCCCAGTTTCATAGATGCTGAATGGTGGAGCCAGGTCCCGAACATGGCATCCCAACCAGGACATTTCCTAAATGGTCACTGGGAAATAACCAGATATTGCGTTTTTGGTTCACGTTGTCACATGGCTCACTTGCTGGACTTGCCTCATCACAGGCATGGCATCATGAGTTTGGTGGCTCTCCCCAGGCTTTCCCCTCAGGTGGGACAATTGGAAGAGGAGCCCGAGGCAGCTGCCCAGAGAAGTCCCAGGCCTGGAAGCAAGGGTGTTTGCACAGACTTTACACCCTGAATTCAAGATGACTGTAAGTAAGCAAATGAGCTACCTAATTATAGGGGCATAACAACAGAGCCTCTTGATGAAAGTGAAAGAGGAGAGTAAAAAAGTTGGCTTAAGACTCACTATTTAGAAAACTAAGATCATGTCATCCAGTCCCATCACTTCATGGCAAATAGATGGGGAAACAACAGAAACAGTGAGAGGCTTTATTTTTGGGGGCTCCAAAATCACTGCAGATGGTGACTGCAGCCATGAAACTAAAAGATGCTTGTCCTTTGGAACAAAAGCTATGACCAACCTAGACAGCATATTAAAAAGCAGAGACATTACTTTGCCGACAAAGGTCCATCTAGTCCAAAGCTATGTTTTTTTTTCTAGTAGTCATGTATGGATGTGAGAGTTGGACTATAAAGAAAGCTGAGTGCCAAAGAATTAATGCTTTTGAACTGTGGTGTTGGAGAAGACTCTTGAGAGTCCCTTGGACTGCAAGGAGATCCAACCAGTCAATCCTAAAAGAAATCAGTCCTGAATATTCATTGGAAGGACTGATGCTGAAGCTGAAACTTTAATCCTTTGGCCACCTGATTTGAAGAACTGACTCATTTTAAAAGACCCTGCTGGAAGATAGAAGATTGAAGGCAGGAGGAGAAGGGGACGACAGAGGATGAGATGGTAGGATGGCATCATTTGACTCAATGGACATGAGTTAGAGTAAACTCTGGGAGTTGGCGATGGACAGGGAGGCCTGGCATGCTACAGTCCATGCAGTCACAAAGAGTTGGACAGAACTGAGCAACTGGACTGAACTGAAAAATAGAGCAAAATAGAGAGGAGCCAGCCAGGAATCCCTCTCTAGGAATGTCTCAGCCAGCCACAGAGGAGAGTCTAGTCCCCTAAAACAGCTCCTTTATGAGAAAGAAGGGACTCTTGAATGAATGTGAACCTCAAAATTAGGGAGACACAGTGTCTGGTGAGGCTGTTGACTGACAGAATCTCAACCCGAGAACCAGTGACCAGCACCTCCCAGCAGTGAAGCGTGGCTTGGAAAAGGTGTGGGGGGGGCTCTCTTATTCTGAAATCCTTCAAATCAGAAAGTGAAAAGCTGTTCCAAGAATCCACACCAAAAAATACATTTGCCTTTGAAACCTCTTGGTCAAATACTAAGTAGCCCTGAGCTGTTATTTTATCTTATGCCAAAGCAGATGCAGGTCCGATCCCTGGGTCGTGATGATCCCCTGGAGAAGGAAGTGGTAAGCCACTCCAGTATTCTTGCCTGGAGAATCCCATGGACAGAGGAGCCTGGTGGGCTGCAGCGCATGGGGTGGCAAAGAGTCAGACACAACTGAATGACTCAGCATGCACACATGCCAAACTGCAGTTTAGAATGTTCTGAACACATAACGTGATCTGCACATTGTTCTTCTCAGGTCTCAGACACTTTGGGATACCCTTCTTCTGCCAAGCACATGCCAAAATACTTACAGTCGCAGGCTTCCTGGAGAGCAGACACCTGCCTGAAGACGCAGCCCATCGGCCTCTGTCTGAAGGGTTAGTGCATCTCCGGGATTCAGGAGGTGTGCTGAACTCTCCCCTGGGGTCTTCCTCAAGGAGTTACCATGGCTTTCTTACTTTAACTATTCCTCAGTGCACTGATTGACGGTCAAGGCTAACTGTGCTTCCCTTTCCCCTATTTTGTATAACACTACATCACTAAAGGGACATATTAGTATAATATGCAGGGCTCTTTCACTGTATCTTTGACTTTAAAGACACACATCATCTCACTTGACAAGAACTGACCCAGTGCACATTCTTTTGGATTGAACATTATCTCAAGAAAAATGGTCCGTGTATATATGCCTGTACATACGTACATAAACGTGAAAGTGAAACTGAAGTCGCTTAGTCGTGTCTGACTCTTTGTGACCCCATGGACCATAGCCTACCTACCAGGCTCCTCCATCCATGGGATTTTCCATGCAAGAGTACTGGAGTGGGTTGCCATTTCCTTCTCCAGGTGATCTTCCCGACCCAGGGATTGAACCCAGGTCTCCTGCATCATAGGCAGACGCTTTACCGTCTGAGCCACCAGGGAAGTATGTACATAAATATATATACAAATGTGTATGCACATATACATGTGTATGTACGAATATGCATGTAATTTAAGCCTGAGCAAGTCAATCTTGAGGAAAGTAATTTTTCTTTGTTAAGTCATTTAATTATTTATTCAACAGATAGTTAATGAGCAATTTTTGGTTTTTGTTTGGTCGCTAAGTCGTGTTCAACTCTTTGTGACCCCAGGGACTGAAGCATGCTAGGCTTCCCTGTCCATCACCAACTCTTGGAGTTTATTCAAACTCATGTCCATTGAGTCGGTGATGTCATCCAACCATTCTCATCCTCTGTTGTCCCCTTCTCCTTATTAATGAGCAATAAATACTTATCAATGAACAACAATGTTATTGCTTATTAATGAGCAATAATTGTGGGAAATACCTTAAGCGAAAGAGATAAAAAGGATGCCTGTGAACTGTGGATTCAGAACATGAGAATATAGTAAAGATATTCATACTATCCCAACCAGACTCCTCTCATGTGAGCTTTGCAGACTCATCTATCAAACCCTAAAGGACATCGAATTTCTAACAAGATCAAACCCAAGACAACCAGACCATAACCTAATGAGACTGAAGCTTTTATTGCATTGGCTGCTGCCCCCTCCCAGTAACTGAATTTGCCTATTGGTGATTTTTTTCTATTCTCTGTGCTTCGTTCAAGTGGTTCCCCTCCTGAATTCTGTAGCCATCAGTCACTGACCACCCCTCTGTCCGTCCAAACTGACCATATTGCCCTTTTTCCTCAGCCTCTTTCCTTTCCACAGAGACCCCCTGTTGCTACAGATTCGGCCTCCCACATGGGGACCCAGAATTCTTACAACCCCTCCTCTGTATCTGCTCCATCACCAGGTATTAATGCAAGCCCGGCTACCCTCCCTCTCTTCCTGTTACCCCATCATGGGCTAAAGTTTCACCATCATTAGCCTCCACATTTTCATCGTGTTTCGTTTCTATTTCTCCCTTTTTCCTTTTTCATCCTTTGTGTGTACTCCCACTAGAAAAACCTTCTAAAACATACATATTTTCAGGGTTAATCCTTGCTCAGCACCTTTCAGATCTGTTTCCCCTGGCCCAGAAAGCAACATGTACAGACTCTCACAGGCAGCGGAACCATTCATGACCTGGCTCCATTCTATCTCTCAGCCCCATCTTTGTGTCCTTCTCATCAAGAGCAATAGCCCTGTAATCACGACTGACGTGTCTCAATGCCTAGTCATCATTGGTCTCCTTGTATGACGTTACACTCTATGATTAAGGGCAAAGTTTGTTGAATTGATCTTTCAAGCTCCAGGAGACGGTATGCTGTCTGGTTTAATAGTGTCTGTTTTAAAGGAGGAAATCAATGACTAAACAAAGGAATGAAACGCATCCCTTGTGATCAACAGCGAGGATTTAAAGATTGTGACATTTACTCTTCAGGGATGATGCCTTGGGCTGAAGCTTATGATGAAGCAGCCTTCCTCAGCTTCATCATGATTGACAGTTGTGGGCTAGATAATTCTCTTCTGTAGGGAGCGGTCCTGGGAGCTGTTGCATCCCTTGCCTCTGTCTACCTTCTGCCAGTACCACCCCATTATTTCAGTTGTGACAACCAGATATGTCTCCAGGGTCCCCTGAAGTATAAGAACAACCCCAGTTGAGAACCACCCCAATAAAACTGCCAATAACCTATTCATCTCAATATCACTAACTGAATAATAAAATAATAACAGAAACAATAGTAACATATATTGAACTTGGAAGGAAAGTCAGGTGCTGTACTAAATAATTTCCTCAGTGTAATACTCACCACAGCTCCAAAATTTAGTTTCTATTGTTGTCCCTATTTCACAGACAAGAAAGCTGAAATGCAGAGAAGGTCAGTAAAGGCACAAGCCCTGTCCGAGGCAGAGCGAATTCTGGTCTCAGACTGTATGCTTCTAGGCATTGGCTGTACTCTTAGCTCACCTTAGTGCCAGCAATAGTGTTAGTTGTAAAGAAAAAAAAAAAAAATTGACACTGCAGAATCCCAATCTTCAAACTTCAGTTCGTCTAATCAATCTTATGGCTAAAAAAACACATTTAAAACAAGAACTGTTCATTGTTGTTCAGTCGCTAAGTCATGTCTAACTTTTTGCAATCCCATGGACTGCAGCATGCCAGGCTTCCCTGTTCTTCACCGTCTCCCGGAGTTTGCTCAAACTCATGTCCATTGAGTCAGTGACACCATCCAATCATCTCATCTTCTGTCATCCCCTTCTCCTCCCACCTTCAATCTTTCCCAGCATCAGGATCTTTTCCAGTGAGTCAGTTCTTCATATCAGGTGGCCAAACTATTGGAGCTTGAGGCTTAAGTTAGAGATATTTTGAAGGTAAGGATGGCTACCTATTTCAGTTTTCAGTGAATGATTAGATAACAATATTAAGGGTTCATATATAACATTGGCACTAGAGACCAGCTTTTTTATCTTACTGAAATTGTTCCCAACATTCTCATACCAGAGGGTATAATGTAAATGAGAGAGCAGAGCTATGAAATTCTGAAGTCATCAGATATTCACCTCAAAGTGTTCCTGCTCATCTGTTTTACTATATCTCTTTTTATTAATATATCAGTAATGTTTGTGACTGAATAGTAATAGTTCTATTAGCTAAGAAAAACATCAAGCCATTAATATGTTTTCCTCAAAGATTTTACAAGTGCAGCTGCCAGAACGTATGCTTATGATAACAAGATGAGTAGAAATCTAATTTAGAGCAAAAACAATAGTGATAATTATTCGAGTTTCTCTTCAAAATCTCAAATCTTCATAAACACATATCTGAACATTAATCACTCAACTGTCTTAATTCTTTTGAGTGTAATAGACCTTTTGATTCAGTTTGGAGATTTTTACAACTAAATAGTTTTAAAATTCTCTATGCACATGCTTTATTATAATGTGATCTTGATGTTTTTCAAATAGGAAAGATTCCATTAAAATGCAAAATACATGAACAGTTTTACACAAAGTGGAAGAAATATCACTAAGATCTGACCACTAAATAAGCCTGTTGATACCTGGTTGTCTAGCCCTGGACTTATACACAGGCACCTCCTAGAAATCATTTACAGTGTAAACTTGAATTTCACTTTATCTTTTTTAGCTTCAATTTTGCATCTGTATTTGAAAGAATGGTAGGCGGGGTCTTAGCGACTGTACCACCAGTGAAGTCCTCTGCCTCTGTCTTCAGGCGTTGTCCTCTCCTCTTCTTATAAGGAGGTCATAGCAGAGGTGGGGAATTTGCCCGCTAATGTAGTTGACGCAAGAGTCACAAGTTTGATCCCTGGGTGGGGAAGTTTCCCATGGAGGAGGAAATGACAACCCATTCCAGCATTCTCGCCTGGAAAATCCCATGGACAGAAGAGCCTGCTGGGCTCCAGTCCGTGGGGTCACAAGGAGTCAGACAGGACTGAGCAACTGAGCACAAAAACAAAACAAAGGCTTCAAAAGCTCAGGTCTGATGCAATTAAACCAGGCTTTGTCAAACTCTTCTGAACCCAGGTGCCTGATACTTGAAACTGTAAATGATATATCCCTTTCTGGTTTTTGTTATCAACGTCTCCCCTGCTTCTTACCCACCCCCCACTTTTTTGTCTTACCAAAACCCCTGAGTTCCCAGAACACTGGCATGCATTATGATTCTGTCTTTTCTGATGTTCTTTCTCCACTGTTTGTGACATCCTGCTCGCTTCTATCCTGAGTGTGTGAAAGAACTGCTGTTTATCTTTCAAGACTTAGTTCACTTGCTCTCTCAGTTATCATTGCTTGTGACCCTCAGTTTTGCACCCAGAGTGAGAGCTTGAAAGATATCAACAATGGCTGTCTCCGCTTCCACTTGGGGGTCTCCTGAGGTCAAAGAGAATTTTTAATCATCTCGTTATTTCCAATATCTATCACACATAATACCTAATAGTTTCTAATTGAATAGTAGTGTTTAACTGAATTGAACTGAACTGAATGAAAATGAAATGAAATGGATTGATAATGCCCTACTTTCATACAGCAACTGGAAGGATAAAATAATGCATAGGTATTTAAATACTGACTCCATCTCATATAATCTGCTGGGTCTTGGTCAGATTACATATCTTTGCTTTAAAGTTTACATCTGTAAAAAGAAAATAATTATAATAACCTATCATGGCATTCTTAAAGGATCAAATGAGAATAAGTTTAACAAAATGCACAGTCAGACATTCCTGGGACATCACTATCATTGTCTATCATTGTCACTATCTAAGGACCTAAGGCATGAATCTAGCAGGGAGATGGCATAACTTGCTCTGGATTTGGTTTTCCTTTCCTGTGTTATCACTAGTATACTTTCAGGCAGTGATCTAAATGTGTTTCTTTAAATGGGATATAACATAGCACCAAAAATAATAATTTGCAAATATACATTAATGCCCCTGGACATGGGAAAAAAAAAAAAGAGCTGTATTCAAGTTGTCATTTAATTCTTTTTAATTGTTACAAACATCTTTTAAGCTAATTTGAAAAACTTTCTTGTTGGCAAACTCTGGGCTATAATAAAACAGTTAAAACAGTGAGACATTTCCTGTTTTCAACTTTGACATGTGAAGAGTTTGGAAGTTATCACTCCCATAAAATAAATAATAATAAATAAGCTTACAATAAAATAAGCTCACAACAAAATAAAAGCTGAACAAACTGAAAATGATAACTTTCCTTGGACCCTTTGGGGAACTGAGGTTTCAGGGTAAGCTGACACTCTAAAATCTGGACGGACAGGCAAACAGATCATCACAGCCAAGATCAGCCCACCTGGAGCAGAAGCTGCTGGAGCCACAGACTGTAGGAACATGTAATAGTAATTTCTATGAACTGCTGAGGGCTGAGTTGGATGAGCATGAGGGGAAGAGCCTGTGGGAAGCTGCTGTTGTGGGGGGTCCCTACGCTTCATTGGTTTTACCTATGGGAACTTTGCCAGTTTCTCCTGGGTAGGACCAGAGAATGGCCCAGTCCTGGCTCTAGGGCAGGGAACCAAAGGATTCTCCATAACAAAGACCTACTCACCAGAGAAAAACTTTATCTGGGAAGGGGCATGTCACCAATTCCAGACCCATCTAGATTTCCCATTTCAGCTAACCTAGGGGAGGAGGGACCTAAGAAACATCTTTGAAGACCACGGCCCAGGGACTTAGTCACACTAAAACTCTGAAATGTAATCATGAGGTTTTCAAGTGTGTAGGGTCAAAGAATCTCTGGAGCCTTAAAACCACACCAGCTGGGCTCCAACATAATAACTGAATGTTAGCTGAAAAAGTTGCAAAACTAGCGATTTTGAAGCCTTGGGGCCTACAGATAGAGCAGACATTAAAACATACCCAGCTCCAAGCCAGATTAGTAAAACCTCACACTGAAAGTCTATTTGCCTCAGTTTCTATTACTTGATGTAGCATACTTTAGAGCAACAGTAACAAAAAATGCAGGTCATATAAAAATACAAAGAAAAGCAGTCAGAAGAGACAAGACAAGCGTCCGCATTTGTCTTGCATTTTAGAATTATCCCATAGGGAATTTAAAACAGCTTTCATTAATATGGGCTCCCCAGGTGGCTCAGTGGTAAAGAGTTCGCCTGCCAATGCAGGAGATGCAGGAGACGTGGGTTTGATACCTGGGTCTGGAAGATCCCCTGGGGAAGGCATGGCAACCCACTCTAGTATTTGTGCCTGGAAAATCCTGTGGACAGAGGAGCCTGATGGCTACAGCCCATGGGGCCACAAAGTGTGGGATATGATGGAGTACACAGCATTATCATTAATCATTAAAATATAAAGGGCTCGATGTAAAAAATAAAATGAGAAAAGATGGCAATGTAACCGTAGAAATGGAAATTCTAAGAAAAACTCAAGAGGAAGTGCTACAAATAAATAATGCTGTAATAGAAATGAAGAATGTTTTTGATGGCTTTAACAGCGGACTGGACATATCTAAGCAAAAACAATGTATCAATGAACTTGAAAGGAATCAACAGAGCTATGTCAAAATGCAAAGAAAGAGACATTTAAAACTAGTTCCTCATATTTCCCCTCCTAGTTTCATTGGGCACTTGATACAATTCAATTCTATTAATTATCTTAGCAACACAAGCAGAGGGTACACTTTTCTGCCTCAGTGTCTGAAGCCAGCATAACCTTAATAGTAATAACAAAACCAGATAAAAACATTGCAAGGAAGAACAACAGAACAATATATTCCATGGACTTTGATGCAAAAATCCTCAACAAAATATTGGCTAGTTACGCCTAACAATATAGAAAAAAAATTGTACACTACTGTAAAGTGGTAGTTATACCAGATATGCAAAGTTAATTATCTGTGTTTCTCACTGGTCCGTTTGTATTCTTGGTTTCTCACCTATTTCTTTTAACTTTAACAATAACAGCAACCACAACACATCTATGACAATCTCATAATTAGATACTTATTTTTCCACAGCTGAGGCAAATCCAGTGCTGCTAAGTTCCCCTGCTTATCATTATAGATATGCCATCAAGAAAATTGGAGGAGAAATTGAGGGAACACAGAATCTTATCTTGAGGATGCTCTGCCCAAATCTATTCTTCATGGTTTCGCGATTGTTATGTTTTCCATAAAATTGATCTCCATGTAGACCGTTATGGTGAATTTCACAACAGCTAATACAATTACCCCCAAATGGAGAGAAGGAGCACTGTGAGAAAGTGTGATTTTAGTGAAGAAAGAGTTACCCGGGGGGTCATACCAGTTTCCAGTCTTTTCAAGGAGCTTGGAGTGAACATGTGTTGGAGGTGAGAATTATATTGAGGAGTCTTCATTAACAGCTGTTTTTGATCAGGGATTTAGAAGTTAGCACCTGTAATAAAGTGAGAATTGAATTTGGAATGGATTACCTACCTTGAATAGAAGTGTTATTGGGCAGAGCTTAAAGCAGTTGCTAAGAGGTCTGGAGGAAAGCCACTGGAAGGGCCGTCTTTCTAGCTGGACAGCCCCAGGGGCATCAGATTTGTCACCTTCCTGTTGTATAAGCTTGAGCTAACACTTTACACCTCTGAAGCCTCAACCCCCATTAGCCAATGGTAGTTATAACACTGACCTGGCAAAACTGATGGAAAAAGTCAATCTAATAAGAACATAAGGCATCTAACACAGTCTCTAATACATAGGAAGAACATTGAAGTTACTCAAACACTCCCTATAAAAGTTTCCTATTTCAGCTCACTATGATAAACACTTCTTAAAATATCTAGAGCCCTAAAAAGTTATTCCAGAAAATATGGCCTCTTTTTCTATTGTAGATAAGCTATTATTATCTTAAAATGACTGTTTTTAAAAAATTTGTTTTTAATTGGAAGATAATTGGTTTACAATATTGTTTTTGCTTCTGCCATAATTGAAAAACTCAGGGTGATTGGAGCACAGATGGTAACCATAGTCCTCTTTGAGTTCAAACACATGCATTTAATAAAATATTAATAACAGAGTCTTTATGAATTACACAGAAAACCAAGTCAAGGAGATAACCATAGCATAAAGGAAGGAAGGGCCCAGAGAGCAGGTGAGGAGCAACCAAGGCACTTGACCAGGTACTGATGTCAAGGAAAGAAAGAGAAGACCGAAAGGAAGAAGATGTATAAAACCACGAGATGCTGGGATGAATTCTACCTGAAAGGAAGGTTTAGAGTCTCTTTTTGTGTTATTTTGGGCTATCCGAGAATGGGAATTCTTTGGAGACATGTTCAGTCTCTGCTCTTAAGGAGATGAAAGTCCAGCAGGGAGATAGATGATGGATAGTGACCACTGAACTGAATCTGCTCACACGCAGCAGTGAGCACAGGCCCCCGAGCACCATGGCGCTCCAGAGGGGATGGACGGTGGTGGATGAAGGTGAGAGAGGGGAACAGAACTGAGGTTCTGAATTGGGGCGCTCCAGTGAGATAAGTCCTTGTTTGGCCTCATGAAGACCTTTATTGGCCGACTGTTCCAGTCTGAAAGTGCTGGTCTAATATGCTGGTCTACCAGCATAGTGGGTAGAATTAACCTCCAGTTGATATGGAAGCCCACCAGAATTTAACTCCCCGAAGGCAGAGAGTCATTCTGGTTTACAGATGTGCAGTGTGCAGCACACAGGCTTCCACGCTGTAGGAACTTAAAAAGTGTTTGCCGTTGTTGAATAGAGAACCCTATCAAAGATGAGCTATGGTAAATTGGGAGACTCGAGTTTCTCCTCCAAGGACCACTCAGCCTTAACTCCAGGAGGCCAGTGCAACGTAGGAAAAGCACAAATGTTGATGGAGGACCCTCTGTCCATTGGAAATCTGCTAAAATTTGGCTTAACTGCACCTCAACGGACTGTTGATAAAATGCTGACTTAGCATTTCTGCAAGGTCCTGTTTCCCTACTGAGAAACAGAAGCCAGGTGAGAAGGCTGGCCCATTTTTAGGTCTGCACAGTGACGCGTACATAGCACATGCATACACACTTCTGCACATGTATGCACACATACAAGCCAGAGTATCCATGTATCTGGGATATTTGTTCACATGCCTGGGTTGGTGGATGAAGTTGGAGGCATGTGTCACTAAGTTTTTCTAAGCTCTAGGTGCTTGTGGGACACTTTAATAATAAATCATACTAACTTTAATAATAGCTTCACCAGGATGGGCCTCTGCTTGTACCTGCTGTAACATATTTTACCTGCTATCACATCACACGAGTTACATATTCCCCCCAAGAGTTGTTAGAGTGCCAGGGATCCCATTTTGCTCAGAGATTCTTCTCTAAGAGTTTTCTGCCCATTTCCCTCTGGATGCAAGGTGCCCACAAGGTTACTTGGTCTGTGTCTCACCAATGCCATGAGGCCACCCCCTTCCACCAAAGGGCTGAAATATAGGCCAGATGGGTCTATGTTAATAGCTGTGGACCTCTTTGCAGTTATTGATGGGGCAAAGTGACACTGAGTGTATTAGAGAATTAAATTTTTTAAGAACTTATTCAATTAGAGATCATCATTATGCAAATATTTTTGACTGTTTGACCCTAATAAGATAAGAATAGCTATTTTGACCCTATAAACTAGATACCAAGAAAACTGTTGACACCACATGTTGAGAAATACAAAAAGTTACAAGAAGTTTATACTGACATTGATTAATTTTGTCTTAAATATTTGCTAGGGTGGATACTCTTAAACTCAGCTTCCCAGACTGCATTTTCATACAACATAAGCAAGTCATTTTTATTTTCTTTCCATTGTGCTTTTACTGAAGAGCAAGTAAAGTTGACTATTAAGGAAATACCATTTGTATTTTAAAGTGAAGGTTTACTATATTTATATTTTAATGCAAAGCCAATTTATAAAATATAGATGTATAATAGGAATAATTTCCCCAAGTTTACTTTTTCAAGAAAATTTTACTGATTTGTGCCTGCCAAGAAGTTTTTATTGTTTTATTGCTTTTTAAACAAGTATACTTTATTTTCTGTATTTCAAATGTATGCTTTTTCTGAAGTGTTTTTGTTTGTTTGTTAGTTTTTGCAGTTCTTAATGCTACTAAGATATAAATAGCAGATTAGGTGAAAAGTTTGTTCAGGTTTTTCCCTAACATTCTTGAACCCACTTTTTAACCAATCTGATATTTAGGCAGTTCTTTTGTTTATAATAATTTCTTCATGTTCCATTTTAGCTATTATTCATCTATTTTTTTTATTTTTAAAACCTTTAGCAATAATAGTCACTATACACTTTATAGAGGCTGTTAGTATCCATTTACTTGTTGATGTGAAAAAGAGAAATCACTAGAATGACAAAGACACAGGACTGGAGGGCATGTTGGAGCAAGAAAAAAAGATCCCTCTCCCACATTTTCCACCCATGTCAGTCATGCCAGACTGTTGCAAATACTATGGGTGGCCCCCACTAGCCTCAACATTTTCTGTATGAGTAAAACAACATTTTCAGGATTTAAACCATCAAATGAAATGCTACAATCACAAAGTAGCTGTCATTGCAGAATAGCAATTAAAAAGAAAAAAATTATAAAGATACAGATAATTTATATTGGCTTGTGTGACTGCTAAGTCACTTCAGTAGTGTCTGACTCTTTGTGACCCTCTGAACCATAGCCCACCAGGCTCCTCTGTCCATGGGATTCTCCAGGCAAGAGTACTGGAGTGGGGTGCCATGCCCTCCTCCAGGGCATCTTTCCAACCCAGGGATCGAACACGTGTCTCTTGCATCTCCTGCATTGGCAAGCTCCTATTTTAAGCCAATGATACATCTTTCTGGATTTGCTCTCTATGCTGACAACTGTTAGTGTCAGAAGTTTGCCATTTTTCCACCACACCCATTTTCTGGACTTTTCTGACGGCTCCAGTTCACTCCAGCAAGGGCCTCTCTCTTGTTCCTTCAGGAAATGGATGATAGCAGTGGTTATTAGAGGATGTTTATCACCTATACTTTAAAAAAGCCACTTCTGTGGTCTTTGCCAATTTCTGTGATGCAAATGCTGCCACTGTTGCTGAATTCAAACCACCAATTTGACCAAATTTGAAGATGAGAAGAAATGCATACATCACTGGTAGACGCAGACTCCAGTCACACTGAGGGCTGCCAGCTTCTTCAACGCTCTGGGAGGTGATGAGATGAGAAGTTCATCAGAGGAATAGGGACTCTTCCCCAATGTCTGGAGGGGAGAAGGGAAGGGGTGGTGCTGGGTAAGGCAGAATATTATGTTGGACTCTGGAGTGAACATTCTAGGGTGAGCTTCCAGGTGCTAATGGAAGAGGGTACTAAGCATATTGACCAGTGGAAATCAACTTTGAAGTTTCAAGCATATTTCTCAGTTATTTTCAAACTCATCATAAGATCCACATAGTGGCTCTTTTTTTAAGTGCATACTTAGTTTCAACTCACATGAACTGGATTAGTCCTTCTAGGGGGATGCTTGTGAAATGATAGTTCAGCAAGTGAGCAAGACTGGGAAACACAGAATTTGAATCCTTGACTTGGAGTGTATTTACCTAAGGGAGACCAAGCAGAATGGTGTCTCCCTTCCTTCACTGTGACTGAACCACCTCAGGAAATGGACAAATTCTGTTGCTTAGCAGCCATCCCATAGATTCAGATTCCACTTGTTTGGGCTGGGAGCTGGGGGAGATTGGACATCTGTAGGTTTCAAGAGCACCCCAGGAGAGTCTAATGTGCAGCCCCTGGTGGGAACCACCAGCAGGTGGACTGAGACTGGAGGTGCACTCAGAACTAGAGGAAAATTAATGCTTTAAGTGAGAGCATAAAAGATCACAACTGCGGCTTGTACAACCAGGAGTCTGTGTGACTCAATAAACTTCGGCCTCCCTCAGAGCTCCTGGCTGCTTCCCTTCTGTGTCCCCAGCACTTAACCGGTGGTTGGCATATGGGAATCCTACAGTAAATGTTGAGTGAGTGAGTGTCCTAATTGGCTTACCTCATTAATAACTTGGTGATAATGTGTTGATTAATGCATTATCTTGTTCTGAGTATCATATTTACATTTCTACAAGACCATCTGCAGACAATGACTTAACCCAAAGAAATGCCTCCCCCGCTGGGAAGGCAGGTGGGGAAGGCATTTTTGATTACGCTTTCTGTTTCATACAAATTGTATCATGTGGGTCGCTTATTACTATTAAGTGAAGTCTAGTGTCCCAGCATAGTTTATTTTTTAAAGTGCTTATGAGACATCAACTTCCCAGCTGCAAGGTGCAGCCAAGGCTTCTGGAAGAGTTATTTTAGAAAGAGCTCTAACATAGATATCATGTGCATATCTATTTTATTTTTCCCAGAGTATAATTGCTTTAGAAGGTTGCGTTAGTTTTGCTGTATGATTCATGTACACACATAAATCAGCTGTGTGTGTCCATATCTCCCCTCCCTCTTGAGCTTCCCTCACCCCCATCCCACCTGTCTAGGTCATCACGGAGCACTGAAGTGAGCTCCCTGTGGTATACAATGGCTTCCTGCTAGCTTCACACTATTACACTTACACATAGTAGCGTCCTATGTACAATCCCAGCTCCCAGCTAACCCCACGCTCCCCTTCCCTGCTCCCTATCTACCTATTCATTCTCTGTATCTGTGTCTCTATCCCTACCCTGGAAAGAGGTCCATCTGGACCCTTTCTCTAGATAAGCAGTTCCAGACATTTTAGTGTCAGATAAGGTAAATCAAAAAGTAGCATTTTCTTCCTAGGGACAAGAGATTATTTCATAATTATAAACAAGGATTTAATCCAATGTAGATTTCTCATTCTTGGTGTACACTGGCTTTGGAGTCTGAACATAGAAGATATTCAAGGATGCTCCTGGCACCGGTGGTTTACTTGATAAATAGCATGAGTCGTATTCTGCACGCTGACTGCCAGTTACGAAGGAATCAGGGCCCGCCTGCTCTCAGTCTGCTTCTCCCACGTGTCTTGCCTTTTTCTCCGTTGTTCTCTTTGTTTTCTCAATGACAATTAGAATGGAATCCAATGATTGAGAACGGCTTTTTGCTTACTGCCAATCGTTCTGCTTTGATTACTCTAAAGTGAGCAATCACCCGGTCTGCGGTGCACAGGAAACATGCCCTTGCAGGGTCTGTCTGTCTCCCTCAGCCTTCTCCACCTGGGTTTTGAGGGAAGGCTGACTGGATACAACCCCTGGGTGGATACAGGTTATGTCAAATCTACGCATACATCCACCTAGATCTGGACCCTGTGTCTCTGGTTGCCAACTCATGGTGACTCTGTCCTCGGAGAGCATTGGCCAGTGTCTGGAAATGGTTTTGGTTGTCACACGTGGTGGGTGAGAAGGGACTCCTGGTATCTAGTGGTGGAGGCCAGACGCATTGGAAAACATCCAACTTGCCCAGGACAGCCCCTGAAAGTGAAACTCTCCAGCCCCAAACATCAATAGCCCAAGAGAAGCTGATGGATATCTATGTTCACGTCTATCTCTGTATATCTCAGAGTGACACATCCCTGGACAAGAGCTGCAAATGGTTCTCTCCGTCTCTGTCTGCTCCGACCCAGTCAATTCCTGGAGGGCAGAGATGGCCTCATGCTCTCGGAACTGGCACATAACCTAGCACCGCCCTTTAGACAGAGATGCACTGTGATGCTTCCAGAAGTGAAACCTGAGAAGCCAGCAGATTTTCTGCCCCCATCACCTCCCCCATTGACCTCACCTTGCTGTATAAAGTAATTTGTTTTGTTTGGCACCTTCAAGGCTCTATAAAAGTAGACACAGTACCTTCAGGATGGATCATTGTAATCCTCTACCAGCACCTTGGCTTAAACCACCATGCTGTCTAACTACATCCCTGAGTCAGAGGAGACATTCTCTGACAAAGACGAGGGTGAGAACTTCGCAGCCGTCCTTGACGTCCTCCTTCCTTCCAGCACTCGGCCTCCGGCTAGGCTTCCCCAGCTCTTCTGTTTGCTGTCTAACCCTGCCTGGCAGCTAGCAGGTGCTTGGCAAACAAGGCAGGCAGCCCTCAGCGGTCCAGCTCCATCCCGTTTTGTCCTCTCTCCCCGCTGCGGATGGACGGCACACACTCCTTGTGTGACCCCACACACCACGGCATTGCACGCCTCTCGACCTTGACACCTGCTCTCGTTCTAGAGATGCTGCTTGGCCGCTTTGTTTCCTGGTTACTGCCGCGTCCTCTGTCAGGACACCACTCCAATTCCACCTCCTGGGATGACTTGCATGGTGGTCCTGGTTCAGGGAGGCGCCTCTGCCTGTCTTAGAGCGGGAACCCCATTCTGTTCTCTTCCGCATGAAACCGTTTCCTCCTGAGCCCATCCGCTCCTGAGTGAGTAGAGTGACAACACTTTAGCGTCCATCACCTCAGTGAACAGCGACAGCGGCACCAGTGAACTGGCCTGGCCCACAGCGGTGTCCACACACACACACACACGTTAACAAAACTCTGCCTGGTTTCGGAAGGACTAGTGACCTATTAGGAAAATGAAACCACTGTGTGAATTGTATGCAGACTTTCTTTGAAGGGCAGCACGGATCTCTAAGAGAACAACAATCATCGGTACATTTGTTTATTATATTTTCTTATAGCAAAGAAACCAGTTCATCAGGACAGTGGGAGGCAGAAGGAGAGAAGGAGAAAGTCTTGCCAATCTGGGCTGTAAAACACGAACAGAGACTTTAAATACCTTCCACCCTAATCCTGAGTCTTGTCGGCATGCTCTGGAGACCAGACAGAACCCTCGGCTTCTGCATATGGGTTCACTCACACAGGTCTCCAGTCAGGCAGTCAACCACACTCTGTACACTCGGAGGAGCTGGGGACAACACACAGAGGGAAAGCCTCATGCCCCTGGGGTCTGGCTGTGTCTGCAGAGGACATGCTTTTGTCCAGGGTACCTGGGTGTATTTCCAGATGTCCAAGTACTGCATAGAGGAGGAGTAGATGACTCAGATCACATGCTGTGTGGTCCAGATTCATAAACATGAATGAAAATAATATTTTTTTTTCTCCAAATAATATTTTTTTTCTCCAAAGACGCAGCATCACTGGGTGGAAAGGCTTTGGAATCAAACAGCTTTCTCTCCCTAGCTTTGGTGTTGATTTTTTATCCTCAGTTTATTAACTTAGGTCATCAGTACTCTTGCAAGACTGCTTAGAGGGTGAAGTGAATAATGGGGACACAGTTCAGTTGCTCAGTCGTGTCTGACTCTTTGTGACCCCATGGACTGCAGCATGCCAGGCCTCCCTGTCCATCATCAATTCCTGGAGCTTGCTCAGACTCATGTCCATTGAGTCGGTAATGCCATCCAACCATCTCATCTTTTGTCATCCCTTTCTCCTCCTGCCTTCAATCTTTCCCATCATCAGGGTCTTTTCCAATGAGTCAGTTCTTCGCATCAGGTGGCCAAAGTACTGGAGTTTCAGCAAGGAACACTTTCCGAATGCTTCGTGCCCTTAACTGACATTGTAGCTCTTTTCTTTAGTCGCTCAGTTGTGTCTGACTCTTTTGTGACCACATGGACTGTAGCCTGCCAGACTCCTCTGTCCATGGGATTTCCCAGGCAGGAATAATGGAGTGGGTTGCCATTTGCTTCACTAGGGGATCTTCCCAACCCAGAGGCTGAACCTGTGTCTCCTGCATTGGCAGCCAGGTTCTTCACCACTGAGCCATCGGGAATTAGCTACTATTGCTACTATTACAGGCTTTCCTGGGGGTTCAGATGGTAAAGAATCTGCCTGCAATGCAGGAGACATGGGTTCGATTGCTGGGTCAGGAAGATCTCCTGGAGCAGAAAATGGCAACCCACTCCAGTATTCTTGCCTGGAGAATTCCATGGACAGAGGAGCCCGGTGGGCTACCAACCATAGGGTTGTAAAGAGTCGGACACGAGTGAGCAACTAACACACACACACACACACACACACACACTACTATTATACCACTAGCACTGCTATTCAACCATAATGTAAGAATGGGGAAAGGATGTCTCAATCGCAGGCTTATTGTAAAGAGAGATCTGGTATCAAATGTCGTCATTCTCAAAGCGGTAATTTTGCCCCCAGCCCCCTGGGAGAAATCTGGCAAAATCTGGAGACATTTCATCATTGTCACAGTTAGTGGGTGCTGCTGGCACATAGCGGGTGGAGGCAGGGATGCTGCTAAACGTTCTGTAACGTGCAGGGCCGCCGCCACCTCGCACAACTGTCCAGCCCAAATGTCAGCAGTGCCAGGTGGAGACATGCTGATGGAAGGTGCTGTGCTGGGCCCACACACAGGGTGAATGGTTGCAGCCCTGCTCTCATCCACAGCGACACCTCCTCACACTCACCGTGCCTGCCATCACATCTCGAGCACTACTGTTGCACTACTATTTCTGATCAGGGGCTGATTTGCAGGGATAAAAAGCAATAACAACTTGATGCCATCAAACCACTTTCATGGGAAGCCTCCTGCCCCCTGGGACCTGGACATCTTGTCTTTCCTTTCCTTCTCCTGCTGAACCAGCTGGGGAAACCAGGCTCTCCTGAGTGCAGCTGGGACTGGGGAGCGGGCCACATTGGCGCCAGGAGCCAGCAGAGCCCCATCCCGGGGGGCTGGGAGTCATGGCCCGGGGCCTGCTGAGTGCAAAGTCCCCAGCAAGTCTGCTTCCCAGGAAATCCTGCTGCTGAGCCCACACTGGGAGTAGAGGGGCCAAGTGTCCAGGGCCACCCCACCCTGCCCCCTCCTTCTGGCGGCGTCCTTCTCAGGGAACCAAGGCTGCCTCGACGGGGGAATGAAATACAATAAGTTCAAGTGAAAAACAAACCCACCCAGCTCTCCCATCCTGGAAGGTGGCAGCTGGGTCACCTCGGACACGCCCTGGGTTTGGATGCTGCCAAGTGATGCAACTACCTCCCCGCTTCCCACCTCCCAGGGGGCTCTTGTCGCCCTGCGAGCTCCTGGGAGATGGTGGGCGTGCCGCCTGGCTTCAAGGGAGAGGGGCACAACCTAGTAACCTCTCCAGCCCTCAGACTTGAGTTTCAAAGGACATCCCTTCCTTGGATGAACTTGTGAGTGGGCATCCCGTGCCCCTTCAGAGATGCTGGTAGTATTAACAGCAATGATCGTTGGCCCTTGCCACATGCCAGGTTAGTTCTAGACAGCACTGCACAGGTAAACTGATTTCACTCCATGGTACCGCAGGTAGAAAAGTGAAAGTGAAGTTGCTCAGTTGTGTCCGATGCTTTGCGACCCCATGGACTGTAGCCTACCAGGCTCCTCCATCCATGGGATTCTCCACGCCAGGATACTGGAATGGGTTGCCATTTCCTTTTCCAGGGGATCTTAGGGATCGAACCCGGGTCTCCTGCATTGCAGACAGACTCTTTACCATCTGAGCCACCAGGGAAGCCAAGTGGAAAGCCTGGGACTAAAAATTCCACTTGATTTTAGAGTGTGAACAGCATTCCACACACTCAGAGCATGGCTGGGATGTTGAATTAACCCTCCTTTGACAGCTACATGAGTTTAACACTCATGAAGAAACTTTAGGAAAGTGCAACTAAAGTTGACCTCAACTGGAAGCTTTAAAAATCCAGCTGAGAAAACCGTGTTCTAAAAGTGAACCTGAGATCCAGATTTTTAATCTTGTTGATTTAGATATGGCCTCCTCTGCACAGTGCCTTGGTGTAGTTGGGTGAGACTCAGTTGAGATCAGAAAAAAGTCCAAACAAGGATTTTTGAAGGAATTTTTTTATTCCCTCTGAGAGTTTTTAGTGAAGCTGACTTTGTAGTGGCTTTGCACGAGGTGAGAATAATTTTCGATTAACTTGACATCAGACAAGCTCATGTTATTTCCTATAAAAGCTACTTTTTAAATCCTTGAAGATGGTTTTATAAAAAAAAAAAGACATAATTTTCCTGTATTTGCACTGAGTGTCACATTCCTAGTTAGTGAAATCTAAACCTGTGAATTAGGAAGAAACTATTTCAGTAAGTTTCAAAACCACCCTGCATCCCTTTCCAGCCCCTGCCCTTTCACAGACACTGTCAGGAGGCATAATGGAATCACAGAGTTCATACAGGACAGCAACACAGTTGGATATGGGGGAAGAGCAGGCCTACTCCATCCATCCTGGTGCTGAGCAGCAGCAAGGTACCCAAAGCTCAGGGGAAGTACTTAACGCACAGATTAAGCTCTAGCAGCGATGACTGTATTGCATCAGTTAGCACTCAATTAGGCTGAGGCACACAAGCCCTGAAGCAACTGGAACTGCACTTTGCAATAAGGAGGGGATGTCTTGAACACCTGTGAAAGATCAACGCTGTGCACTGGAGCCTGTCTTCAGAAGAGAGGATGATCCTGACGGTGGGAGGAGACAGAAAGCTGTCTGGACTGCTGGAAAACGTGGGATCTACAAGGGTGGCATCTTAGGCAAGGTCATTATACACACCTCATCTGTGCATTAGGGTAAGGACCTGGATCCTCACTTCTGATCCCACCCGAAGTGGTGTGAGTCTATGGGCCCACCTTCAACTGTCAATATGGAAGAATCTGGCCAACTGTACCAATTGGAAAATGTAGCTGAGAAAGATAAATAGTTTTTGAAAAGTCATATAACTAGTATGAAGTAGACTCTTATATACATTATTTTCTTATCTGATACCAAATCCCAACTCTCTTCACCTCTGTACTATTTAATAAATGCAATAGTAGAGAAAACTATGGAAATGTATACAGAGAAGATAAACAAGAAAAGTGTGTAAAGGAAGATAATAAGAAAGGGAATTACCTTTCCCAAGAGAGTATCAGTTCAGTTCAGTTCAGTCGCTCAGTCATGTCTGACTCTTTGTGACCCCATGGACTGCAGCATGCTAGGTTTCCCTGTCCATCACCAACTCCCACAGTTCACCCAAACCCATGTCCATTGAGTCAGTGATGCCATCCACCCATTTCATCCTCTGTCAGCCCTGTATCCTCCTGCCTTCAATCTTTCCCAGCATCAAGGTCTTTTCTAATGAATCAGTTCTTCCCATCAGGTCAATGTATTGGAGTTTCAGCTTCAGCATCAGTACTTCCAATGAATATTCAGGACTGATTTCCTTTAGGATGGACTGGTTTGATCTCCTTGCAGGCCAAGGGACTCTCAAGAGAATATACAATTTTGCAATTATTGAAGTCTTACATTTTTAACCAAAACACAAAACCAACAGAAAATCCTTCAAAGTGTAGTAAACAGGTTGAACTGTCTTCTGAATGCTTGCTAACACAGCACATATTCTAAGGAAGAGGATAGACATTGGTCAAAACACACCCCAGTCTCTTCTTTTCTCCCCCTCTTCCTTTTTTTACTTCAGTATTTTATTCACTCATTCCTCTGTCAATCCTTTTTTTTTTTTCAATTGTGTCAAGATTATAGTTTATTTAGGAAGTAAAATATATGAAGGGGAGTAGTGGACAGCAAGTTAGGATGGTAGTCTGAGCCCCAGAGTCATGCTAGCTGGTGGGTGAGTTTTCCAGGTGGCGCAGTAGTAAAAAATCCATCTACCCATGCAAGAGGCACAAGAGATGTGAGTTTGATCCCTGGGTCAGGAACACTCCCTGGAGAGGGAAATGGCTACCCACTCCAGTATTCTTGCCTGGAGAATCCCATGGACAGAGGAGCCTGGCAGGCTACAGTCCGTCAACCCGCAAATGGTCAGACACAACTGATCACACACAAAACAAGGTGAGCAAACACATGGCAATAGAACCCAGTTAGCACAACAGGACGTGCCTGTACTTCTGGGGGTCAGAGACTTCAAGTAGGAGCGACTAAGCTGAGATTGACAAGGGTTCAGAGCTGCCAGATGGAAGACACACTGTCCTTAAGCTCTACTCAAAGAAGAAACATGTCATTTCCATTTTAGCCACTAAAAATAAACCATTTCTAAAACAAGGAACCTAGTCATCTTTATTCCATTTGAACAGAGGCAGGACCATGAGTTCAGGGACTGTAAATGACTATTCATCCTTGAACTTCCTTCTTCCAGTTCATCTTGGCCCAGAGTAGATGTTTAGCACTTATTTAGAGAGTAAAGGAATGGTTTTCTTTATCTGTTTTCAGAAAATCTGGTCTTTAAAGAACAAATCATTGAGACTTTTGATGCTAAGATTGGGGCAAAGGAGGAGAATATGAATGGAAATGAACACATATATTAAAGTCAAACTGCATCTTCTCAAAACTAAATTCAGGATTCTCAGTTGTCAGATTGAGGTAAATGTTTTAAGAGGGATAAATTGCCAGTCTCCCTGCCCATTAAAGACAGAGCTATCTATGGCTTGAGTTCTGAGCTCTGTGACTATAAAACTCTTGTCCTGGGCCATAGATGAAATGCAAGTGAGCAAGGGTTTCCTCAGCTAAGCATGGGGATACACAGTCAGGTAGCACACCATCGTGGAAGTTAGCTTGAAGACCGACAGAAGAGCTGGCATTTTTGAAGTGTAAGAAGTACACAAAATCCAGTTCATTAGCCTTGTTGCTCTTAGCCCCATGCTTTGTCTTGCTGTTAATTCCTGCTGACCTGGACCCAGGATACCTCTGGAGGAGTTGATCCCTGCACCTACCTGAGCAGCTCAGATTTCAGTCCTTTATTTAGGAACTTTATCTAGGATACAGCATCTTTAGTTCTTTAGCATCTTCCCTATAATCTATAATATTCAGTATTCTTGCCTGGAAACCCCATGGGCAGAGGGTTTTCTTCCAGAGGCCTTTGCAGCTCAGAGAGACTGACTTACCCAAGATCACGCAGCAAGTAAGTGATGAGGCTTTGAATTGCCTGAAAATTAATCCAGCAAATGCAGTGGTTCCCAGAAGTATAATATAGAAGACTTTGAGTTCCAGGAATGATGGCTCATAAAGATGTGAAAAAATAAATGGATGATTGTGGAAGCTGAAGATTAATGGAAGCTAATAATAAGATTGACGATTGAAGGTGGGAGGAGAAGGGGATGACAGAGGATGAGAAAGTTGCATGGCATCACCGACTCGATGGACATGAGCATGCATAAGCTCTGGGAGTTGGTGATGAACAGGGAAGCCTGGCGTGCTGCAGTCCATGCGGTCACAAAGAGTCAGACACAACTGAGTGACTGAACTAACTGAATAATAAGATAAATAGAAGTACTGTCAATTTGCTCACAAATACTTGACTTTGTAAAGAGCAAGTGAAATTCATATCAGCCAGTGTTTATTATGTATAAGAAACTTCAATTGACATTAAAAAAAACAAAGATGTTTAAGCACAGGCTTTCTTACCAGTGTTAAAAAATGAGAGAGTGTTTATAGACTATAGAACTTAGAGCATAAGATCCAAGAGGAGAGGTTTTATGTATTATGTAGCTTCAGTGAAGCAGAAAGACATTATGCTAGTGGTAACATTTCAGTAACAGTATAAAACAGCAGCATTTCAATATAATCTTACTTTTTGAATCTAAAATTTTAAGAAAGTAAGTTATTCTAAAATTAAATCATTATTTGATATTTGATTCATGTGCCTTAAACAGATAACATAATTAAAGATCAGATCAAGTAGCTTCTGACTTAAGGCAAGTGCACCTTAGTTTAGGGGCTTCCCTGGTGGCTCAGATGGTAAAGAATCTGCAATGTGAGAGACTCAGGTTCAACCCCTGGGTTGGGAAGATTCCCTGGAGAAGAAACTGGCAACCCACTCCAGTATTTGTGCCTGGAGAATCCCATGGACAGAGGAGCCTGGCAAGCCTATGGACTCTTTGAGTCCATAGGGTCTCAAAGAGTTGGAAACTACTGAAGTGACTTAGCATGCACGAATGCTTACAAATATACATTTACATACATTGATATATATTAAAAACATAGACACTGATACAATTGTAGATATATTTGGGTTATAAGAGAATTATAAGGTGACACATTAGAAGATGAATGAAATATCAAGTTAAATATTTTCTAATTTTACTAGCTACTGGAGGTTATTAACAATTATTTAGTCATTGTAGACATTTGAAATAATACAGTAAAGAAAAACTTAAAATCAGCTTATTTTTCTCTTCATATATAAACAGTGTCTTTTCTTTATTCAAGTATGTATTTTTATTATATTTCCATTCAATTAGACATTACTTTGAAAAAAAATTAATGATTTACTGTGTTTATATCTAATTTTGTCCTTTGGTTTAATAGAATTATGAACCTTTTTGGGCTTCTTAGCAGACAGACGAGCACTAACCAGTGAGAAAGAGCCTTAGGAAATTTGGATGGAAAGGACATGGTATAGGGTTTGTAGACCCTAAAGTAGAAACTTCGAATCGGAGCATGGATATATATTTGTACACTTGCTTTTGGTAATTTTTTTTTTAAAAGCAGCAACAAACTGTTCTCTGTTTCAAAAATTCTAAATTATAAAAAGCTGATTTCCTCAACTATATCCTTTAATGTGAATCTCCGACTTTCGTCTATATTTCTCTTGCAGACATTATATATCTCTTACATATCTCTTATCTCCTATTGACAAATCAATGTTCCTGAATCTGTGCCCTAATCTATAGGATGAGTTAAATAATTATGAATGTACCTATTTAATATATAGACTACCTATATATCCATATACTCTCTATATATACTTAGTATATAGCACTCAATTTTTAAAAACCTTCTACTACAATAAGTCTAGCACTTTACCTACTGTGTTTTATAAATTAACTGATAATTACAGCTATCAATAGCTGATATTGATAATTATTTTAGTATTTTCTACATAAAACAATTTATTACTGTGTCTTTATCTTGAAACCAGAAAAAGTCATACTTCATTATTTAAGTGATCTGTTGATAGAGAAATGAAAGTATTCTTGATAATCGCTGTGTTTTTGGAGCTTGTCTTGAGTAGCTAGCACTCAATGAGTGATAGTCTTCAAGTCTGAAAGTGAAAGTGAAAGTCGCCCAGTCGTGTCCAACTCTTGCAACCCCATGGACTACACAGTTCATGGAATTCTCCAGGCCAGAATACTGGAGTGGGTAGCCTTTCCCTTCTCCAGGGGATCTTCCCAACCCAGGGATTGAATCAGGCCTCCCGCATTGCAGGCAGATTCTTTACCAACTGAGCTATGAGGGAAGCCCTGAAAATGTCTTGCTTGGTAGGCGAATGATCTTTATGCAGCGGTGAGATGATACGTGAGGAGCAGCAATCTCTCATAAATTTTCTGCTGAAATTAGCAAGTAAAAGAAGTCACTGCTATTCCAAGTTTTCAGACAGGTAAGAGAGGAGCCAGTGCCTCATGAGGGGCTTTTGGGAGAACTCCTCCTCCTGTGAGTCACACTGATTCTAAATTGCCTGAGAGTGAACTTGAGACTGCATGGCACAGTAACCCCACGTGTAATGTGCTGGTAATTAAATCCCTCTGACAATTACATCATGCATTAGCAGGCTCAGCCCGATCCATTACTCATGATCATGGTTTTGGACAAAACAAAATGGGTACACGAGGGACCATCCGTGGAGCAGATGCTCTTAGGAAAGAAGGCGGCCCAATTCTGTTTACGTAATGTGATCTGTGGAGGGTGGAAGCCGGGGTCCCTTCACCTTCCCTAGTGATAACCAAGCTCATAGAGACAACGACACGTAACCTTGCCATCTTCCAGTCTAGTGCAGAATGCGGCAGAGAGCTAGTAGTCATGAATGATCCCAGCATATCCCAAACATTTCCTAGTAACTGTGCTGCTATCAAGAGGCAGCCTCAATTCTCCATTTAGAAAGACCCCAGCTGTTTAAATATTGGATTTAAATGCTACTTTTCATTTAATAACTTAAATGTAATGGCAAAAGGCAAATTAATGCATCATTATGATCTTGAATTATAAGAATTTTATCTCCAAAATATACTTTTGGTACACACAACCACACACATGCATACACACACATATAACATACTTTAAATTCTCATGCATTTAAACACAAGAAGTTAAGACTTTTCCTTAAAATTTCTATAGCAACATGATTCATAAAAATTTGATTTACCAGATACACACAAAAAGGTCAACATGATAATCAACACAGATCCAAGTAATGAAAATTGTCAGTTAGACAGTTTTCTTGCATTAGACCTTTAAAGTAGAAAAGGAAATAATAAACTCTGAATATATTCATATTAAAAGTCAATAAAAAAGCAAGCCAATTTTTAAAAATCAATTTTATCCCGGGTTTATTAACTTTCTACTTTGATCTACATATTTAGTATCTCCACTCTTATTCTTAAATAGTTGTTTGTAGTTGTTCTAGGGAGTGCTGATATCCAACCAGTGTGTATTTATAAGATTAAACCAGTTATTCTATAGTTATGTTTACCAAAGCAGCTCTCATTTGATTGGTGGGCATGCCTGCTTTGCTGGTTTTTAAGTATTTTGATAAATATCTCTGCCTCTAAGCTACAATAAACATGTTAAATATTATTCACATTCATTATAACCTATTAGCTTAGCAAAGGTCATGAACTCATATTTTTAACCTTATTTCTAAGGAAAACATGGGCTTAAATCACTGTCGGAAGTCCCCCAAATGGAGGGAGACTTGTTGGAGCAGGTTCCTCCCAATGGGTGCCTTGCACATCAACGCCAGGGAAGCCCCCTGTCGATATGTGTAGCCTGCTCGTTGAGCAGGTCTCACTCTTCTCTGCTTACTGGGGACTGAGCTGGTTCCCTTTCTGAAGGAATCCAGAAAGGAGTGCTGATTATGGATATGGCTGTGGGGTATATGGCTGTGATTTCAAATCCTGGTCCCACAGTTTGTTCACCACGTGGCCTGGGATAAGTTATTCACCCTGTCCACACCAAGGCTTCCTCTATTTGCATTACTCAGGACAGATCGCTGCACTAATAAATGCATCTCAGAATCCTTGTGTCTTACATGATCAATGTTGACTTTTGCTCTTGGAACGTCCAAAGCAGGTCAGAGTCCCCCAGGACAGCCATGCTCCACGTGGCGACTCAGAGACTCAGACTCCTTCCATCAGAGGAGGCTGCCGAGTATCATGAGAACATCTTGCACTTGTTTTAACTGCCCTGACTGGAGAGGATACACAGGACTCCTTATATTCTGTAGGCTGGAGTGACTCTGATGGCGTCAGAGTGGCTCAAAGAGAAGCTTGAGGGTCCTTGTAAGTGTTAGAAATTACAGAAGATTTGGATTTCAAGAGGACTAGTAACTCCACAAACTATCTTATAAGGTAAAGCTTAGAAAATAGCATTTCCAAAGCTATTGGCACCCTTCTCAACTCTCATTAATGCAGAAGTGATAATACCAATAATAACTAAAATAATTATTATTATATTGCATGGCAAAGGCATAAGGGACTCATTTACCACCTCCCTTCCGCATTGTGCCATTGATGACCCCCTTGTCCTTCCAGGAGCCCATTCTGACTTCTAGAGTCACATGAAGGTGACAGCTTAGGTCAGATGCTTCTTGTGAGGTACTTATGTCATCAGTCGAGTGACCTTTCCCCTTTACTGACCAACCAAAGCCACTTGGTGAAACAGGTGATGCTTTCCTACCTGCCTTGTTAGTTCAACCGTGGTGACCTCATCCCACACCTCCGCGGACCTTCAGGAACCCAGGAACACCTCCCGGCTCACCTGTTCTATTCATCTCCTTAGAGTAAATCAAACCCAGACTCCCAGAGTGACCTTCCACTGGCCTGGGAGCCCAGATTCTAATGAAAACTTGGAGATGAAGGTAAATCAAATGGGATTCAACTTTGAATTAGGTAAAGAGAATTACTGTGAAAATACTTTGGTAGGGAGGTCAGTTGAGTTGGCATGGGCAACCTCGGTGACAAATAATCAGAGGGATGTGAGAGTAGGATTTAGAGAAGACAAGCTGGGAAGAAACAAAAGCTGGATGGCTGCAGATGGTGTGGCTTTAACCTCTGTCTTCTAGTCTCCAGACCGACATAAAGTTTATTCTGATAGCTTCCCATTAAGCTATTAGCAGAGTTGATTATAATTGCAACTAACAGATCAATAGCCAATCCTGTCCTTCTTGTTGACTAGCCCTTTGATGGACTCATGTTAATACTAGGCAAATTGACATGCTGGTAAGAGAACCATCTCACACAAAGCTGATAAGTCTTTAGAATCACAGGAGAAGGAAAAGAAAGGAAAAGCAAAGGTGGAAAAAAAAGTAAGAAAGTAGTAAGGGAGGGAGGAAAAGAAGAATTCCAACCTGTAGGCAGCTCTGTTGTTTTCTAGACATTTGAGTGACTTTATTCCTGGTCTTAAAAGCATGCTCAATTGTGGAGGGTAATTACTTCTCCCTTCTTTACCAAGGAAGCCCAGGGCAATCAGATCAGTTGTGTGCTTCCGAAATACCTCCTTTGGAAAGCAATGTGTTTTAGGATCCATTTATTTGGTTGCCAATTCTTAACATTTTCCCATTCAAGGAGTCTATGATGAGCATCAGGCATCAGTCTCGGAAATCTAGTGGCTAAAATCATCTCCCATGGAGGCTGTCATGGATTTTAAAGAACACTGCACAGACTTGGTCCTTTTAAAAGCTGATATGGGAACACACAATGTTATTATTTTGTGCTTTGCATTTGTCTGTATCAGAGTGACACGTGCCTAGAAAGCCATTTGTATGAGCTGGGTGCTACATCAAGCATGTTTTGTGCACCATCTCCTTCATTTACAGCACAGATCTATGGCGTAAGTGTTATTTCATCCCAAGTACAGAGCCAGAGAAATAGAGGATGAATATTTAGTGATCTTCTCAAAGTCGCTCAGATGCAGAACTATAAGTTTCTACCCTGAGAGCTCTCAGATTTGCTTCAGTCCAGACCCATAAGCCTTGGTTTGTGAGTTATTCCCAGTTAATTGTAGGATACATGCAAGATGCCTCCTGGTCCTTTCTGACGTTAAGTAGAGGGCTTGTGTAACCCAGTGGCAGACTATTCACAGGAGGCTGAAGGTCCCCAGGCTGAAAACCAGAGTTGTGTATTCTCTGAGGTGAGAAGAGACTCCTGTTCTTTCCGCCAAGCCATAACACAGCACAGACTACACACTTACTTTTGCTGTAGTCCCACTAATATTACACAGTCGTCCCAGGGTGTATCTCAGATGAGGATGTGATGGTGATTCCACAGTTCTCAGGGGGAAAACTGAAGCTGAAGCTCCAATACTTTGGCTGTCTGATGTGAAGAGCTGACTCGCTGAAAGAACCCCTGATGCTGGGAAAGACTGAGGGTGGAGAAGGGGGTGACAGAGGATGAGGTGGTTGGATGGACTCACTGACTCAATGGACATGAATTTGAGCAAACTCTGGAGATAGTGGAGGACAGGGGAGCCTGGTGCACTGTGGTTCATGGGGTTTCAAAGAGTCAGACACGACTTAGTGACTGAACTACAACAACAACAAAATTGATAGTAAATTAATGAAATCTTTCCCCTTTTTTCCATTGTTCAACATTGTTTATACACACACGCTGCCTACAGAATAAAAGGTGAAATCTCTAGAGGTCAAGCAGCCTCACAGCCTGGTCAAAGACCCTGATGTCTCCAGTCTTTCCTCCTGTCCCTTTCTGGTCCACACCAGACACGCGTTGTGTACACGAGAACTTGTGCTATGTCACAAGCCATGGACCCTTACACACCCTTGATTTTAATGAAGCTGTTCCTTATTTACTGACACACATGGCTTACACGCCTCAAAACTCAGCTCAACTCCTGGTCCCCGGAAAATGATCATTAAAGGCACCCGGTGGCACCCTCTGGGGCACTGACCAAAGGCCGGAGATCTCTGCACCCACTGCCCTGTCTCCTCCTCAGAGCATGGAGTCCTCAAGCCCTCAGACCTGGGTCTGTGTCCTCGTGACTCTTCAGGATCAGTGCTCTCAAAACTCACTGACACACACAGAGAGAAAACCCAAAAAGCCTGACTGAAAAACTGGCCAAATTCTAGTTGCCAGAAGGGTAGTGTGAAGGGTACCTCTCAGGCTAGGTGGTTCATTCCAACATTTTTTATTAAAGTATAAATGTGGTACAATATTACATATCACCAGTGTACAATATAGTGACTCACAATTTTTTATAGGTTATGCTCCACTTAAAGTTTTATAAACTACTGGCTATATTCCCAGTGTTCTACCATGTGTCCTTGTAGCTTATTTTAATACTTGTACCTCTTAATTCCCTGCCCCTATCTTGTTCCTCCCACTTTATTCCACCATTTTTTTAATTTATTTTTTTATTAAAGGATAATTGCTTTACAGAATTTTGTTGTTTTCTGTCAAACCTTAACACTAATCAGTCATAGGTATACATATATCCCCTCCCTCTTGAAGCTCTCTCCCCATCCCACCCCTCTAGGTTGATACAGAGACACTGTTTGAGTTTTCTGAGCCATATCATACTCTAACACACACATACAGAATGTAGAAAAAGGTACTGAAGACTTTATTTACAGGGTAGCAACAATGAGACAGACATAGAGAATAGCCTTATTCCACCATTCTTGATTCTCACTGATGTCTGGAAAGATAACAGAAATGCCTTTCTGGGGAGTATGAATGAAAAGGGTGACCACAGATTGTCATCGCAAACCCAGCTCTTCCTAGGAGAGTTCCAAGTTCCCCCACTGGTCAGCCCTCTCTCTGTCTCAGGCGAAAGTGGGGCCTCACACTCAGGGCACCCACCATCTGCTCTCCCCAAACCGAAACTTCCATCCTGCAGCAAGTTCATCTGAAAGGTTTGTGGTTATGCCAACCAGCTTCCCAAGTTAACTTTGCAGTCCTTGTCTCTATTTTGACACCCAGGTTAGGACCGTCAGAAAAGCCTGCCTCATGCCTACTTCCCTTATTTAATTCCGAAGCCTGTTCCATGGGTCCTAAGACGATGTGCCGCAATCTTCTATGGGAGCTGAGTGGGGTGACACCTGAGGTAGCCTGAGCATCTTCTGGGCTGCACTGTAATTACAGGTGATAAGACAGATAGTTCTCAGAAGGGCTGGAAGCTGAGAGACACTGTGAACCAGGAAGGTTCCAAAAGAAGTCACTCGCTACCTTCCTAAACCTCAGAAAACTGAGACCCTGCCAGCCTTTGGTCTCCAAAGCAGGTCCTAGTCCAACAGCAGTGCAGGTGATTAATAGCTCTCGGGCTTGGGAGGGTAACAGCCACAGTCTTCGGGGAGAGACTGGTTGGTTGGAGCACATTTTTGCCCATCTGCTGTCTAGCACCAGCTCTGAGTGAATTAATGGGGGAGATTGATGAGATGTACAAATGACTGCCAGTGTTTTTAATGTGACAAGAAGGCATATGGGAAGGACTCAGAGGATATTCCTGTATGCATTTAGATAGAAAGGAAAGCCAATGTGAAATCTACTCCCCCAAACCCAAGTCTGCACGAAGTAACCTTTCAAATCAAGGAAGAACCACTACAGTCATAGCTTCATTCATCTGGCACGTTTGGGGAAAGGAGGATTCCTCAGAAATGGATTTCAGGACTGGCACAGTCAGTCAGTCAGTGTTAAGTAGCTCAGTCGTGTCCAACACTTTGCGACCACATGGAGTGTAGCCTGCCAGGCTCCTCCGTCCATGGGGATTCTCCAGAAAAGAACACTGGAGTGGGGTTTCCATTTCCTTCTCCAGGGGATCTTCCTGATCCAGGGCTCAAACCTGGGTTCCCCGCACTGTGGGCAGATTCTTGACCGTCTGAGCTGCTCAATTCTCCATGCCGCCCCTTCCTCTGTGGTGAGTGCCTCTGTACCACCTACACAACCACATGGGCATCGTGCTCTTTTCTGAGGCTGAAGCATCTTCTCTGCCATCGCCCCCACACACACATGCACATCGTGTTTCATTGGTCAGTTTCTCAGATCTTTAAGATCTCAGGTTAAATATTAATAACAACCTCTTAGATGAAACACCACTGCTACTCATGCTAACTTACAGACTAGTTAGGCAGCTGCATTTGCCATGTAAAAATGTCTCTCACATTTATTTAATTGCTTGTCTAGTACCCAGTTTCGTAGTTAAATATAAATTCTAAGCCATAAGGCTGTTCTATGCACCCCACATCTCCAATGTGTGGCAGAGTGTGTTGATGAATATTTGCTGAATGTTGCTTAGGCATGCCCTTGGTCACGTGAATCTAAGACTAACCTGATCCCCATGTGTCCTGTCTGACCCTCTCATTCAAATACATTTTCTCCATCAAAACCAATGTGGTCTGTCTAAAATGAAAATATAATACTATCCCTGGAATAGTACTTGTGGTAATCTGTTGATGTGTAATGAATCACTCCAAAATGTAGTAGCGTAAAATGAGAGTAATGAGTGGTTTTGCACATGGATCTGCCATTTGGGCAGGGCTTAATTTAACTCACTTAGAAACCACTCCTACACATATTCCCCCAGGATGTCAGTGTAAATTGGCAGAATCTGGCAATTCTTCTGGCATGCATTGCATCTGCTCCTGGGTACCGTTTCATTCCTGTTTCTTCAGGAACCACCTGAACTTGATTCTGGTTATAGGTGTAGAATTATGGTTCCCAAACTCTGTGCCAAGGTGCCCCAGGGCACCACAATAAATCCACAAGGATGCCAAAAGGTATTTTAAGGGAAAGGCAGATACTCATAGCCTGCCAGACACTTTGTGAGCTATGAGCTTGAAGGGTGCTGCGATCTTTTCAATGATGCTTTATTTTTTCATAACTAAGATCAGTAGACATGATAAACACAAGTACCATGTAAAAAACAATGTACAGTATGAAATGGAGGCACAATGTCTAAACCTAATTCCAAGGTTTGAGAAACTGTGCAGTGTCCAGCAGTATACAAGTGCCATTAGTAAGAAAGTGTAGTTACCTAAGAAAGAAGTGAAAATATTTTTTCTTGCAGTTCTGTGTACCGTTTTCTTTCAAATCTCTACTAAATAGTTATAAATGAATGAATGAACCTTGAGAGCCAAACTCCCTTTTTCATCTGACTTTATTGAGGTATGATAGACATGTAACCTTGTATAAGTTTAAGATGCAAAATGTGATTCTTTGATATACATATATATTGCAAAATGATAACCACAGTAAGGTTAGCTGACACACCCTTCACCTCACATGAATACCGTTTAGTTGTTGCTGTCATGTTGAGAACCTTTAAGATCCACTCTGTCTCTCTCCAGCCCACTGCCTCTCCACCCCAATTGGATGTTCAAGCCTACTCTGATGGTCAAGAAACAATGATTTCTTCACAGAATGATTCAGGACTAGAAGGGGAAGAAAGGGAGGGGAGAGAAGACAAGAAGATTTGGGAAAGGAGGAGAGGAGGAACTCCTGCAGATGTTTTTAAATATTTCATTTATGTATTTTAACTTTTTATTTTATATAGGGGCTCAGTGGACTCACAGTGTTGTGTTAGTTGCAGGTGTATAGCAAAAATGCTTCAGTTATACATATACATGCATTGATTCTAGTGCATGCTGCTATATTTAAAATGGATAGCCAACAAAGGCCTACTATACAGCACAGGAGACTCTGCTCAATACTCTGTCACAATCTAAATGGGAAAAGAATTTGGAAAAGAATAGATACATGTATATGTAGCTTTTTTGTAGATACACTTTCTCAGATGATGGACTTATCCTGGGCTTATTCTATTACTTATTCTATTACCTAGACCTGTGTGTGTGTTTCATATGAATGCATTCTAAGTTTTATTAAAAGCTTTCTCTGAATCTAATGAATTATTCTCATATGCATTTTCTCACTTTCATACATGTAATGGGATAAAGTTGTCTTACTTTCTTAGGTTTATTAAATTAACTTTTTGTGCCCATTTCTATTTTTCTTTTTAAAATGGATGTGCTGTAGCTTTTACATAATCTGGTTGTCATATAGTCTGCTGTAGGTTTTATTCTCTGCTATCCATCATGTCACAAATTTTTTCTCCCATTCTGTGGCTTGGACTCTGCTAATTTGTCTCAGTATGTTTATTGATTTTTAAAAGTTAAATTGTGTTTTCCTTTCTGAAGGGTGAGCGATGTAACTGAATTATATTAAATATTGTTGTGTTTATTGCCCATATTCTGTTTATAGTTTTCCACCTGTGTCAACACTGGTGATATTTATCTGTGATATTCCTTCATCACTGTGCCCTTCTTTGTTATTTTTCTTTTATTAAAGTGATCATGATAGCCTTATAAAATGAGTTGTAGAGTGCTTTCTTGTTCTCCAGCTTCTGGAAAATTTTGAAAGCTTTAAAATTGCTATTAAATAATGGACAAAATGGCTGGTGAAGGCATTGGGCTTCATATTTTGTTTGTGAGATATTCCTGCAGATTCATGGGGTATGGGTGTGAGAGTTGGACAAACAAGACTGAGAACTGCAGAACTGATGCTTTTGAACCGTGGTGTTAGAGAAGACTCTTGAGAGTCCCTTGGACTGCAAGGAAATCAAACCAGTCCATCCTAAAGGAAATCAACCCTGAATATTCATTGGAAGGACTGATGCTGAAGCTGAAACTCCAATACTTTGGCCACCTGATTTGAAGAGCTGACTCATTGGAAAAGACCCTGATTCTGGGAAAGATTGATGGCAGGAGGAGAAGGGGACGACAGAGGATGAGATGGTTGGATGGCATCACTGGCTCAGTGGACGTCAGGTTGAGCAAACTCCGGGAAATAGTGAAGGACAGGGAGGCCTGGTGTGCTGCAGTCCCTGGTGTCACTAAGAGTAGGACATGGTTTAGCAACTGAACAACAACAATTTCAGATTTACTGATTTTATTGGATTCAGGATTATTTAGGGTTTCCTGTTTTTTTTCTTGAGCTAGCTTTAATTGTTAAGTTATCTAGGAATTTTTCCATTTGATATAAATATTCAAGTTGACTCAAAATTATAAATTTTCTACTCACTTTTATCTTTTCAATACCAACTGTATTATTCCTGACATTTATTATTTTTGGCATTGCAGACTAGAGAGGAGAGGACTGTATTTTCAACAGTATCCTATTAAATGAATGGAAAGGTACTTTTTGCCTATTATAATCATGGAAATTCAAATTAAAACAGCAGGACACCATGATGGGGATACATTGAAAAGTCTCCAACATCAAGTGCTGTGAAATGTGGAAGACTGGGAACTCTGACACTCTACTGGCGAAAATAAAAGTTGGTGCAAACACTCTGGACAGCCTTTTGGGATTACGTAGTAAAATGTGTCCTATGACCCCAACAATTCTTTCTCAGTGTATTTCTCAAAGAGCCACTTTTTTGTTCATTATCATGATTATATGAATAGGGAAGATTGAATATGAGCCACAGAGACTACTAGCAGCCTAAAGAGATCTATATTTAGGGCTGAAAGTCAAGACTTTCCAGACTTTCCAATACTTTGCTGTTCCCTGAGAGAACTTAATTTGTGTAGTTATGGGTGCATGCGTGTCAACATAGTCTCCCTGGTTTTGGTCACAGCTCAGGGACATCTTTTTGCCTTTTCATACTATCCATGGAGTTCTCTCAGGGAGAGAACTTCTCTCAGGAAACAACGGTGAAATTTGATTTATAGCAAATTAGTTCTTTTTTTAATCCCAGAATATGCTCAATTATATGATATACTTTGGTGTTTGATATTTAAGTGAGAGACTTTCAAGGTTTGTACCAGGGCTGAAAGTCAAGACTAACCAGATGTCCCTGTTTTTGCTTTTTTCCGTTGTTCTTATTCAATCACTAGGTCGTGTCCAACTCTTTGGGACCCCATGGACTGCAGCTCCTCTGTACTCCACTACCTCTACGGGTTTGCTCAAATTCATGTCCCTTGCTATTTAACCGTCTCATCCTCTGCTGACCCCTTCTCCTCTTGCCTTCAATCTTTTCCAGCATCAAGATCTTTTCCAAGGAGTTGGCTCTATGCATCAGGTGGCCAAAGTATTGGAGCCAAAGTACCGGAGAAGGAAATGGCAACCCACCCCAGTATTCTGGCCTGGAGAACCCCATGGACAGTATGAAAAGGCAAAAAGATGTCCCTGAGCTGTGACCAAAACCAAGGATACTGTGTTGACACACAAGAACCCACAACTACACAAATGTCTGCATTAAAAATGACTATAGGTCAGCTTAGTGTAGAAAGTAATAAAAATCAATGATAAAAGTATTTAATTCCCTCCTGTGTGTCTCCAATTGCTTCCTACATGTTCCCTATAACCCTTTGTAATAAGAATAATATATAATGTGAAGATCTAATTAATAATTTTATAAATTAGTTACAGGTGTTTTTTTAATAAAGTCACCAAATGTTAAGTTAGCTTCTCTCAGGGAACAATGGTGAAATTTTATTTCTAGCAAATTAGCTCTTTTTTAATCCCAGAATATGCTCAATTATATGATATCATTTTGTGCTTGGTAGTTACGTGAGAGAAAAAATAAAATTATTCAGTCATTCCAATTTCATGATTATAATTCATCAAAGCATATTTAGGAGTGACATCTCCATGATTTAATAATAACAGAAAAAGGACTGAGAAAATGTTAGAGATGAGTTAACATCAGGGGTAATTTCTAGGTGCAGAGTATTACATGCGTTTACTGTGTGTGTTAGTTATTCAGTCGTGTCTGACTCTGCGACCCCCTGGACTGTAGCCAGCCAGGCTCCTCTGTCCATGGGATTCTCCAGGCAAGAATACTAGAGTAGGTTGCCACTCCCTTCTCCAGGGGATCTTCCCAACCGAGGGATGGAACCTGGGTCTCCTGCACTGCAGGCAGATTTTTTACTATCTGAGCCAGGTCCACTATGCACAAATAACAATGGCGACAAAACTAGCATATGCCTATTCCTCTGGACTTTGATGCATATTTTAAACCCATTCTCCACTTCGATCATCCTACTGACACTGAAAGGTTTATAGGTAGTCTTCATTTTCTGAATAACAAGCTGGAGGCTGAGGGAGGTTAAAGAATTTTCTCAAGGAGCTGCGTCTAAAATATGCCAGCCTAGGATTCTGGCCGCGAAGATAATTTTCCCTTCCACTTTACAGCACTGTTCACAGTTCATAAACAATCCGACGCCTTCTCCCACCATTGCCACGCCCTCTTAGTGGGTGTTCCAGCTCTCCGTGAATGCTGCTGGCCTGGAGACCATGCAATATGAGCCCACGTGGGCCACAGGTTGCGCTCATTGCTTGGACTTCTTCTCCCAGGAAAACAATAAGCTCCCGTTGATCCTATAAACTTTTGAACTGTGGTGTTGAAGAAGACTCTTGAGAGTCCCTTGGACTGCAAGGAGATCAAACCAGTCCATCCTAAAGGAAATCAGCCCTGAATATTCATTGGAAGGACTAACGAAGAAGCTGAAACTTTGGCCACCTGATGCGAAGAATTGATTTATTTGAAAAGACCCTGATGCTGGGAAAGATTGAAGGCGGGAGGAGAAAGGGACGACAGAGGATGAGATGCTTGGATGGCATGACCGACTCGGTGGACATGAGTTTGAGCAAGCTCTAGGAGTTGGTGATGGACAGGGAAGCCTGGCGTGCTGCGGTCCATGAGGTCGCAAAGAGACACGACTGAGTGACTGAACTGAACTGATGCTATAAAATTCTCCACAGTATTGTCTTTTTGACATCGTGCTTTCTGATATTTTAAACATTTTTAAACAATTTTAAACATTTCTGATATTTTTTAACAAATTGCATATGTATGAAAATGCTCAAGCCCCCTGAAAGCAGAGCTTTAACCCCATCGATGTTTGTCTTCTGATTCTTGCAGCCTCTCCCTCACCCACATTCAGTATGTCCCAGCCGTCTTAATTATATCATCCTCCAAAATGTGTTTAGTTTTGCTCTTGTTTTATGTGTAATATTCGTAATTGTATGTTTTAATGACAGCATACCTTGCTTAAGGAACTAAGTGAGGTCAGGTTTTGTGTCTGTATATAGCAAAGTATTTGTCACAGAGCAAGTGTTCTAAATTGATTCATAAATCCTGTGTGTGTTTTAAGGAAGGAACAAAGCAGTCATATTTTGGGAGAGTGGTGTATATTTCTGGAATATAATGTCTGTGTTGATATCAGAAAAAGTTAGGGATAAAGGTTACTGTGGTACATTGGGAATCACCAGATACATGCCTGTGATGAAAAATGTGAAAAGCGAAGCTGCATTAGACCAAATAAATGCATGCACATAGAGTGAAGATAGGGTGGTAACTCTGTAGATTTTTAAATAAGCAGAGTCTCAGTGCTCAAGTCCTATGACTTTAGAGTTAGACCTGGAATTAAACCCTAACCCAACTTTACTCATGAATAAATATGCAATCTTAGAAAATTATCTTCACTTTCTGAATCCAAATTCCCTCAGGTATGAAATGAAGACAATAAAAATTCCTATCTTATAAAGTTACTCTGAGAGGCCAGTGATAGAACAAATACAAGGAGCTTATCAGAGGGCTTGGAAAACAGAAATAGTTACTCCTAAGTAGCTACCAACTTCACCATCATTATCATCATTATTATCATTAAACTAATATTGACCATACTGCTTTAAAATGTACTCAACTTCATCAAGGTAGTGGTTCTATCTCAGGTAGCACTAAATATATTTCAAATTTATTCGTGCAGTAGTAGTTCTAAGTTTCAAGTTCATGTGAAAGCAAGCAGGACACTTCAAGGGACTTTCCAGGTGGCGCTCCTGGTAAACGACCTGTTTTTCAGTGCAGAAGACATAAGAGATTCAGGTTCAATCCCTGGGTTGGGTAAGATCTTTGGATTATAAATGATCTAGTGAGAGGCTTTTTGTTGATGTCTAACATACATATTTTTATACATTTATATGAGCCTAGGCAAGCTGAGAAAAGTCAGAATGCTCAAAATCAAGTCCCTGGTAGAGGATCACGCCCAGCTCTGGTAGACTCCCACTGCCTTTTCTCTCCACTAAATATATGTAGAGGTTTTCACTATCAGCAAAGAACCACTCATGTCTAATCTGAGCTAAAATACCAGTGAGTTCCATTCTTGTCTTGTGAATGGAGGTAAAATGAGTCAGTACTCTAAAGGGCCAGCATGCTGAGGTCAGTTGAGACCATCTACTTAGGGAAAAAGAGATAGAGCACATGCTATCTTCCTCTCAGCTACAGTGCTTATCTCTAAGTTCGATACATGTTAAGGGCAGATATTTAAAAAGAAAGAGGCTTGCAGCTCTAGGCACTGGTCCAGCATGAGCTGAATCACCAAGCACTGCTGGGCTTCATCCGTTCTCTTCTCATTCCTCTTGATGAATGTAAGACATCGCTGCTCAGGATGCAATTAAGGGCAATAAATGAAGGTCTTTGCAAACATCCCATGCATTTTAAAGCTCCCTATAATTACTACAGCAATATAATTAAATACAAATTTTAAAAACATACAGCAGAGCAGCAAACGTATTACTATAGGACCTTGGCTTCAAAACCAGATCCTGGCTTGTTCCAACTTTATGGCTCATTAACTTTACGCGTGGTTTTCACGTAAACACGAGTCTAAGTGCTGAGCAGGTGCACAGTCCCCGTATTGGAGGCAGTGGACTGTGACCACGCTTGCCTCTGCCCACCCTGCGTGTAAGAGAGCAGCAAAGAGCTGGGAAAGGAGATGCTTCAGCTGTTTTCTCCAGCTCTCTTTTATAAAAGGGTCCAAACTGCATCATTTAGAAGGAAGATTTAAGCACTTCTGATTTCTCCCTAGGCCACTGGGCTATCATGTGTCTTTTTTTTAACTGTTAGTGAATTTAAAAATTCAGCTTTTATCTTAAAATTTACAGATTTAAGGACAATCCTACATCATAGCTTCTGAAGGGCCTGAGTGATAAAAATAAATGAATCTTATTACATCTCCTGCAAGTAAGTATAGATGTATAACTATATGGGCCTTCTAGGTGGTGCTAGTGGTAAAGTCCACCTGCCAGTGCAGGAGACATAAAGATCCTTGGGTCAGGATGATCCCCTAGAGGAGGGCATGGCAATCCACTCCAATATTCTTGTCTGGAGAATCCCATGGACAGAAGAACCTGGTGGGCTACAGTACAGAGGGTCACAAAGAGTCAGAAGCAACTTAGCATGCACGCATGCATATAGATATTCATTTCTTTCTGGAATTTTATTCTCTTATATATATACATTATATATATATAATGTGTGTATATATACATATATATGGTTATATATATATAATGTGTGTGTATATGTATATATATATATATAGTTACATAGAGAGATATATAGCTCTAATTCCTTTCTGGAATTAGAGCCAGGCTATCTGTTGGGAAGGAACTGAAATAACAGTACAGACAGGAAGACCTGAAGTGATTTCTCACATGAGCAAACACCAGAGAAGACAGTCCACAAGGTGGGAAGGGATTCCAGGAATTCAGCACTGGGCCTGGGTTGCTGATAGCGAATTCTCCAGAAGGTCACTGGCATTAACAAAGGTACCCATCAGTATGTTTTTCTTGTGATTCATTAAAAAACAAGGCATCTTGGGACTAATTATAGAGATGCATATATCATATATATGTATATATGCATGCACATATATTTTGTACATAATAATATGTATGCATATATTATATATAATATAGATATTGTATACATATACATATATATATATGACAGGTCAGAATGGTTAGTGGGACATTGATCTTGTTTCTTAGGAGTTCCTGACACACACTTCAGGGTGTTACATGTCATGACGTCTGAATCTTTCCTGACTTCCCGTCTGACAAGACAAACATCCCAGCTCCCTCTGGACCAGGTGAGGTGGAAGGGACTTCACCCAACCCTGACCCCGTTGCCCTCCTGCTGACTTTCATGGGGCTTGAAATGAAGCTCTCAGGCCTCCAAGGCTCCCATCTTAAGACATAAATACTTGGGTGGCATCGCCGACTCGATGGACATGAGTTTGAGCAAGCTCCGGGAATTGGTGATGGACAGGGAGGCCTGGCATGCTGTGGTCCATGGGGTCCATGGGGCTGCAAAGAGTCAGACATGACTGAGCAACTGAACTGAAGAAAGGGAAAAGGATGCAGGAGCAAAGGGGACCATACACACCTCTGCATCCAATTTCCCACAGACTGAAGCGTGGAAACTCAGCGCCAGGGCACTGGAAAATAAAACTGCCTTTCTGCACCTTGAGCGCAGTCCCTGGAGGCTGTGTCAGTCCCTGGAAGCATCGTGCTTCCTCTTCTAATCAGCAGCCTTCAGTTTATCTTCACGGTGTCTTTTTCCCCCATAGTTTCATCCATCCACCAGCTTCCCTGGTGGCTCAAATGGTAAAAGTGTCTGCTTACATTGCGGGAGACCCAGGTTCAATCCCTGGGTTGGGAAGATCCCCTGGAGAAGGAAATGGCAACCCACTCCAGTATTCTTGCCTGGAAAATCCCATGGATGGAGGAGCCTGGTGGTCTACAGTCCATGGGGTCACAAAGAGTTGGGCATGACTGAGCGACTTCACGATCACTATCTGCCTGAACCCTCTTCCTTCCCATCTCCGCTTTGTTAAGCCTCAGGTCTCCTTCCCTCCTGGAAGAAGGCCTCCCTGAGCCCTCCCCTCCTCCTGTATGAATATCCTCCCCTTCCCTCCCATCCATGATCAGTCACTTTTGCCATCTTTGTCTTTCAAGTGTGGGTCCTTCAAAGGAGGGACAACCTTTTTCATCTCTATATTTCAGTGCTATAGAACTATTTATGTTCAAAATCACTGTGTTATATCTGCTATGCTGTGCAGATCACCGTGGGTGATGCCATTCAGACTTTACAACAAGCCTGTGCATCTTGTGCTCAGCTTTCATGGGGAAAACCCAATGCTGTCTCTGAGCACTTGGCCTGGCCCATGTGATGAAGCATCGTTCATCTCAGCTCAGCCCATGATCCTCTGTGAATTATGGGCTCAGCCAGCTGCGAATCACTGAAGGACACCTAATGGAAACTGCAGGAAAGGTGTGAGGACGTATTTTAGCCGATGTTGGCAATTTGGAGGCAGTTTGACCTTTCCTACTGTCCTCATTCTTCTCAGGGGCTGTGTCCTTTCACAAGGTAAGTTTCATTGACACGATCATTTTCAAATGCAGATCCTTAGAAAGTAGAGAAGGGTTGCTTGAACATTTGCAGCATGCCTTTCCAGGAAAGGACTCCACATAGGTGTTGACTTTGCTGCTGCAGATCCACAAAATATGATGCCGTGTGTTTTGATTTTGAAGCTGTGGTGCTCTCATTTATAACGACGTCTTTGCCTCCCATGCCCTCTGCACACAGTGACTCAGACGGAGGGTGCTGGGGAAACTGGCGGTCAGGCGGCTGGCCTCTCTCGTGTGCTGGTGAGCTCACACTCAGCATGCTGTGTGTGGAGACTCGGAGAGAAACCGAGGAGGTGTTTCACACGCTGGCACTTCCCTACATGAGAGTCTTTCTGCGTGAATGTGAAACCTCATTTCTTAGTTTTCCTGCGCCAACCCCCATGCACAAACCATTTCACGGAATGATAAAGACGGTCAGTTCTTCACAAGTTCATTTTAACTGAATGTCAGTCAAATGATAGGATTGCATTCAGCAACCACGGGAACTGGTTCAGGGAGGGTCATGTGATCAAAGCCAGGTCAGGAAGGCCTCTCATTCATTCTGCTGAAAATAGTAGGAAATAACCATCCTCCTTGCGCTGAGGTTTACTCATTTTAAATAATATAAGCTTGGAATTGCTGACAGCCACGGAATGCTATGCTTGGATAAGGTCTACAGGAAAAGAATCTAACCTGGAAGAACACTCATGACCACAGTTGAGCACCTGGACCCATTGAACTTCTTCCTCAGACATCTCCATTTCTTGATTTAATGTATTTCCTGTTTGGTTTAAACCAAACGGAGTCGTTTACTGTCATTTGCAATGAAGAGAGTTCTGACTAAGACACTTATCTTACACATCCGAGACAACGCCAGCTGTGATCTGTGCCTAGCTCACAGTGCTTCAGTCACTTGGACTTGGTGTTAGAAGCTGGCGTTCCAAGTGCCTGTGTCCTGATCTCTCACGGGGGACTTGGACTTCCGTAGTTAAGTATATCCTGAAGAGTTGATTCTATTCTAGGCAGTTTCTTGAAATTCAGAACTCTGCTCTCCTGATTGCCCTAGTCCCACAAAAGAGGATGCTAACACATCCCAAATGCTCTGGTACCAATATTTTCTTAGTCAGTTGTCCTCGTTCTAGTGTCATAGAGATATGAGAGATCTCTCTCCCTCTTTCTCTGCCAAATGTGAAGAATTGCATTAGCTTTCCAATACAAGAGTGCTCTGATTGTAGGTTTTATGGTGCAGTGTAGTACCTTAGGATGCATGTGGTCTCTGTCCCTTGCAACATATTTGAGGATGTACTTCCTTCAGTAACCCTAACAAGGGAAAGAAATAAAAGACATACAGACTGAAAAGAAAAAAAAATAAAGGAAAAAAGCTCACATGCAGATGGTATGTTTGTCTATGTAGAAAATCTCAAGGAACAAAACAGCAAACCTACTCCTAGGACTGATCAGTGAGTTTTGCAAGGTTAGGGCTTCACCATTGGAGAAGGCAATGACACCCCACTCCAGTACTCTTGCCTGGAAAATCCCATGGACAGGGGAGCCTGGTGGGCTGCAGTCCACGGGGTCCTAAGAGATGGTCACGACTGGGCGACTTCAGTTTCACTTTCACTTTTTGCTTTCATATATTGGAGAAGGAAATGACAACCCACTCCAGTGTTCTTGCCTGAAGAAACCCAGGGGTGGGGGAGCCTGGTGGGCTGCCGTCTATGGGGTCGCACAGAGTTGGACACGACTGAAGCGACTTAGTAGCAGCAGCAGCAGCAGGGCTTCACCATATGAATTTGGGAGGAATATGACTCAGCCCAAGACTTTAGCCATTAATGCAATAGAAGCCATAAGCATAGTGAATTTTCTAAGGAAGTGGTTCTCAACGTTTTCAACAACAAAACACACACACACACAAATGGTAACTATGTGATGTGATGGATATATTAATTAGTTTGATTTGGGATATTATTTCAAATGTGTATATATATATATATGTGTGTGTGTATAGATAGATAGATAGATATAGATATGTATATAAACATCATGTTGTATACCTTAAACATACACACTTTATTGGTCAATCATACTTCAGTAAAGCTGGGGAAGAACTGCAATGATAGATATGTTATTACACACCTATGAAAATGGGTAACAAAATTAGTAACAACACCCAGAGAGTGTATGATGAGGATGTTAATAGACTGCTGGTGTGAATATAAAATGGTGTATCCACTCTAAAAGGCAGCTTAGGTTTTTTTCTTATTGTTGTTTGATCAAAACTGCTACTACGGTAAGACCAGTAATTGCACACTTGGGCCTTTATGCTGGAGAACTGAAAAGCTGGGGCCACACAAAAACCCATATGCAAATGTTCATAAGAGTCTATTCATAACAGCCAAGAAAGGAAACAACTGAGATGTCCTTAAACAGGTGATGGGTAAACAATCCCCAGTGGAGCCATACCATGGAATACTATTTCTGATAAAAAGCAGACTATCAATGCCCATGACAACCTCGATGCATCCCCTGGGAATTGTGCCGAGTGAATAAAGCCAATCCCCAAAGGACTGTAGGATTCCACTCATGTAAGATCTGAAATGACAAAATTGTAGAAATGGAGAACATATTATCCACTGCCAGGATTAAAGAGGGAGTGGGGACAGGAAGGTAGAGAGTGTGGATATAAAAGAACAACAGGAAGAATCCTTGTGGGGATAGAAACATTCTCTATCTGTACTGTGTTCATGGTGACATCCTCATTGTGGTTCTCTGTGAGATACCAAGATGATTTCAAGATGATACCATTGGAGAAAGTTGAGGGGAAGGTGGAAGAAATCTTCATTATTTCTTACAGCCACATGTGAGCCTACACACATCTCAAAAGTCTAACTAAAATATTCTTGTATATATAAAGGAACTGCTAAAGAATATATTTCATCAACAAAGAAATTGGCCCCAAATGGAAGCAGATGAAGAACCACAGAGCAAAGGGAAAAATATGACTTACGTTTTCTTGGCCAAGGTTTGACCTGAAATTAACCCAGTCCCCTGAGACAGCTGAGTGGTGCCTGTACTCAGACCTGCAGGTAACCTCATGGGTTAAAATGGAACAGTACTGTGAGGGTGAGGGGACAGAAATCCCTCGATTAAATATTTGCTCTTTGGGTCAACTTTTCAAGCCGTTGATAATCATCCTCAAAATGCTCTGTCTCGTCTCTCAAGTCATGAGGTTGACCTAGGCTCATCCTTTCCTCTTCGCACTTAGGTTTGTTGCACTCAAACATTTTCCAGAACTTTCCTGCATCATAGGTACCCACAGGCTCTCTGCCTCACCCCTGCCTGAAATCCTCTCCCTCACATTCTACTTGGTATCTCCTACTCATCTTTCAAAACAAGCTCAGACTCTTCTGTCTCCCTTCCCTCAACTCACCATCACTCTTTATATCTGTCACCTAATGACTGCAGGAATTCTACTGTATTCTAATGATTTTTGTGTGTTTCCATGCTATTCTCTTAGAATCTTCAAGAACAAGGGCTACTTTTTTCTTATTTCCAACATCTGTAAGCATCTAGTAGATTGGCTACCATTAGTAGGATTAATTTGCTAAATTGTAGACTAAGACTCTGACTTTATCCTGCACTGACATGACAGTATCCCCCATCCTGACACCAAGTCCCTTGTTCATTTCAGTCTGCCTTAAGACTTTTTCTTGGCCCCTGAAGCTTAACTGTCCATCGATATGAGACACTGGAGACTCAAGCTATGTGCACTTGGCCAGAATGCTGAGGACCTCAGGAGAATCATAGTGCGACAGGAGTTACCTGGTTAAAGCCACAGAAGAACCATGAATATCAATTGGGAGTCTGGGTACTTGAGAGGATGTTCTTACTTAATATAAGATGGCCAGCTGGGTAAGCTAGGTATTCCTGAGTTCAACTATCTTCTAAGACAGTCCACTCCCCATAAGCATCATCAAGTCACAGCTTAAAGATGACCCAGCAGGAAATAAAACACTACACAAAAATGTTCATTGCTGATTTTAGTAGGAGTTACACAGGGTCTGTGAGGGAGAGGTAGGCAGGTAAAGGAAGAACAGCTTGTATCCTGTGATTAATGTGCTTTTCATTGGTGACATTTTTGTTGTTGACACAAAGTTCAGAGGGGATTTGTGTCCATAGAAAGATAAATGCAAAGGCCAAATGTTTTCTGCATTTCTATCATATTCTCTTAGTCATTTTTTTCATAAACATACTAGAGGTTATGTTTGCAAGAGACCATTGAATGCAACCATTTTTATATCTCTTAGACTACTCCCAGGGTTAGTTCTTAAATGCTTTTCTTTTATTTCAAAAGCCTTTAGAGAATAAATTAGAATGTCACAGATTTTGAAGGAGCTATAGAGTTCATCTGACTTAAACTTATTCCCAAAAGTGATGGTGTTGGTTAAAAATAATTGATTGTAATATATATATATATTTCTTTTGAAAGTGGAGGAGAAAACTGCAATGATGGAAATGCATATGTGTATTTTCTCTAATGCAAAAACAACCAATGTGTAATTCATATAATAGCATGATTGCATGTTATGCACTTAGATAACACCTGAAAAGATGCTTTAAAAAAGAAAAATGAACCATTGAATATGACAAATAATTTTCTGCATTGATTAAATTTTTAGTCTATTGTTCACTCACTAAGTTGTGTTCGACTCTTTGTGACTCCATGGACTGCAGCACGCCAGGCTTCCCTGTCCTTCACTATCCCCCAGAGTTTGTTCAAACTCACATCGGAGAGAAATCCAAGAACACTTCTAAGAGGCACATTTTGGGTGATCAACTTGAAATTAGAAATAAAGGGATGGAAACTGACTAATATTGACCATCCATGAATTAGGCTATGTGCTGGATACCTTTACATACATTACCTCACCATGTATAAAGGATTTGTGTCAATACAAAGTAATGTGGGTTTCTCTCTATAATGTTTATACCCGTACTCTGTATATTTTGTAACCCAGATTGAGTAGTCAAACTGAGGCTCTCCAATCTCACTTTGTTTAACATAGAAATTAGTGGCAGCTTCTAAATATTTTATTTTAAATAGCTTCTTAATATTATATTGATTATCTACAATTTATCTTACAGTCACTATTGTATAAAAAAATGAGGCAGAAAATATTTTCCTCAGTTAGATAAGCTACCTTGTTTAGATTACAGATCTTCTCATAAAAAGCCTATGCCAGCTAACTGTGTATTATTTACATGAATTTGTACTTATTACACCAGAGAAAGCTTTGTATATGAAACAATTAGTGTTTGATGCACCTTGGGCTCAGAAGCAAGAATGACCTCAATACTCACCATGGAACAGCAATGGAGTGAAAGCAAAAACTAACCAGGGAGAATGGCAAGGCTGTGACCATGCTGAACGTACATTCTCTAGCCCTACACATTGGTGCAGTCTGCAAAGATACGATAAACGGGGCTACATTGTCTGTTCTTCCATACAACATGCATTTCCCATGTACTGTTGTGCACCAATTGCTTTGTTAAACGCTCTGGATGCAAATTCAATCAAGGTAAACATAATTTTTGTGCTTTGAAAATTTATAGCATATATTTTTTGAAATCTGGTTTTTGATCTATTAATCCCCTTTTGTGTATTTATTTTCTTAGCAATTCTTTTATTTTTATTTTTTAAACAGTAGGTTCTCATAGTTATCTGTTTTCTATGCAATATCAATAGTGTATATATGTCAATCTCCCAATTCATCCCACCCCCACCTCCTCCTTGGTCTCCATACGTTTGTTCTCTGCATCTGTGTCTGTATTTCTGCTTCACAAATATGATCATCTTTGCCATTTTCCTAAATTCCACATAGGCACATTAATATACCATATTTGGCGCTTCCCAGGTGGCACTAGCGGTAAAGAACCCGTATACCAAAGCAGGAAACATAAGAGAAGTGGGTTTGATCCCTGAGTCAGGAGGATCCCTTGGAGGAGGGCATGACAACCCACTCCAGTATTCCTGCCTGGAGAATCCGATGGACAGAGGAGCCTGGCAGGCTACAGTCCTTGGGGTTGCAAAGAGTTGGACGCGACTGAAGAGACTAAAGTACCCATGCACATACATGACCTTTTCTTTTCTCTTTCTGTACCTCACTCTCTAGGTTAGGAAGTGAGTAAGACTTAGGGAGATGTAGCTAAAATAATTGCTCTGATGGAAGTAGGTGCACCTGCAGACGCCACGCCTGGGAGGCTTCACCGAGGGTGCTGTGGTTGGACCTCGGCGTGGGGTTCACGCTGTTATGGTCACTGCAAGCACTCATTTTGCTTAAATTTAGGGAGTCCCTCTTAAGTCTGCACAGAAGGCGTCAAGATGCCATCTTGAGAAAGTGAGTCACTTCTTGTGAGCTTGACCTTGCCGGATGCATCTGGTCCCCTGGGCTGACTGTGTTTCCTCTTCCTTCCCGCCACCTCGACATCCCCTGTATCCTTGTTCTCCTGCCCGCCTCGAGCCTCTGCAGCACCATCCCTGTCTATCTCTTCAAGTACTGCTTCTCACAAGGGCCACACTTGAACCACGACTGGGTCCTGAATCAGCTCCACAGTGTTTCCTGGGCAGCCAGATCCTCAGGCCCGCAAATTTCATCTCATGTCACCTTCTGCAATCATTATCATCTCATGTCACCTTCTGCAATCGGACAGTTTAGGCTGACATCATGGCTGTTCTCTGATTCAATAACAGGAATAGGTCTACACATCTAAGTAAGCCATTCCTATTTTCACAAAACGGGAGCAATAATTCTGTTTATTTGTTTAACACGCATCTCGTGTACAGGTAAGGGCTATTCAGAGAGATCCTTTCTCTTGGCCCTGGAGGTTCTGGAGGAAGATATTCCTGTCATTAAATGGCATAAATGTGCAGAGATATTTTAGATAGCTGAAGCCAGAAAGCTGTTGATAGGGAGTCAGATTTCTTCACGGATTTCAAGATATGTTCTTGTTGGAACTCTGACTAGAAGACAGAGGCTCATAGGCGAAACTGTGAGACACCTTGGGGAAAGTAAACAGCCTTTGCACTGGGGGAGCATGGAAATTAAAAGGACAAGGTCAGCGACTAAACAGAGTTTGTGTGTGGACAGTGGAGTCTCAGGAGTGTCTGTGAGGAGCAGATTCCCATCCTGCAAATCTTTTAAGCACATTCTCTAGCTGAAGGTCAGCAGATTCGCACAAAGGGGTCATCAGTTAATGTTTTTACATAACTTGTTTATTTTGATCCTAAGTATATTTCTAGGAAACAGGTATTTATATATATATATATACACACACACACACACACATATATACACATATATATATATATATATATAATTTGAGAATTTCTTAAATTTTTATTTTACATTACAAGACAGTGTATTAACAATGTTGTATTAGTTTCAGGTGTACCACAAACGGATTCAGTTATAGACATTTGCTGTGGTTCTGTCACTCAGTCATGTCCCTCTATTTACGACTCCGCGGACTGCAACACACCAAGGTTTTCTGTACTTCACCATCTCCCAGAGCTTGTGCAAACTCACGTCCATTGAGTCGATGATGCCATCCAACCATCTCATCCTCTGTGGTCCCCTTCTCCTCCTGCCTTCAGTCTTTCCCAGCATCAGGGTCTTTTCTAATGAGTCAGCTCTTTGCATCAGGTGGCCAAAGTATTGGAACTTCAGCTTCAAGCATCAGTCTTTCCAATGAGTATTCAGGATTGATTTCCTTTAGGATTGATTTGTTTGATCTCCTGGCAGTCCAAGGGACTCTCAAGAGTCTTCTCCAACATCACAGTTCAAAAGCATCATTTCTTTGACACTCGGCCTTCTTTATGGTTCAACTCTCACATCCACACATAACTACTGGAAAACCATAGTTCCGACTATGTGGACATTTTTCAGCAAAGTAATGTCTATGCTTTTTAATATGCTGTCTAAGATTGTCATATCTTTTCTTCCAAGGAGCAAGCGTATGTGCATATCTGTACGTGTATGCTAAGTTGCTTTAATTGTGTCTGACTTTTTGTGATCCAGTGGACAGTAGCCCACAAGACTCCTCTGTCCATGGGACTCTCCAGACAAGAAGACAGAAGTGGATTGCTGTGCCTTCCTCCAGGGGATCTTCCTGACCCAGGGATCTAACCTGTGTCTCTTATGTCCCCTGCATTGGCTGGTGAGTTCTTTGCAAGTAGTGCTACCTGGGAAGCCCTCAGTTATACATATACATATATCTATTCTTTATCAAATTTTTTACCTATTTAGGTTATTACAGAGTTTTGAGCAGATACAGGTATGATTCAATGCATTTTTAAAGATTATAAAAAACAGAGACTAATAAAAAGTATAGAAATATATATACCATATTCTCTCTATATATATATTTATACACTACAGTATATTTGTAGCATATATATATTATATATATATGGTGTGTGTGTACATGTACATAATGTACATATATGTGTGTATGTCTGTATACACACACACACAAGCTCACATGGTTGGTATGTTGAGAGAGTAGCATTTAAGTCTCTAACTGAGGGTGTGTCAGAGCCTCTCAGATTACACCAAAGGCCTCGGAATCCTTTGGTGTAATTGTCTGGCACAGAAATGACGGTATATTCTGCACTCTTTTCTTCCGTCTACTTGGGAACTGTTCCTAATCATCAAGATCTTTAAAAAAGTGTTTTAAGTTCCCCTCATCTTAGAAAATAATAGCTGCATTTATTTTGAAATGTGCCATATTCTTTAAAATTATAGATGATATATGCTGTTTGCTCACCTCATCAGGAAGAATATTGCTCCCAGGAAAGGAGATTTATGATTTATACTCAATTCTGCTTCCTCAGGTCATGTCTTGCTTCCATGCACAGGAACGTCTGTCCCCTTTTACTCCATTTCTGTCTATGATACTTTGAGCTGCACCACTCCCTGGTCACCCATTCTCAGATCCAGCACCTGCCGTATTTACATATAGTTTGTTGCGCTTTTTGTTTAGTCACTAACTTGACTGTTTGTGACCCATGGACTGTAGCCTGCCAGGCTCCTCTCTGTCCGTGGGGTTCCAGGCAAGAATACTGGAGTGGGTAGCCATTCCCTTCTCCAGGGGATTCTCCTGACCCAGGGATTGATCCTACATTCTCTGCATTGGCAGGTGGATTCTTTACTACTGAGCCACGTGGGAAGCCCCATTTACATGTAGTGTTTGTCAGCAACTGTCTTTTCCCTTTATCTTGCCAAGAGTCTGCTCCCAGCAATATCGTCTCGCTTCTTGGATTGTCTTTCACTGTCGTCTCCTCATTAATAGGTATTAATATATGCTAAACACATCAGTTAAATGCATCATCCTGTCAAAAAGATGTGATGTTGATGGAGAGACAGCCAATTGTGTGCTAAGTAGAAAGACTGCCTGATCTATAATTTTTTTGAAAATCCTTCTTTACTACTCAGTACCCAGATTTTCATATGCCAACGTCTCCCTCTCTAACTATAGACATTTATTTCCAATAGCAACTTCATTTAAACTTTCAAAAACACAACCTGCAGTTCCAAGAAGTAACTCTTAAAGACTTGTCAAATATCTCCTTTTTCAACTAGTTAGTGTCTCTACCACTATTGACTCAAATAGGAAGCATCACTCTTCCTAATTTTCTTCCTAAAGACCCTTCTTTTTTCTCATCGTTTAGTAATCTCATAGTACTCTCCCACCAAACTAATTTATGAGTATTAGTCTACCATTTAACTATACTTATTAGTTCAGTTATATTGTACTTTTTGTCTAATCTCATCAACAAACACAGCACACCTAAATTCCAATCTTTTTATTTTGGCATAGCAGTTGCTGTTAAAACATTAAATTGAAAATACATATCTCTTCTCCTTAAAAACTTCTTTATCGCTCATTGGTCACAGTATAAAGTCTAAGCTCCTAAGAAAAGCATAAGATGCCTAAGCTTCTGCTTCTAACTTATACACATAGCTACGGACACCCTCCTTCTGAACATCCTGTCCTTCAGTTATCCACCCTGAAAAGCTCCTTTTCCTAGAAAACAAGTATCACTTGACCATGCCCAGAAGGAAAGAGACTTGTCAGAATTCTAAACATAGGGACACCAAGTAAATGTATTTTATTTACTTTCTCCACCACGCCCGCCCAAATTCACACACTTGACCTCTGCTCAAATTCACACACTTTCTCAAAATCACACAGATCATGGGCATGAGACTCTTGAAAAGAGGATCTCTGTGCATGTTGGAACGGATGTTTGCCATTGATTCCTGTGACAGGTGATGAGTGGTCCCTTGTGAATACAAGGGTCTGATGTGGCCAAGCAATCAAGAGAGAAGCTGAGAAGGTGGATGTGATGGTTTAGAGCTGTCTGTGGGCCTTGGAGAAGACCACCAAGAAATTCCAGATGTACAAGCTGGATTTAGAAAAGGCAGAGGAACCAGAGATCAAATTGCAACATCCGTTGGATCATAGCAAAAGCAAGAGAATCCAAAGAAATAAATACTAAATGTTTTAAATTTTAAGTTTACTTATGGCAGAAAGTGAAGAGAAACTAAAAAGCCTCTTGATGAACGTGAAAGAGGAGAGTGAAAGAGTTGGCTTGAAGCTCAACATTCAGAAAACTAAAATCATGGCATCTGGTCTCATCACTTCATGGGAAATAGATGGGGAAACAGTGTCAGACTTTATTATTTTGGGCTCCAAAATCACTGCAGATGGTGATTGCAGCCCTGAAATTAAAATACACTAAATCCATGGCTTATTCATGTCAATGTATGATAAAAACCACTACAATATTGTAAAGTAATTAGCCTCCAACTAATAAAAATAAATGGAAAAAAAATCAAAAAAATAAAATATAAAAAAAGAGGCTTTTTAGTTCCTCTTCATTTTCTGTCATAAGGGTGGTGTCATCTGCATATGTGAGGTTATTGATATTTCTCCCGGCAATCTTGAGTCCAGCTTGTGCTTCTTCCAGTCCAGAGTTTCTCATGATGTGCTCTGCATATAACTTAAATAAGCCTTGATGTACTCCTTTTCCTATTTGGAATCAGTCTGTTGTTCCACTTCCAGTTCTAACTGTTGCTTCCTGACCTGCATATAGGTTTCTCAAGAGGCAGGTCAGGTGTTCTGGTATTCCCATCTCTTTCAGAATTTTCCACAGTTTATTGTGATCCACACAGTCAAAGGCTTTGGCATAGTCAGTAAAGCAGAAATAGATGTTTTTCTGGAACTCTCTTGCTTTTTCGATGATCCAGCGGATGTTGGCAATTTACCTTACTTCAAAACAAAACAACAGGAACAAAAGAGAAGCAAACAAAACAAAACCTCTTCAGCAAGTGTCTGTAACTTGGGCCAATTACTCTAGCTCTCTGTGTGTTTGCTTTCTCCTCAGTGGTTATGTTTTAGGTTGTCTTAGGACAAAAACTTAGGACTGAAGAACTTCATGTAAAAGTGTTTCAAAGAGCTCATGACACCAAATAAGCACTTAATGTGTGTTAGCTGAAACGCAGAGTTGAGAGACATCAGTTGCGACAGATGAACCTTATTTAAGGTTCACTTTGGTCTTTGGCCTTGAAACTTTTAGAAAGTTCTCATTACCTGTGCTCTTTAGATATGAGAGATAGAGAAGGAAGTAAACCGATAGTGCCTGGTGGCTCAGTGGCAAAGAATCTGCCTGCCACGCAGGAATCGCAGGTTTGATCCCTGAGTCAGGAAGTTCCCCTGAAAGAGGAAGTGACAACCCACTCCAGTATTCTTGTGTGGGAAATCCCATGGACAGAGGAGCCTGGTGGGTTACAGTCCATAGGGTCACAGAGGGTCGGACAGGACTGAGCAACTAAGAAACAATGACAACCACGGGTTTGTGATGAGGATGGAGCTCAGACACCAGATGAGAAAGAAGAAGTCAATGGGAGAGGTGTAGACCTGCTTCTACTTGAGATTTTAGGAGCATATATGTAGATATGTGGCATCATAGGAGTGTTATTTGTATTTGGTGGATAAACATACTAAACACATGGGACACTGAGAGGGTGAGTATCTTGGAGACAGATCTAGAATTTAATTCCAAGTTTTTTGATGCTAAGTCAGATATTCCTTCATCCTTTATAATGACTGCCTCTATATACATGATCGTATTACTCTGCTCAGTTCAGTTCAGTTCAGTCGCTCAGTCATGTCCGACTCTTTGCGACCCCATGAACTGCAGCACGCCAGGCCTCCCTGTCCATCACCAACTCCCAGAGTCCACCCAAACCCATGTCCGTTGAGTCGGTGATGCCATCCAGCCATCTCATCCTCTATTGTCCCCTTCTCCTCCTGCCTTCAATCTTTCCCAGCATCACGGTCTTTTCAAATGAGTCAGCTCTTCACATCAGGTGGCCAAAGTATTGGAGTTTCAGCTTCAGCATCAGTCCTTCCAATAAACACCCAGGACTGATCTCCTTTAGGATGGACTGGTTGGATCTCCTTGCAGTCCAAGGGACTCTCAAGAGTCTTCTCCAACACCACAGTTCAAAAGCATCAATTCTTCGGCACTCAGCTTTCTTTATAGTCCAACTTTCACATCCATACATGACCACTGGAAAAACCATAGCCTTCACTAGATGGACCTTTATTACTCTGCATTACTTTGTACATATATTTATAATATTTTCTATCTATATAGGTATATTTTGGTAACTAAAATGTTACTATTCAGTGGGCCACAACACTTTAATATAATTTTAATTAAAGACCAAAAGTTTAATTTTGGTCAAATAAAATACAAAGTAAAAAGTAACAGCATATTTATTCAGCATTTCCTAACGTTTTTGGCACCAGATTCTGTGGAAGACAGTTTTTCCACAGATCGGAAATGATTCAAGTGCATTACATGTACTGTTCACTTTATTTCTAATCTAACGCTGCCACTGATCTGACATGGGCTACTGGTCTGAGGGTCGGATTTGGGGATCCCTGTATTAATGGATATGATATACCAGGGGGAAACCTTTTACAACTCCTGAAATGTAATAGAGTGGATGAGCTTTCTACTGCCATTTGCTACTACTTGTATACATTTTAGATAATAGAATTGCATATGTTCTAAAAATATCCATTAGCTATGGGTGTTTTCACTTGCATGCAATATATTAGTAATTAGCTTTCGGCTTCCCTCATAGCTCAGTTGGTAAAGAATCCACCTGCAATGCAGGAGATCCTGGTTCGATTCCTGGGTCAGGAAGATCCACTGGAGAAGGGTTAAGCTAACCACACCAGTATTCTTGGGCTTCTCATGTGGCTCAGCTAGTAAAGAATCCACCTGCAAGGCGGGAGACCTGGGTTCGATCCCTGGGTTGGGAGGATCTCCTGGAGAAGGGAAAGGCTACCCACTCCAGTATTCTGGCCTGGAGAACTCCATGGATTGTATAGTCCTTGGGGTTGTAGAGAGTCGGGCACGACTGAGTGACTCAAAAATAAAAAATTTGAGATAGCCGCGCTGTGCAAATTATTTTCATGAGCGTGGAGACATTTCAGTAGTAGTTACTGTCAGCTCATCTGACTTTGCAAGAATGTTTCCTAAGCAGCAGTCTGCCTTGATATGTAGAAAAACAGGGCTGAGTGGCTCATTCCTCAGAGCTTCTGACAGCCCTGGGGCTCAGCCACTCTGCTTTAATCCTGCTCTGCAGATAATGATCTTCATTTTGGCAGAACCTCAAAATGACCTTGATGTTTACAACAGCAGGAAAAAAAATGGCGAGCTGACTGATGGCATTAAGGCCAACAATTAATAGCAAAGAAGAAGGAATTCCCTCTTCTTTGAATGCTCACATATTCTTCAGTAAAGGTAAAAATTCATAATCCCTTGCTTAAAATATTGTGCGCTACTTTCAACTTCTCATCTCAATACATTTGCAATACTGGAAAAAGTGATTTTCAGGTTTTTAAACATACAAATGATGCTCCTTTTTCTTTTTGAAAATAGAAGTTTAAAATAGAGAGCTGGAAAAATATGATTCAGAAATATAGTACTATATGTAGATTGTGCAATAGGATATTCATTTCATGACTTTAAAGCAAGGCTTTTTTTAACCCCCTTAGGAAAACCTCCCTTAGAGATGAAAAAAGATACTTTCAAGTATTTCTTTAGAGTTTCTATTAACCATTCTAATTTTATTTTTTATCCAATAAAAGAGATTCTTGGAACTACTCATAAATTACTTCAGGAAGGCAAAACCACCTTAACCATGTAAACCAAGTGAGGATTAAATCATGCTTGACTATTCATGACAAGCTTTGGCTAGGCATTATCCAAAATGAAACTAACATACACTTTGACTTTTCTCTGGTGTAATTTATAGAAATGTGTCCTTTTTATGACTTCCATAGCTTTTATTCTTTATTTTCCATTGATTACATGTCAGCCCAGTTTGCCTTGGGACATGCAGTTAGTGATGATTCAGATTCAGATCTGTTACCACTATATTCAGCTATGTAAAGAAAATAAAACAGATGACTCTCAAGAACTACTGGGAAAGCACAAGCTAACCTGAGCTAATTATGCTTGTTTATGATGCATTATGGCTTTGATAATAAAAGCCATTAACTAATGCCCACTCAGCTGTGATCACCGTATAGCAGAACCCATTTCAGAAAAGCTTGTGCTCTCTCTGTGTGTCCTAGAAATTAGTACAGTTGAAAGACAAAACCATTTTTGTAGAATCAATAGGTCATAGACACCTATTTATTAAAATACAACTATATACTGTAGATTATATAGGTTGTAAATGGAGAGATTAAATTAAATATATAAAATCCATAGAATACATTATAAACATTTTATTCATCCAGCTCTGCAGTATGTAAAGAGATTGAAAAGTTAAAATCAACATTGGCTAAACAGTGTTAAGGTAAGAAAAGGTAGAGAGTTTGTAATTATATTGACAGTTATGATAGAATTTGGGGCATCAATTGCTCAGTCTGCACCACTCTAAAGAGTTCTAGAAGCAAGACAATAAAATCAGACTCTTTTTTTGATCTTTTCTCTTGTGTAAACAGACCAACAGTATTAATAATTTTATTCACATAAATACAAATAAAGCAGCTCATTGTTCTTGCAAAAGGAAAATAGGATCAATAATGTGCAAGCTTAATCACTCAGTCATATCTGACTCTTTTCTACCCTATGGACTGTAGCCCACCAGGCTCCATGTCCATGAAATTTCCCAGGCAAGAATACTGGAGTAGATTTCCATTTCCTTCTCCAGGGGATCTTCCCAACCCAGGGATCAAACCCATGTCTCTTGAGTTTCTTGCACTGACAGGCAGATTCTTTACCACTGCACCACCTGGAAAGCCCATTAGTAATGTGCTCCATAATTACTTGAGTTTTCCCCCATTTAAAAAGTTATTTTTTAAATGGTACAATACAAATAAACTTAAAGAATTTATGATCCCTATTTTTATAATTATACTTACATGTGACTCTCCTAAAGAACAAATACAAATATAGGAAAAAGTTTGCAAAAAATATTACATCTCAACTTCATGTAGGTTAATGAAATACTGGAAACAGCCTATGGTTCCAACTGCAGGAGAATGATAAAGTATATTTTGATGTCTCTATTTAGTGGAGTAATGTGGAGAAGTGTTAAAATAATATTTATAGAGAGTTTACAGTGCCGAGGAAATGTATATGGTATATGCATAGAAAAGTACAAGAAACACAAACCTTTAGATAAAATGATGACTCTCTAAGTGCTAAAAGGATTACAAATCAATAGAAATACTAGAAAGAAATGGTTGCCTTTGAGTAGTGAATTATAGGTAACTAGTTTTTTTTCCCTTTTTGTGCTTTTCTGTATCTTGCAACATTTCAAAAAATATATACCATTTTTAATGGGAAGAGATTTACAAAGCTTTTGTCATTTTGATTAGGACATAACAAGGCACTTGGACTTCCCTGATAGCTCAGCTGGTAAAGAATCCACCTGCAATGCAGGAGACCCCGGTTTGATTCCTGGGTCAGGAAGATCCCCTGGAGAAGGGATAGGCTACCCACTCCAGTATTCTTGGACTTCCCTGGTGGCTCAGATGGTAAAGAATCTGCCTGCAATCAAACCTGCAACCCAGGTTCGATCCCTGGGTTGGGAAGATCCCCTGGAGGAGAGCATGGCAATCCACTCCAGTATTCTTGCCTGGAAAAATTCCATGGACAGAGGAGCTTAGCGGGCTACAGTCCACAGGGTTACAAAGAGTCAGATATGACTGAGTGACTAAATAGCAGAAAAGATACACTTAAAGAGAAATCAAATACAGCACAGTTAAATTCATTTCAGCTCATCAACTGTCCCCACATATAATTACAGCTACAGTCTGAGGTTGTGCAATGTACAGGTACTACAAACTATAAAGAAAGGAAAATAAAGGAGTGCGGGAACTGAAACTAGAGTATGGGAAGAGAGCTGCCCTTTGATAGTACTGTGGAGAGGCTCTGATTTGAGCAAAGGGGATCTCTGAAAGCTCTTGTGGAAGAGAATTCCAGGCAAGAAAGCAAGGTCAAATGCCCTAATGTCAGAGCAAATTGGTTGCAGGCACCAAAGGCAGGACAGGTGAGGTCTGGTCTGGAGACTGGGAGCAGAGTTGAGAACAGGAGAGCCTTCTGTGGAAGAACAGATCCTTGAGTTAATTCCTGTAAAAATGAGTAGATTTACAAAGCAGGGAGAAGGAGAAAGAGAGAAAGAGACGGAGAGAGAGGCAGGGTCCAGACAGACCAGGAGCCGCAGTCTCTGCGTGTGTGTGTGTGTGTGTGTGTGTGTGTGTGTGTGTGTGTGTGTGTGTGTGTGTGTGTGTGAAAGGCTGGTGCAGGAAGATGCGGAGGAGAGCGGTGGGGTGTGCCTTTCACAGGAAGCTGAGCGTTTACCCCACGGGCAGTGGGAAAGCACTGAAGAGCCACGAGGCCACAGGCAGCCATGTGTGTGAATCTGAGATTGACTTCTGGAAGCCAGAGGAGGCAGACGCTCAGGTCACGTTCACAGTAACCCAGAGCAAGGTAAGAGAAGAACGGGCCTGAACCTGGGGAGCACAGGAGGTGATCTGAGAGCCACTAAGGAAATGAAACCTACAGCTCTGGGCCATCAATGGGACACTCAGACACAAGGAATGGCTGAGAGGATGCTGTCCTCTAGTCTCTGAGGGAGTCTGAAGGTTGCCTAAGTTCATTTAGAGACCCGGTGCACGCAAGCTTACTTCTCTTAGTATAAAAGGTGTGAAGGGCAGAAGACAAAGCCCACTGGGGAGTCACATGCAAGAGAATCTCCCATAAAGCTGGGACTCTTGTGAGGACCTGTCAACAGCCAACTTTCTCTCCACCTCCACTGTGCACTGTGACCAAAAGGAAAGCTGATGTCCACTTGGACACAGTCTTGTTAAAATGCAGAAAACCAAAGGCAAAGAGAAGATCTTGAGAGCAGCTAGACATGACGCATCTGCCAAAAGAAGAAACATGGCCCGATTCTTAGTATCAATAATGAAACAGATTGCTAAGAAGAGCAACTAAGAAAAGCAAAAATAATAATAATAAAAAAGACCATGCCAAGGCAAAGAACAACTGGGAGAATTTATTCCATCAGCAGATCTGCCCCAAAAGAAGTTTCAAAGGTTATATTTCTGATAGAAAGACAGTAACCCCAGATTGGAAGTTCTAAGACACGACAGTGAATAAAGAGTAAAGAATGTGATAAATATGTAAATTTACATGTTTAAATGTAGCTTAATTTAAATGAATGTAAATAAGTTTTGATATAAAAATAACAGCATTTTACCAGGTTAAAAATGTAATGTAGAGAAAATACACAAAACAATTATATATAATCAGGAAAGGAATAAAAGGGACTAAAATAGTCTAGGGCTTTTTTTGTTTTGGAAGGAGGATAAATGCACACATAAATTTTATGCTCTGACCAATTAAGAACACAGTGTGTAAGTTCCAGGTTACGTACTAAGAGAAGAGAAAGGATGAGTATAGCTCCCAAAGTCAAAGAAGAAAAGAAAAGGATGACAAAAGCAGTCAATCCGAAAAAGGCAAGAGAGAAGAAGAAACACAGGCAGCTGTGAGGGATACGAGAGGAGATCGCAAATGTAAATCCAGATCATGAAACTGAAAGTAATGGACTAAACCCAGCAGTGAAAACTCAGAGTCTGACTAAATCCTTAAAAAAATCACTAGATTATTTTAGCAAGAAAACCCTCTAAAAAGTAGAGGAAAAAATACATCCTGGCAATTTTCCACTGAGACAAAGTTGATGTATAAATTTTAATATCAGACAAAGTACACTTCATGGAAAATAATTATCATTACGAAATATACTTCCGCAATGATTCAGTGTTAAAATTATTGAAGTGATATAACAATAGTGTGTGCAATATATATATATCCATATTGATCTATCATCTACCTATAACACAACAGAAATGCAATGCACCTAGCCGTGTAACTAATTCAACTCTGCATGTGCAGACCAAGTGGAGAAAACTGGCGTTTCCATCGTTACTGCCCTCAGACTGGGTGGTACCCAGAGAACACATCCCGCGGGAGGAGGGGTCAAGCACCCACAGGGCTCAGCCGGCTTCCAGAAAGAGAAGGGAGTGAACCTGGTTTGTGAAAGTCAGTGATGTCAGAGAAAACCACCCGCCTCAGGGCGCTTGGAGTTGGGGGCTCTCCTTCCAGGGCTGCGGCTCCATCTCAGCTCCGGCTGCACCCGCATGCCTGCACCCACAGGGGCCCCCTTCCTGCCCTTGGCCCTCTGGTTTTGCCTGCTCTTTGGTGTGAGTTCTCACCTGGGGACGTCTCGGATGTGCCCACCTGCCTTATGAAGAAGCAGGTTCTCTCGTGTCAGGCTCATCGCCGCCCCCGCGCCCCCAGGACAGACGACGTTGCATCTGAGCCTCCCTAGAAGCAGCAAGTGCTTTCTCATCCTCTGGGCCTGGAGATCTCCTTGCGTCTCCCTAGCCTCTTAGCACCCTGGCCATTTCTGGGAACCTTGGGGTCTGGCCCCCTTGACAGGCAGCCGCCAAGCAGCACTTGCGCCACCGGGGGCGCACCTGAGCGGGGCCCGCCGTGGGAACCGGGTCCCAGTTACTCCGCGTGGTGACCCGCCGGCACTAGGCCCGGAGGTCCCCAAGGACGTACGGGCGGCTCTCTTGGCATCAGCGCCCTTCAGCTCCCAGACTCTGCCGAAGGAAACCGGCGTCCTGTGCCCGCGTCTCCCTGGCGGCCGGTCAGCTCTGCAGCCGACAGCGGGGTGCGCTTCTGTCGCCTGCGGGCTGTGTTCTCCCTGGTAGGTGTGAGCCACGTTCTCCCGCTGCCCTTTACCTCCGCTACAGACAGATTCTCCCTAGATGTTTCTGGAACGAACGTTTTCAAACATGGGGTCCCTCATTCCTCATTCATAAATTCAGATCCATTTTATTAAACAGATCCATACATCAAGACCAATGTTGTGCTGAAACAGGCTGTTTCTTGAGAGAACTGCCGACCATCCTAAGATGTTCTGTGTTCCCTCTAAAGGGCTGGAGTTGCCTGGATTTCACCAGGACACAGAAATATTCTTTAAACCCAGATTCTAAGAGGTCCTCAGTTATCAGCTGCCCTCTGTGTTCCCATTCCTGGGGTGAGGGAGGGTTGAAGGGCAGCATTTTCTCTTTTCCTTTTTTTATAAGAGGAAATCTTATAAAGAGTCAGATTCTTTTGACTCAGGGTCCAGGGTGATTGTGTCATCTGCTGAGGTCTATACTGAGTCAAAAGGCACATCTTTTATAATAACTCACATTCATCGACACACCTGATTGTGTCGGGCTCTGCACAAACTTCTTGTTTGCCAAGGAAGAAGGAGTTGCAGCGACCCTTCTGAGAAGCAGGCAGTCAGGATTTGGACACGGATGTCTGTGCCTAGACCCACATCCTTGGCCAAGCCGCCCTCACTCATGGCCCTGCCTCAGGAGGTGGTAACTGATCTGGGGTCTGATGTGGGTGAGAGGCAGAGCTGAAGCCCCGCTGGGCCCATCTAAGCTGTTATCAGTGAAAGCTTGCACCCCTGTCTTGGAAAAAAAAAAAAAAACACCTTTCCTCAAATCGTAAAGAAAGAAAATGAAGCAGGTTGTGCTTTTTCTTATAAAAATAAACAGATGACCACAGATAAAAGGCTTTAAGCTCTGCACTTAAGGCTAAGGGGAGGGAAAGGTTATATTTCTTTCATACTTAGGTGTCCCCATGGTAACGTGAAAAACCCTTTCTACCCTGCAAACCACCCTTGTGCTATCAAGACTCCCCAAGAAATGTTTGCCTGTTTGCAATCTGAGGTTAAAGAAAACTAGACCCATATATACAAAGCTTGCGGAATGTTTACCTTTGAGAGCTTTTATTCCAGAAAAATCAACTCTGTTATCTCACGCCCAAGAGTAGATAAAGCTGCTGCTACAAACCTGCTCAGGGTCGGATGATTACCATCTGGAGGGCGCTGGACGTGGGGGGCCGGCTGGCGCGGGGCTAGAGTTTATCAGCCGTGGGTGCTCGCCTCAGAGAAGCACTGCGCTCAGTATCCAGTGCTAAAAATGAAAGCCCCAGCTTTGATGACACAGAAAATGGAATTGCAATAATATGTGGTCAGAATCATGGGAACCATAGTGGAAAAGGTACATTTGAGAAAAATGTCATTTTGTTTGTTTGTTTAGTAAGTGTCAGCAATTCTGTGCAGCCCAGACTCTTTATTTAAAAGTCCTAACAATCATGTTGTCCGAAGATACGTGGAAGTTATGCTAACATAGCCAAGGAGGAACAGATAAATGGCTATTACTTTGCTCATTTAAAACAGGAGATCCAGCTGTTTCTATCTTTGTGTACTTTAAAAACCAACAATATATTTTTTAAAAATAAGTGTCAGAGAAGAATCGTTCCACAAACTGTAAAGCCCTGGTAATCAACTTTTTCCAGCCTCTCCCAGGGCTGTGCAGTCAATAAATAATAGCATAAGGCAAGAAAGAGAGGGAAGGGGGTGTGCACAGTCAGGACCACCTCTTGCTCAGATGTGCCTGCAAAGGCGCTGTCTTCTGTTACCTCACAGACTCCACACGCCAGAGGCCCTGCCGTGGCTCATGCTACCATGTCGTGGAAACTGCAAAGTCCTGGGCAGCTCCTGGTTTATTTTCCTGTAGCCAGAACCCAGCCTGTCACCTGGAAGGCGGTGGCCCCGTGATAGTCCTAAAGGGCAGCATAAAAGAGTTAAAAGCAGCAACGAGAAACACACGCCATACATCCTCTGGGTGGATTTGGTGACAGGCACATCATGGAGAAGGGAAGGAATTCCAATTGCCTTCCTTGGGCTTTCTGCAGGCATTATGCATTGAGCTTTCAGAACAGCCCTGTGCAATGAGAATTATTAACTCCTTTTTCCTTTTTTTTTTTTTTTAATGAGGAGACTGGGGCTCAGAACGGTTAAGTGACCTGGGACCAAGATAAGGACAAGAACCATGATAAGTGATGAGAGGGAAGAAGAAGGATGAGGAGGTGAAGACATTCAGATGTGCTTCTGGTCATGCAGAGAACGCCTCCCCCGCCAACTTGAGAATGCCAAGTGGAAAGCCTGGATATCAGCTGAGTTTGGACCATGGCTCTTTCACTTACTAACTGGGATTTCAATAAGTTCAACAACCTGTGCTTTTTAGGTCCCTTATTCAAATAAAGAAAGCAATACTTACCTCAGAGAGCCCTCTGTAAATGAGATGAACGTGTCTACCTGGTACACTGGGGTAAAGACCATACTTCACAAGCAGTAAAGATTCTTCACTTGCTACAAGTTATCACCATAGGAATTCACCTCATCCACAAAGGAGCCATCTGCAGAATACTGTGGCAGTAACTGGTTTTAGTGACAGTCTTCACAAGAAAAGCACAACGCAGTTCAGCGTTGTGTAATATTTGTAACGAATGTTGTAAAATATCTCCCCAAATTCTAAATGTAATAAAAACCTCTGTGAGTCTATGCTATCAGAGAACATGTTCCCTTGTTCCCTGGTGTGAGTGTAGGCTCATCATAAGACCCTATGTTTCCCCGAGGATATTTTATCCTGATGAACCTGATGGCAGTTCTTCAGGTGACCACATGCAGCTCAATGCCTATTGCATGACTTCACCAGTGGGTTTCCAGTCTTCAGGTTCTGCTGGTTTGTATCTGAGGTCTGGCTTGTTGTTGTTCAGCAGCTAAGTGGTGTCCTACTCTTTGTGACCCCATGGACTGCAGCATGCTGGGCTCCCCTGTCCTCCACTATCTCCCAGAGTTTGCTCAAATGCATGTCCGTTGAGTCGGTGGCACCATCTAACCATCTCATTCTCTGCCACCCTCTTCTCCTTTGGCCTTCAATCTCTGCAGTCTGGCTTACATCTGCTTATTTCCTCACCAGATTGTCCATCATTACCATCTCAGAATTCAACTTTGATATTGAGACAAAATCTTGCAGGTCTGGGTACACATGTGAAGAGCAGGCTTTTTAATAAGAGCCACTATAGTGAAAGGTGTTCCTAGAACACTTGGGTTTAATACAATTACAGGAAAAGCCCACAACAGTGCTGGGAAGGATGAGAAAATCAGGTAGTTTATTATTAAAGCAATAATATGGGAATTCCCTGGTGGTCCAATGATTAAGACTCCATGCTTTCACTGCCAAGGACCCTGGGTTCGATCCCTCACCAGAGAACTAAAATCCCACAAGCTGTGAGGTGCAGTCAAAATAAACAAACAAACAAATGAATAAGGTAGCCAAGTCTGTTTAAAGAGCTGCGTGTGCACTCAGGAGTTGGTTTCTGGGAAGGTGTCTGAACACAATAGCCAAAGAAATAGTCAGAGGAAGGCTTGGGGCAGGTACCACAGTGGGTGGATGTGGCATTCTCCCGAGAATGTGTAAGAAGTGAACCTACGACATTTGATTCCTGAAAGAGGACCACTGCCGCCCATGCAAGGAGCATGGTGGGCTGGGGGCAGGCCTCCTGCTGGAGCGTGCCTCTGAACCTCCGAGCAAGCCTTCCTGCTCTGGAACGCCTTCCGCCCACTGCCCTTCTCAACTCGCATACACCCCTGAAATCCGAGCTTCAATTCCACTTGCAGGTGGAAGAACTTTTTGACTCTCCAGAAAAAATCAGTCACACCACCTGCATTGTTTCATTGCCTTGTAAATACTACTTTTGATGTGTTTATCACCATATATTGACATTTATTTGTTTAGAAGCCTATGTGGAGTATATCCAGTAGATATCCAGTAGTAACTTGTTGAATCAAATAATACTTTTTCTCGCAGGCGGTGATGTGATAAGTAGCCTTACGTGGATGAATGCTTAGACATTGAGACTCAGCTCATAAGAAATGACTTCTTTGATCTGTATTCATGTATTCAATCGTCCAATTAAAAAAAACTGTGTGAACATCCATTACATGCCACATATTAGGCAAGCCTTTGAAGACAAAAAAATGAATTAAGCTTTCTAATTCTATTCATTAAGCTTGGTAAAAAAATTATTTTAACTTTTTAAAAAAAATTTTGAAAACACATCCAAGATTTTTCCTAGGCAAGCTTGTCATAGTGTACATTGACTAAGATTTTAATGTAATCACTCTTCTAAATAAGAGTGTGAATATTTTGCTTTTAGAAAGAGGTACTTAGCAAGCTTATTACCTTAAAGATACAGAAAGCCTATTAGTCATTATGAAGTTTTAACAGCCCAGAGCCTGAGAGCAGAATTCAGTGTTCTCAAGCTCAAGCTGAGAATCGAATGCTACTCAAGGATGGGTGGGGGTTCCACCCTGGATGGGGGAGCTGAGACCCCACATGCCTTGTGACTGAAAGCCCAGAATGTAAACAAAAGAAGCAATATTGTAATGAATCCAATAAAGACTTTAAAATAGCCCACACTGAAAACAAACAAACAAGAACAAAACAAGAAAATACAAATGGGTCCAGGGACCACACTTTGAGAACCAAAAATATACATAATGGGGTCAAAGTAAATGAGAAATGCTGATTCCATGTCCTAATTTCCTTTCTTATCAGTAAAAATGTACTATAGTAAACAATTTTCTCCAACTAAATTTTTCATGTAAACCTTACAAGTTTACGTGAAAGACTCATTTGAAAAGACCCTGATGCTGAGAAAGACCCTGATGCTGGGAAAGATTGAGGGCAGGAAGAGAAGGGGACAACAGAGGATGAGACGGTTGGATGGCATCACCAACTTGATGGACATGAGTTTAGGTAAACTCCAGGAGTTGCTAATGGACAGGGAGGCCTGGCGTGCTGCAGTCCATGGGGTCGCAAAGAGTAGGACATGACTGAGTGACTGAACTGAACTGAACTGAAGCTTTACAAGTATTGTGTTCCCTTGTGGAGTCCAAGCTTTCTGAGGGCACCTGTTCATCAGGCTACATCTATTCTTGGGTGAACAAAGTAAGTGAGAAGCAGGAAAAAAAATCTGTGAAAACTCAGATATACTCAATATGACTTTATAAATGACCACTGTTGCCTCTATAGCTTAGTATGTAAATTCTGTGTATAGGCTTTGCCTGAACTCGCTTTAGATACTAAAACTTTTCCTGATTCTTTGCCCTATAATCTCTATTTTTCAGCTCATGAACCATTTAATGGGCCTTGCTTTTATAAGGGAGATATTCACAAGAGTTTTGCTATGATATTTTTTCAGTTATATTAAGGGAGACTGCAAATCCCAAGAAACCACACTTTCAAGTGTGTATCCCTTTGCCAGCTCTTCTTTTGTATATTTTTCTAATAATTACTGAGGGGTCTTTACCCTTGACAATGTATGAATTTCTTCCAGGACAGAAAAAAATGTATGTTCGAAACTCCCAAATTATTCTCTTAGACTAACTTGTCAGTTGTTCAAAAATGAACTATTTTCTTAATGGGATAGTTTTGGTATTGGATCGTTTGGTTCTTTCTCAAAGACGTCGTGCAAAGATCTTGTGTGTAATTCATTGTGAAATTGGTAGGCTTTAAGATCAGAGAGAAATCAGCATTTACATGCACGCATGATGTACCAGATCTTTAACACACTTCACGAAGCTGACATGCACAACTGGTAGTTGGAATGTCTGTTACCATTTCCCAGAGGAGAAACCCAGGCAGTGAGGGAAAGAGTAACAACCAATTTCCCAGCCAGAGAGGACAGGTCAGGGACTCAGTTTGGGAGTGCCAGGTTTCTGAGACTCCACTGAATGCTTTGTTGCTGTTGAGTTGCTAAGTGGTGTCTGACGCTTTGTGACCCCATGGACTGCAGCACACCAGGCTCCTCTCCTCCACTATCTCCCAGAGTTTCCAGTAATAGCAAATGAAGCAACTGAAAAAGACTTAATCTCAAAAATACAGCTCAATTCCAGAAAAATAAATGACCCAGTCAAGAAATGGGCCCAAGACCTAAACAGACACTTCTCCGAAGAAGACATACAGATGGCTAACAAACACATGAAAAGATGCTCAACATCACTCATTATCAGAGAAATGCAAATCAAAACCACAATGAGGTACCATCTCATGCCAGTCAGAATGGCTGCTATCAAAAAGTCTACAAACAATAAATGCTGGAGAGGGTGTGGAGAAAAGGGAACCCTCTTACACTGTTGGTGGGAATTGATGCTTTTGAACTGTGGTATTGGAGAAGACTCTTGAGAGTCCCTTGGACTGCAAGGAGATCCAACCAGTCCATCCTAAAGATCAGTCCTGGGTGTTCATTGGAAGGACTGATGTTGAAGCTGAACTCCAATCCTTTGGCCACCTGATGTGAAGAGCTGACTCATTGGAAAAGACCCTGATGCTGGGAAAGATTGAGGGCAGGAGGAGAAGGGGATGACAGAGGATGAGATGGTTGGATGGCATCACCGACTCAATGGACATGGGTTTGGGTGGACTCTGGGAGTTGGTGATGGACAGGGAGGCCTGGTGTGCTGCGGTTCATGGTGTTGCAAAGAGTCAGACACGACTGAGCGATTGAACTGAACAGCCACTATGGAGAATAGGGTGGAGATTCCTTAAAAAACTAGAAATAGAACTTCCATATGACCCAGCAATCCCACTGCTGGGTATACACACCGAGGAAACCAGAATTGAAAGAGACACCTGGACCCCAATGTTCATCTCAGCACTGTTTACAATAGCTAGGACATGGAAGCAACCTAGATGTCCATCAGCAGATGAATGGATAAGAAAGCCGTAGTACATATACACAATGGAATATTACTCAGCTATTAAAAAGGACACATTTGAATCAGATCTAATGAGGTGGATGAAACTGGAGCCTATTACACAGAGTGAAGTAAGTCAGAAAGAAAAACACCAATATGGTATAATGATGCATATATATAGAATTTAGAAAGGTGGTAATGATGACCCTATATGCAAGACAGTAGCCACAGATGTAAAGAACAGACTTTTGGACTCTGGGAGAAGGTGAGGTGGGATGATTTGAGACAATAGCAGTGAAACATGTATATTGCCATATATGAAATAGATTGCCAGTCCATGTTTGATGCATGAGACTGGTGCTCAGGGTCAGTGCACTGGGATGACCCTGAGGGATGGGGTGGGGAGGGAGGAGGGAGGGGGTTTCAGGATGGGGGACACATGTACACCCATGGCTGACTCATGTGAATGTATGGCAAAATCCACTACAATATTATAAAATAATTAGCCTCCGATTAAAATAAATAAATTAATTTACGAAAACAAAAAACAAAACAAAACGAAAACCTGGAAGTCATCCTTGGAAAAAAAACAATTCATGAAGCATCTCATCCTCTGCTGCCTCTTTCTCCTTTTGCCTTCAATCTTTCCCAGCATCAAGGACTTTTCCAATGAGTTCTTCACATCAGGTGGCCAAAGTATTAGAACTTCAGCTTCAGCATCAGTCCTTCCAATGAACATTCAGGACTGATTTCCTTTAGGATGGACTGGTTGGATCTCCTTACAGTTCAAGGGATTCTCAAGAGTCACTTCCAGCACTACAATTCAAAAGCATCAATTCTTTGGTGTTCGGCCTTCTTTATGGTTCAACTCTTATATCTGTACATGATGACTGGAAAAACCATAGTCTGATTATATGGACCTTTGTTGGCAAAGTGATGTCTCTGCTTTTTAATACACTGTCTAGCACTGAGTTCTACTCTGAAGTTAAATATACAATAAGATACATAGTATTCAAGGCACTCAGTCATATTTTTCTAACTTTATCCAGAAAAAATTTACTTTCCCTGCCTCTGAACATTATAACCTCTTCCATTTGAATTTGAAGATGTCTCTATTGGTCAGTCTAAAAGATGCATGAGAATGAACCATCACCATTAACTAACTGTTAATCAGAGTTTCTGCATAAAAATCATGAATTCTGGTTCTGGGTTACCCTCAGCATGAAAAACCATAATTCTCTCTTTTTCCCTTTTTTTGGGTCACATCCCTCAACATAGAGTCTCAAACCTGCTGCCCTTTCTTGCTGTAATAGTCACTGGAAGATTCAGGTCACTCATTGGCATTTGCTGAGAATCTCCCTGGCGTATGATTTTCAGTCAGGTGCCATGGTAATGCAAATATAAACAGGAGAAAATGTCCAATCTTAGTACCCACCAGATCACAGGAGGATGTGAAATGAAGACTACCTGTGATTATCAGATATTGAGTATCAGTTACTATTGCATTAAAGTAAACATTGTCCCAAATGGAATCATGTAAAAGGCCATTTAGATGAAATAACTCAGGCTGGCAGATCAGGGGCATCTTAACGGAAGGAAGTAGCCTGTGTGCTGTGTGTTGTGTTGTGTCTTTAAACGCATACACACCCACTTCTGACAGGTGCAGAGTGACTCATGATATTACAGAAAAAAAATATTAACTTTACCATCCTATTAATTGTGTCCAAAATAAAAGCCTCTCTTTATTAATATTGGGTTTACTCTTAATTCTGACACTTTTCCAGAACCACAGGTCATGTTTGATGCCTGAGTTGTCTCTAAAGAAGGATGAGTTTCCGGGACACAGAGGGACAGAAACCTTGCCTCCACTGGCTCATGGGTCCTACGTGCATACATCACAGAACACCTGGTTAACAGGATTCAGATTAGGGCATTTCCTGTTAATTAACAGGGAAAGGTAACAATATTACCATGTCCTCAGTAAGAGCAGGGCAGAACTCACCTTTCTTCCCCTCCTCGTTCAGGTTCTGTTCTAGTCCCATTATAGATGAATACAGCCTAAAACCCAAAATGACTAGGAAGACTTTCAATTACAGATTAATTGTAGTTCATTTCATACTTCACCATAAATCTCACCATATGGTGAGATTGTGTATTTAGCATATAGATAACGTATGTGTGAATGTCAAGGCTTAGACTCTTCGAAAAATCAATTTTAAAATATTAGGTCATAATGATAGTATATGTATTTATTTTTAAAATAAATGTACATGTAGCACAGGGTGTGAACCAAAGATGTTTGAACAAACAAAGTTACGTGAAGTTTGGAGATAATTGTCTAAAAAGATAGGCAACATTCCATACTCTAGTGATCACCATAATGATCCAGAATAATTCTCATATGACCCAGGGTACCCTGAAGCCTATTCAACTTAGCATCCTCAGCATTGCATATCACACCTAATAAAGACAGCTATTTTAAAATTAGCAAGTGCATGTTAAAATAAAATAGGTACACATATAATATTTGAAATAGTTTATATTTTCTTTTAAAAAAAGTTACTTGAGGAGAGCAAAATTACTATTCTAGTTTGTCAGTAAAATGAACATTGAAATGACTTGTATAAAAGAAGTCAGTGTTAAGTATTCCAAAACATATGTATATATTTACATAAACTGCATAAAATAATGTCACTTGGTTCAGCAGTTAAAATTATATAAAATATACTTTTGTATCTTCTTTCTTTTTTCTTTTATAGTAATCGTTTAACATCAACATCATAATGTTTAAGTAATTACTTGTTTTAATTACTTTAGGCCATGAATGATATTTATACCTTTTTAACAGCAAATTCTTAATTAGCATATTAATCAAAAGATGAATAATTTACAAGTTCAGTAACAGATGAATTATTCTAAAAGAGGCCCTGTCCATTAAGGGTTCAGAAAATTTATCAATTTTTTGAGTAGTTTCTGGGCATCTAACCAAGAGTACCACTAGCTATTCAATGGGCTATGAAGAAAAATGAGCATAAGAATTTCAGTAGGTCAAGGACATTGAAAAGGTCACCCATGCTCTCTGATCTCTTACTCAGCTCTGTCTAAAATGCAAAGCAGAAAGGAGAAGCAGTTATTCCCAAATTAACCTTGAAATTATGACCCAGCCGCATCCTGAGATGGTGAGATAGACAGTCGTCTACCTCAACCCAGTGTACCCCGAGCTTAAGAAGAACAGCTCTGTGCCCCAAATGCAGCTGGTTTTGTTAGTCTTTGTGCAAGCTCACTTGTAAGAGCGTGAGGAAGATGTCACTGAGTTTATAATGAGGTGTTTTCCCTCTGGGCCAGTGCCAAAGGATGCAGGGCCTTACAAGCCAATAGGATGGCTTCTCATCTCAAGATGCGTTTTTCTATCCTTAACACACGTTTTTCACCACAACATACACATGGACAAGGCCACATACACTTATATAACACATACGGCAACACATACACACACACCATATACATGTAACATATATAGACACGTCACTACACACACACAGCACAACACACACACGTCCTCTAGGAGAATTTTAGCCTTACTGGTCCACTCCCTTGCTGAAGGCGTTCTCCAAGCCCAGCTCCCCAGGTGCGAAGCCCCTCCCTTACCTCTGGAGTGAGAGTCAGGTATTGCAGAGGTTCTTACCAAGGACGCGTTCTACCCCTGAACTCCCCGAGTGCTCCCTGGACATCCTGGGGGGATGTTCTCAGCCGTCTTTAAAATTTCTGCATTTGGCCCATCTCGCAATTCATCTTGGTGGTTTCTATCTTAGAGCCTCAGTCAGAGTTGCTGCGGCAGCCTCCTGTCTCAAACATGCCCTGGGAATGCACACGCAGTGATGGAGGGTGGGAAGGGGTTGCTCCGGGGCCCGAGACCTGCTCCCCAACTGCTCTCCTCCTGGGCGCCAGTATCTCCAAACACGCACGTAATAGTAAGTTCGCTCAAATTTCTACCACCAGAAATGTCCTTTTTCAAAGACCGCCCATTAAATGTATACGGTCAAATCAAAACCAAAGATGACCTTCAGATATTCTGGACATAGGAATCGGCAAAAGGAAACTCAGTTCAGTAAGACTGTGTGTTGAGTACATTTGATTATATTCTAGTTCTTCGAAAATGAACGGACCATGTGACTCAGTGAAAATCTCTTTATTCCTGGGACAGACTCACACAACTTTAGGGTAAACAAATAAATACAAATTTTCTGGCTTGAGGCAAAAAGTTAAGGGTTTTCTGTACAGGAAGAAATAACATAACTTTCGGGAGACCAGTTTCAGCACTCCACTACAGAATTACACCTGTTTAATATATACTATGTTAGTGACTGAATAGATGAACTATAATATATAGCAATTTCACTAAACATGTAAAGCACAATAAATCGTTGTCTTTTACTATCTAAACTCAAAGAAGCCAGAACAGAATATAGCCATACACATCTGTCATTTTTTTAACCAACGTATTTATGAGACCTGATTTTCATTGTGATGACTTACTTAATTTCTATTCTGTGATTTGGAGTAGATCATAACAATGTCCTCAATCATTGTTTACACAACAAAATTCTGTCTCCGCAGTTCATTTTAAGGAAGAATAAACATGAAATCTACATTCTTAAATCCAGGTGCAAAAAAATTCCAACTTGAGAAAAAATTCTGAGTAATTCAGAAATATTTGGTCTTTTAAAGTATATCTAAGTGACTTTTAAGAGACTTCCCTGGCAGTTTAGTGACTACAACTTCACCTTCCAGTGCAAGGAAGTCTGGGTTTAATCCCTGGTCAGGGAGCCAAGATCCCAGATGCTCCGGGGCCAAAAAAACAAAACATAAAATAGACACAATATTGAACCTACGTCGCTTGTGTCTCCTGCATTGGCAGGTGAATTCTTTACCAACCGTGCCTGCCATCTGGGAAGTCTATAAATATATATACATATATTTCTAATATAAATATAATAATAATATAAAATGTATTATTTTATATTATATAGAATTTATAATATAAATTTATTTGTGTTTATTATATATAATATATAGTAATGTATTATATATATTTATATCATATATATATGATAAAATGGGGCTTGCCAGGTGGCTCTAGTGGTAAAGAACCCACCTGCCAATGCAGGTTAGATGTAACAGATGCAGGTTTGATCCCTGGGTCAGGAAGATCCCCTAGAGGAGGGCATGGCATCTCACACCAGCACTCTTGCCTGTAGAAACTCATGGACAGAGGAGCCTGGGAAACTGCAGTTCATAGGGTCACATAGAGTTGGACATGACTGAAGCAAATTAGCACTCACGCACATACATAATGAAATACTTGGGGAAAAATGCATTTAATATCTTAGGAACAGAATACTTCTTTATTTATATATTCCTCATTTTTCACCTGGGGGTGTCTATTTTTATGAATATTTTTAGGATGATCTAATATTTAAACCAAGAATCTAATAAAAGAAATATGGCAAATCCAAGAATTATTAGGGAAAAGTGAAAGAAAGCTTCCCTGATGGCAATCACTTTTCAAAAGAGTAGGTCTACTGCATTTTAGAGGGCATTAGAATGATGAACATTTTGTACAATTATGGGGAAAATTTTCTAAATGCTTTCATACACATAATTTCATGTTGTTCACAATCCTATGGAGTAGATTGAGGTAGATTTTATATTTCCTATTTCACATGTAGGAAACGAAAGCTCAGAGAGATAAAATGACTTGCCATGGTCACACAACCAGTGAATGTTACAGCTGGGACCTGAACTAAAGTCCTGAGGTCCAAAGGAATCCTATTCCCCCTGTGATACTATTCCCAGACTACAGTACTCCCTGCAGGAAGGAAAGAGAGGTGATGCATTAGAGACTGGCTCTTAGGAAACTGAAATTTGGAAGGCTTTCTGATTCCTGGTGTTTATTAGTTTGTTGGGGAAGAAGCACTTTTGTGCACTAAAAGAAGTGTGGAAACTTACAATATCTGCCAAATTCCCTTTGGACAAAGCTATTAACTGTAATATGGATACACCCTTTTACCTAGAAACTGAGCTCTTAGAACTTAGCTTGGGGATTTACTCACTTGCATTCACATTGAGACATGTCCAAAAATGTTTATTGCAGATTTATTGCAATTGAAAAAGAGTGGGAAAAATCTAAATATCCATTAAGAAAAGACAACTGAAATAAATTATGCTATATCTATTCAGGAGATTTAGTGAAAGCAAACAAAGTGGACCTATGAGTTTTTAAAGAACTAAGCCTAGCACATAGTCCTACATGAAAAAGTACTTAGGCAAGAATATTTGCAGAATAATATCACTTGTGCAAAAAAACAAAAACAAAAAAAATCCATGAAATTTCTATATAACGTTTAAACTCAGTAGCTTTGCACATGTGTGTGCTTGTGGGCATGTTCAGTCACTATCATGCATGACTCTTTGCGACCCCTTGGACTGTAGCCCGCCAGGCTCCTCTGTCGGTGGATTCTCCAGGCAAGAATACTGGAGTGGGTTGCCATTTCCTTCTCCAGGGGGTCTTCCTGACCCAGGGATCAAACCTGCCTCTCCTGCATTGGCAGGCAGATTCTTTACTGCTGAGCCACCTGGGAAGTAGCTTTGAATGAGTTGAGAATGCTCTGCTTCTATTTCCAGATCCATCTGTCCCTGCATTCTCTGAACGCTGGCCTGCGGCGCTGACCCACGGGGATAGGGGCCCTGCCCTCTGGCTGCCCGTTGGGTTTGGCTGAGGGGGATGTCCTCCCTGAGATGGGAGGGAAGAGGAGGGAGGAAGTGGATCCGGGTTTTTGTTTCTGCAGCTTCCCTGCCAAACCAGGCTTCTCGTCTCTGAGCTCCTGCCCTCCGGCCCTTGGCCCTGGGCTATTGTAGGAAGGAAGGAAGAGGCGATCTGGTTTCCTTATAGCCCACCCAGGCCTTTGAGGACAGAACCTGTATCAGATCCTCCTCAGAAGACCCTAATTTAAAGGTTCCATTTGTTTCTTGCTGAGAATCTGACTGTAGCTATATATTTAGATCTCTGTGTGTTTATATATGTACACCTGTGCCTTAGAGTGGGGTGAACTCTGTTCCCCCAAAATATATGTTCACGTTCTCAAACCCAGAACCTGTGAATGTGACCTTACTTGGAAAACAGGGTCTTTGCAGATGTTATTAAATTAAGTACCTGGAGAGGAAATCCTCCTAGGTTTAGGGTGTACCCCAAATCCAATGACTGGCATCCTTATAATAGAAAGTTAGAGAAAGGTCTGAGCCACATTAGAGACACAGGGAGATGACCATGTGAAGATAGAGGCAGAGATTGGGGGATGTCGCCCTAAACCAACGCACATCTGAGGCCACCAGAAGCTGGAAGAGGCAGGAAGGCTCCTCTGCTTCCAACCTCCAGAGAGAAAGCAGCCCAGCTGACTTGGGATTCCACACTAATGGCCTCCAAAACTGGGAGAGAATAAATGCATCTTGTTTTAAGTTATTCAGTTTGTGGGTAATTTATTTTTGGAAACCACAGGAAATGAATACATACCTTTATTTGTCAACATTAATATATTTTTAATATAAGCATAGAAAATTTCTAGAAACATGTGGTTAATATACGTTGTGTAGTTTTCCTCTGAGAATGGAAGTCTACTCTTCATTATTTTGTGTATGTATATGTGCCTGGCTAGAATGTGTCTACTTTGATAATTTATAAAATATGCTAGGAAAAAAAGGAACTAGAGCCTAAAATCCCTTGGAAGAGTGTGCTTGTTGGATGACAGTTACAAACGCTCAACAGAATGAGTCTGCTCACAGCACTGAGAACCCCATTTACCTGTGTGAGTGGAGAGATATCACAGAATAGAAAAGACATGGTTTTTTCCTTTCTTTTCTCATGTGTGATATTTGCACAGCCACCCTTATCAGACCTTCACAAATGTGAGACAAAGAACCTGGTTTAGGGCTTTCAGTAAGGAAATTCTACTAACCATATTCTTGGAAATATCTTTACTTTTAGTTAAAATGAACAAACAAGCAAAAGGCAGATTCTTCATTAATGACACATCAAAGAAAATAGATTCTGCACCATTAGCCATGTAAAACAGTCCACAAGATCATGCTGCTCTTTTTCTATCCCCAATTTTTTTTTCTAAATCAGCGCAAACCTCTGAAATATTGAAGAATCAGTATTTATTGCCTTGTGGCTTTGTATGTATGATCGGTCTTCTTCACACACACACGCAAAGTCTTGGTGTGCAATTTTGTAGCAGACTATAATTTAGGGAGCATTAAAATGAAGCTCAACATTTTTCTAAAAAATGAGCACAGTTGTGTTCAACAGGAAATAGCCCTGGCACATTGTCAGCCAATTCCAAATAGAAAAAAGATGTCATACAGGAAGAGAATTGCACAACAAAATGCTGTTATGTCCACTTACCTGAAAATAGTGCTAACATCTCACACCACTTAATTTTCACCATGCATCCTCTTTCTTTCAAAACAGTATTTTTTTGCAATTTTATTTCGCATTATTCCAAAGAAAAAGGCTCTTTCAACCCAGTCTACTTTGAAAGGAGATTAACTTTGTGCTCATGGTGCAACAATGAGGATATGGTTGATACAGGTTTAAACACATCATTGAATTGGAGATCATTAAGGAAACAGTGGTTATAGAATTAGGGTAACCTAATAGACACAGTCCATTGCTGTAAAATGTCCAAACGTGGAGTTGAAGAGAGAAAAAGATCAATCCTCTGGGTGTTTTTCTCAGTCTCATGCTAAATAGCATCTTTGATTTCTTTTCATTGGGTTGATTACTTTTCTCTTGGTGGTTGTTGCTTCATTGTGTTTTCATCATTCGGTTGGATCGATGTGGCTCTGGTGTAGTCATTGCTTCATCATTTTCTTTTCTAATCACCTGTGATGTCCAGTTCCTCTGCCAGACACTGAGGAGACTGTAGTGGGGTGAGGGGGTGATGAGCATCGTATCGTGCTGTCTTTGTCAAGGGATTTAGGAAATGCCCTGTCCTACAGCTCAGGCTACAGAATAAACAGGACCTTCACACCAGCTCCTCTCCCTCTGTCCTTTTCCCAGGCCTGAGAGTCTTTACCCTGCACCCAAATTAACACTCACTTCTTTTATCCACATGATGCTTGTAGACTCCTCAGCCTCAGTGAAAATCCTGCTGGTGATGTAATAGAAACTGCTGGTACGCCAGCCTAGTTTTCTTTTAATAAACTTAAAAAAAAATTTAGAACAGTTTTAATGCCTAGGAGATTTTTTTTCCTATGCCCCACCCCTAGTTTTTCTGATTATCAATGCCTTACATTAGTGTGGTGCATTTGTCATTGACCTTCCCTGGTGGCTCAATGGTAAAGAATCCACCTGTCAATGCAGCAGATGTGAGTTATATCCCTGGATCAGGAAGATTTCCTGGAGAAGGGCATGGCGACCCACTCCAGTGTTCTTGCCTGGAGAATCCCATGGGCAGAGGAGCCTGGAGGGCTACAGTCCATGGAATCGCAAAGAGTCGTACACGACTTAGTGACTGAAAAACAACAACATCATGTTGACATAGTTTATTAAACAAAGTCAAGATTTATTCATATTTTTCTACTTTTTTACTTAATAATCTTTTCCTGTTTCAGAACACCATACCGCAGGTAGCTGTTACATCTCTCTTGGCTCTTCAGACTGTGTAAAATTCTCAGATATGCCTGTCTTTGATGACTTTAACAGTTTTGAGAACTACTAGCTTAGAATTTTGTGGAATGCCCCTGAATTGAGGTTTTTCTGATTTTTTTTTTTTCATGATGATCAGACAGAGGTTAAAGAGCCTCTTGATGAAGGTGAAAGAGGAGAGTGAAAAGGCAGGCTTAAAATTCAACATTCAAAAAACTAAGATCATGGCATCTCATCACTTCATGGAAAATAGATGGTCAAACAATGGAAACAGTGACAGATTTTATTTTCTTGGGCTCCAAAATCACTGCAGATGGTGACTGCAGCCATAAAATTAAAAGACACTTGCTCCTTGGAAGAAAAGCTATAACCAGCCTAGACAGCATGTTAAAAAGCAGAGACGTTACTTTGCCAACAAAGGTCCATCTAGTCAAAGCTATAGTTTTTTTTTTTCCAGTAGTCATGTATGGATGTGAGAGTTGGACTATAAAGAAGGCTTAGCACCAAAGAATTGATTCTTTTGAGCTGTGGTGTTAGAGAAGACTCTTGAGAGTCCCTTGGACAACAAGGAGGTCCAACCAGTCAATCCTAAAGGAAATCAATCCTAAATATTCATTGGAGGGACTGATGCTGAGGCTGAAACTCCAATACTTTGGCCACCTGATGCAGAGTCAGCTCACTGGAAAAGACCCTGATGCTGGGAAAGATTGAGGGCAGGAGAAGGGGTTGACAAAGGATGAGATGGTTGGATGGCATCATCGACTTAATGGACATGAGTTTGCACCAACTCTGGGAGATGATGAAGGGCAGGGAAGTCTGGCATGCTGCAGTCCTTGGGACTGCAAAGAGTCGGACATGACTGAGTGCCTGAACAACAAGGTGGAGGTTATGATTTGGGAGTGAGGAAGGCCACAGAGGTAAAAGGGCCTTCTCAGCACATCATATCCAGGGAAGCAAGTAGTAAGAAAATGTTAGTTTTTTGGTTGTGTGCAACTCTTTGGGACCCCTTGGACTTAGCCCAATAACTCCTCTGTTCATGGAATTCTCCAGGCAAGAGTATAAGAGTGGGTAGCCATTCCCTTCTCCAGGCTATCTTCCCCATCCAAGGATGGAACCCAGGTCTCCTGTATTGCAGGTGGGTTTTTTGCCATCTGAGCCACCAGGGAAGCCCCATATCCAGGGTACTTGTTATCAACACAACTCATCACTGAGGATGTTGGTCCTTATCACCTGGCTGAGGCTGTGTCTGTACAGTTTCCCCACCGTGATCCTGCCCTTTTATCCCCATCATGCTATTCTCTTTGGAAAGAAATCACTGTGTTTCATGGACTCAGATTTTAATCTGAGTCTGGAACCTATTACTTGTCAAATAGTTCAATTCTTTGTTCCTATTCTTCCCATCTATAAAATGGAGATAATATTTGCTTTGAAGAGTGGTTATAAAGATGAGAAATTACTTATTTTGAGCCTGGTTTCCCACTCTTGGATTGGTGTCTGGTAAAAATCGCTGTTTCATAAGCAATAATTTTCCTAATTGACTTCAATAGGTCATAATGTACCAAGTGAGAGTTGAAAGTCATATCTTATTTTTTACAAAAATATCACAACTTCAAATATCGAAATATACTAAGGTGTATTTATAAGTTGTTTATTTCTTAATATACTTTTTCTCTCATTCAATTTTTTAATATCCAGTTTGAAATTATACATCCCAGAATGTGTTCATTCTTAATATGTCCTGAAGCATTTAGAAAGATAGATTATGATTAGCTTTTTGATGTAATTTCTCAGACTCATGCACATATACTAAGGGTATCACACTGGTTATAAAAATATTACCAAGTTGTTTTATACTGGTCAGGGTGGTTTTGAAGTTAAGCTTATGAAGTGACATATTTGAGAGAAGTCTAAGGCCCTCAGCAAAGAAAGGTGGTGGTGTCTATTTGATTATGATTTTATTAATAATTATAAATATTTATACAAACATCTTTTTAATAAAGATCAATAACTAATTATAGTTTTAATATACTTCTATGTATCATGATATAAATGATGCATCCAAGCAGATTACATGTGCTCAGTAATGTCCCTGGTTTTCTTAATAGTAACCCCCCTTCATGAAATAATCATAAGTGTGACTTATGCTCCAGGGCTTTAATACTGTGTTAAATTCTCACAACCTGTGAAGTAGGTGGTGTCACTTTCATTTAGATCTGAACTGGGGCTCATGGAGGATGTGACCTGTTCAAGGTCGGAGAGCAGGTGAGGAGACTTACCTGTCAGACCGTCTCACCTGAGCCCCCAGGGAACGCCTCCACTCTTCCAGGGTCTCTGATGTCCCTTGTGAGTGATGCGACTTACACCCTGAGATCCTCCCACTGGAGAAGGCTGGTGATTTTTCTGCAGAGGAAACACTTTCTTCACTTTCCATTGTTTGCTTTGGCTAAGACTGAAAAGTACCTCTTGGAAAATTGAAATAGCACATTGAGAATAAGCAGAAAACCAGCCTGGTCTACTTTTCAGAGCAGTAACAAGGCAGAAAAGATAACTGAACTTTTATTACTAAGTGTTGGCCTTTTGATGCATGCTTTTCTACATTTATTTTACTCCTCAAATAAAGGGTAAATTATTTTATATCAAAATAATATATAATGAAAGATTTGTGATATTTCTGTAGAAAGAGTATGAGAAAATAATACCAGTAAGTATTCTCTCAAACTTTGCTTAATTTATTTGATAAATATAGATATGAATTTGACAAAACATTTTTTCTAAGAATAAAACTATGAAGTGGAAAACCTTATTACTAGGTTGCAGTCACGTTGCATCAGGCTGTAATTATCTTGTGATGTAATGTGTAGCAGAAGATATAACACATAAACCTTGGTTGCATATTTTATTAGGCCATTGATTTAAGTATACTTTCATCTTACTAATGACTTAGTGTTGTTTGAAAAGAACCTCAAAGTAATTGCACTTTGTCCTTTCCCATATTTATTGGTAAAGAGACTATTATAATAAAATGTCATGAAGAAAGCACCTCTCTTAAATGTCAGCTGCTCTGAGATATACAACAATGTAAAGTCGCTATGACATATAATTAAAACCTGGGCAAATTCTACTAAGACTAAAACTGGCAGAAATGAATTATAAAAGTTAGTTACCCATGTATTAGATAGACGTTTGATACTGGGAGGAAATTTGAAGCAATATTGTATCACCCATTGTTGTTGCTATTGTAAAGTCTGTAAAGTCTCCTGAGGCTGCTGTAACAAAGTGTGACAAAATGGATGGCTTAACCAACAGAACAATATTGTCTCACAGTTCTGGAGACGGGAAGTCTAAAATCAAAGTGTCTGCAGGGTTGGCTCTGTCTGGGGGCTGCAAGTGGAAAATCTTTTCCCAGCTCCTCTCCTTGACTTGCAAACCACCATCTTCTCCCTGTGTCTCTTCACATTGCATTCCCTCCATGTGTGTGTTCAAATTTCCCAGTTTCTTATGAACACCAGTCTTACTGGATTAGCGTCCATTCTATTGACCTCAGTTTAGCTTGATTAGCCCTCTAAGGATCCCTTTTCCAAATAAGGTCTCATTCGGAAGTACTGGGAGCAATTCATACATTGCTGATGAATGTGGGGTAACGTAATTCAATTCATAACCATTTTCAAATGTTTCTTCCCAGCCTTCTGTGGTCTGAGTGTTTCTTTCCCCTCAAAATTCATACGCTAAATCCGACTCCTAATATGATGGTATTAGCAAGGGAGACCTTTGGTGGTCAGTATTTCACGAGGGTGGAGCCCTCATTGATGGAATTATTTCCTTTATAAAAGAGACTTGAGAGAGCTTCTTCACTCCTTCCATCATGTGAGGTTACAGTGACAAGGCCTGAGCAGTGGGTTCTCACCAGACACAGAATCTGCTGGGGTCTTGATCTTAGAATTGCCAGCATCCAAGATTGTGAGAAATAAATATCTGTGTGCAAGCTGCCCAGTCTCTGGAATTTTGTCATAGTAGCCCAAATGAATGCACACATGCATATGCCCTATCTTTTCATTATTTTAATGGAATCTTTTAAAGTGCAAAGTTTTTTATTTTTTGTGTATGTACAGTGTTCCTGCCTGGAGAATCCCCATGGACAGAGGAGCCTGGTGGGCTATAGTCCCTGGGGTCACACAGAGTCAGACACAACCGAGCGACTAAGCACAGCACAGCATATGTCCATATGTCCATATATATGTATACACACTTTGCTTATGTAATTTACAACTTCTTAATTCCAAAATTAAAGTATTTTTACATGTTAAAACTACATTAAATTATTTGAAAATATATAAAATATGTTGAAAACATACATATTAAATACTTCTCATTGCAGAGTCTAAATAAGAAAATTTTTTCTCTGAAAACTAACTTTAGAAGCTAAATTATAAAATTGAAATTAAAAATTAGAATTATTATTCTTTGGCCTTCTTTTTATAAATACACAACTGTTAATAGAGGTAGACACTAAAATGACAGCCATGCCAATAAATCTAAAGGTAGCTCTGTGTGTGTGTGTGTGTGTATAGTCATACATATGTATGTGCATATGAGAGAAAGAGAGAGGGAGAAAGAGTAAGAATTTTTCCAAAATTCACGACTGAAGGATATAAAGTTTATAAATGAACATTCTGATTTTAAATGTACCAAGAAGTTAATAAGCAGTGCAAGGTACTGAGTCTGCAGTTCTAGTACATTGTGTTCTAAATGCAAAGGATTTCAATCAGATCTGGGATATTTTCTATTAAAATTGTTCCTGAGGTAAATGTCATTTCTTCATTTTTTCTTTCTTTGCATACTGACATTACTACATGTAAAGGGTAGATACAATTTCCCTTTGACACACATATGTGTCCTAGAAGTAGATTATCTTATCTTTTTTTCCTATTCTTTAAAATTATAATTATTTGTGAGGATCACAAGGCTTCCCTGGTGGCTGACAGTAAAGAATCTGCCTGCCGTGCAGGAGATCTGGGTTCAGTCTCTGGGTTGGAAAGATCCCCTAGAGAAGGGAATGGCTACCCACTCCAGTATCCTTGCCAGGAGAAGTCTATGGACAGAGGAGACTTGTGGGCTGCTCATGGGATTGCAAAGAGTTGGACACAACTGAGTGACACACATTTCACTTCATGAAGATCACAAAGGGGAAAAAAATCCCATAAAATTAGTCATTTGGAAATAGATCTAATAGAGAGAAACTATCTCCACGAATAGAATATATGTCCTGCCAATCACAGTGGTAAATGCACAAACCCAAAATTACTTGCATTCAGGTCTTAACAAAACTCATTATTTCAGCAGTCTGAAAAGTCCACTAACTTTGGATTATTTCAAGAGTAATTACCCAGAAAAAGGAACAAGTAAAAAATCATCGGTAACTTGCTCATCCCTTTATTTTTCACTTGTGTGTGTCAAAGACAACTTGTATCTATCAATAGTGTAGTACTGACATATATTTATGACATGTAATATCCATTTTATTTCTCAATTGGATGCGTGAGTTACAGAGGACAATCTCAGAATGCATCATTCTATGGCAGGAGCCTTCACTGCGGTGAGTGTTAGTAAATATCACTCCTTGTCTCTTATTTTTCCACACATGTGTGTCCCACTTAGGCACCTGGACTGGAGAAGAACAATGCCCAGTGGAGTCTGTCAAGAGACCACCTTAATAAATAGCAGCCTGTGGAATACATTAGGAAGGTCATAAGACAAGTGTATACTTATTTTCACATTTTAATGGCTTACCTTGATTCTTCCTACAGTTCCTTTGGAATTGAATTCCAGAACAGAAAGAAATGGGTTTCCCAAATGTCCCTGTTCTTCCAGACTAAATGGAAGGATATAAATATTTTGAGTTATACTATTTTCTCCATTGGTTGGAAGACCTTGTTGAATGTATAAAATAATTGTATTGTTAAGTCACAGTGGCTGAATTGGTTTAAATCAAATTTCATTTTAAAAGAATGACTCTGAAAGGAGAATATATAGATCAAGTTGCCTCCTCATATTTAAAGTAGCTGAGTTATAGACCTCAAATAGCATTTTGATGGGAACTTAGATATGTCCTGCCACCTAGAAGCCTTTCTGGGTGCTTCAGTGATGTACAGGGCCTGAGGCTATCCAGAAAGTTTGCATACATGAGCTTTCAAGCAAACAGATTGCTGTTTTACCAGGTGTTGTTATTAACGTGGAATCTAAAGATATGTCTGTCAGGTGAAACAGACTGAAAACATTCAGAGGGACTATGATCCTGTACAGGAGTGCTTCTCAGATTTTAATATATATGCAGAACATCTTGGAAATCTTGTTAAAGTGTGAATTCTCATTCCGTGGGTCTGGCATGTGGACCAAGAGTTTACATTTTGAGCAAGTGCTTAGCTGATGTTAATATTCCTGGTCAACTGCAACACTTTGAGAAGCAAGAATCTAAAATAATACAAAGGTTTTCAATAGTACTTCATCTACTAAATGCAGTGTCCATAGGGTTAACAAAGTGTACACTAAAGAATGTTGTTAACTCCCAGTGAGTGAAACGGATGCATTTCTACAAGATTTATTGTAAAGTTTATCATGACAAGTTTTTTTTCTTTTTTTTCCCCAATAATGCTGTCATAAAAACAATTTCCTTTGGAGGAAAAAAAAGAAAGACTCCTTAAATACACAGAAATATATCAGAATTTTAGAAAGACATTCAAAATTTTCATTTAAGCTAAAAAATAGAAATGATAAAACATCCACAACTTTATACAATGCCTTAGCCATTGTCAATAATAACATGGCACTATTCTAATAAACAACTGAAAACATCCCACTGGTAAAGAAATATCTGGTATGGGGATTATGGTGCTATGGAAACAATGAGAAAATTGGACAAAATATATAAAAGAATTGTTTTTAGATATTGGACTACATGCAGTGCTAGACTGTAATTCCTGAGATAAGGGAAATTATGATGGGATACAAACAATTGTCCCAGCTTTCTGCCTGCAGGAGATTTCTGGGCAGGGCTTCAGGAATGAGAAATCCCAGCAGAGACACATCATCTCACTAATACAGAAGTAGGACATCAGTGAGGCTGTGAAAATTGGAATTTGCGTGGAAAATATCAAAGACAACCGAGCTACATAGAGAAAAAAAAAGACTCCATAAATTTGTATAACATTTTGGGGAAAATTGAAGGCAGGAGGAGAAGGGGATGACAGAGGATGAGAAGTTTGGATGGCATTACTGACTCATTGGGCAAGCTCTGGGAGATGGTGAAGGACAGGGAAGCCTGGCATGATGCAGTCCCTGGGGTCACAAAGAGTCGGACATGACTGAGTGACTGAAGAACAACAAAATGGTGTCTTGGATTGAACACTGTCCTGCTTATATATAGAGTGGGCTTCTCTGGTGGCTCAGATGGTGAAGAATCTGCCTGCAATGCAGGAGACCTGGGATTGATCCCTGGGTTGGGAAGATCCCTGAAAGGAGGGCATGGCAACTCACTCCAGTATTCTTGCTGGGAGAATCCCCATGGACAGGGCAGCCTGGTGGGCTCTAGTCCATGGGGTCACAGAGTTGGACAGGACTGAGCAACTAAGCACATATATACAGTAAAGCTGTAAAAAGGCCAGACAAAGGGTCACTGCTGAATGGCTGTGGGGGGAGATGTTAGACTTTGTCACATCTATACCCAGTTCGCTTCAGTTCAGTTCAGGTCAGTCAATCAGTCGTGTCCGACTCTTTGCGACCCCATGAATCTCAGCATACCAGGCCTGCCTGTCCATCACCAACTCTCGGAGTTTTCTCAAACTCATGCCCATCGAGTCTGTGATGCCATCCAGCCATCTCATCCTCTGTCATCCCCTTCTCCTCCTGCCCCCAATCCCTCCCAGCACCAGGGTCTTTTCCAATGAGTCAACTCTTCACATCAGGTGGCCAAAGTATTAGAGTTTCAGCTTTAGCATCAGTCCTTCCAATGAACACCCAGGACTGATCTCCTTTAGGATGGACTGGCTGGATCTCCTTGGAGTCCAAGGGACTCTCAAGAGTCTTCTCCAACACCACAGTTCAAAAGCATCAATTTTTTGGCACTCAGCTTTCTTCACAGTCCAACTCTCACATCCACACATGACCACTGGAAAAACCATAGCCTTGACTAGATGGACCTTTGTTGGCAATGTAATGTCTCTGCTTTTTAATATGCTATCTAGGTTGGTCATAACTTTCCTTCCAAGGAGTAGGCATTTTTTAATTTCAGGGCTGCAAACACAATCTGCAGTGATTTTGGAGCCCCCCAAAATAAAGTTTGACACTGTTTCCACTGTCTCCCCATCTATTTCCCATGAAGTGATGGGACCAGATGCCATGATCTTAGTTTTCTGAATGTTGAGCTTCAAGCCAACTTTTTCACTCTCCTCTTTCACTTTCATCAAGAAGCCTTTTAGTTCCTCTTCACTTTCTGTCATAAGGGTGATGTCATCTGCATATCTGAGGTTATTGATATTTCTCTTGGCAATCTTGATTCCAGCTTGTGCTTCTTCCAGCCCAGCGTTTCTCATGATGTACTCTGCATATAAGTTAAATAAGCAGGGTGACAATATACAGCCTTGACATACTCCTTTTCCTATTTAGAACCAGTCTGTTGTTCCACTTCCAGTTCTAACTGTTGCTTCCTGACCTGCATATAGGTTTCTCAAGAGGCAGGTCAGGTGTTCTGGTATTCCCAGCTCTTTCAGAATTTTCCACAGTTTATTGTGATCCACACAGTCAAAAGCTTTGGCATAGTCAATAAAGCAAAAATAGATGTTCTTCTGGAACTCTTTTGCTTTCTCAATGATCCAGCAGATGTTGGCAATTTGATCTCTGGTTCAGCTTGAACTTCTGGAAGTTCACGGTTCACGTATTGCTGAAGTCTGGATTGGAGAATTTTGAGCATTACTTCACTAGCTTGTGAGATGAGTGCAATTGTGTGGGAGTGTGAGTATTCTTTGGGATTGCCTTTCTTTGGGATTGTCATGAAAACTGGCCTTATCTAGTCCTGTGGCCACTGCTGAGTTTTCCAGATTTGCTGGCATATTGAGTGCAGCACATTGACAGCATCAACTTTAAAGATTTGAAATAGCTCAACTGGAATTCCATCAGCTCCTGTAGCTTGTTCATAATGATGCTTCCTAAGGCCCACTTGACTTCACATTCCAGGATGTCTGGCTCTAGGTGGGTGATCACACCATTGTGATTATCTGGGTCTTGAAGATCTTTTTTGTACAGTTCCTCTGTGTATTCTTGCCACCACTTCTTAATGTCTTCTGCTTCTTTTAGGTCCATACCATTTCTGTCCTTTATTGAGCCCATCTTTGCATGGAATGTTCCCTTGGTATCTAATTTTCTTGAAGAGATCTCTAATCTTTCCTATTCTGTTGTTTTCCTCAATTTCTTTGCATTGATCACTGAGGAAGGCCTTCTTATCTCTTCTTGCTATTCTTTGGAACTCTGCATTCAAATGGGAATATCTTTCTTTTTCTCCTTTGCTTTTTGCTTCTCTTCTTTTCACAGCTATTTGTAAGGCCTCCTCAGACAGCCATTTTGCTTTTTTGCATTTCTTTTCCATGGGGATGGTCTTGATCCCTGTCTCCTGTACAATGTCACCAACCTCCGTCCATAGTTCATCAGGCACTCTATCAGATCTAGTCCCTTAAATCTATTTCTCACTTTCACTGTATAGTCATGAGGGATTTGATTTAGGTCATACCTGAATGGTCTAGTAGTTTTCCCTACTTTCTTCAATTAAAGTCTGAATTTGGCAATAAGGAGTTCATGATCTGAGCCACAGTCAGCTCCCGATCTTGTTTTTGCTGACTGTATAGACTCTGTAGACTCTGTATGACTCTATATCTCTATACCCAGAGATTGCATTAAATACCCAAGGTAGTTGGTAGATATTCCAGAATGTTAGAAGACCTCCTATAACAGACCTTAAAAACACAACTGAAAGGAGTACATTGATCTGAAAATAACATCTAAACAGACTTTAAATCTTTAAAGAGGACAATTAAATCCAAACATTCAACCATTTTACATTCAAAATCTCAGGAAGAAAACAAAAAGTTAAAAAAACAGTCAAAATAAAAAGTTATCAGAATGTAACCCATATCTTGCAGAAAAATGAGTCAATAAAGTTAAATACAACAAGGAAAGAGATGATGGAATTAGCAAGCAATGGCTTTAAACCAACTAGTAAATAAGTTAATTAATTCTTAGAAAATAAACATAATGAGGGGTAAAATGAAGGATTAAAAAATGCATGGCACTTTTAGAACTGAGAAGTGTAATATTTAAAATGAAAAATAAAACCAATAAAATTAGTTGAAGAATAGACACAATAGAAGAAATAATTGGTAAACTTGAAAACACAGCAATAGAAGTTAGTCAAATTGAAACAGTTTTAAAAATGGCTGAAAAATCAAAAAATGAAAAAAATCTATGTGACTAGTAGAACACTATAAAAAGGTCCAATCATTTAATTGTCACATAAAATGAAGAAAAGAGGAAGAATATGGCACAAAAAATTTTTTGAAGAAATAGGAATGGAGAAGTTTTTTACAAATTTCATGAAAATTCTCAACTCATAGATTCAAGAAAAAACTCCAGACAAGCACAAAGAAAGCACCAGGAAGGTATATGATGCTCAGATTGATAAAAACCAGTCCTAAAGAGATGATATTTAAGACTGCCTAAAGGAGAAAAAAAAGAGATGTATAGATTGTTTATACAAAGTATATTGTATTTATATACAGGTGAAAAACTATAAGAATAGCCTTATAGTTTTCATCAAAAGCAAAGCAAAGAATAAGAAACTTGAACATAGTTTTGGAGTGCTAAAAGAGGATTGTCAAGTAGAATTCTACATGGAGTGATAGTATCTTTCAAAATTAAAAGTACAATTATTTTTTCATTGATTCAAATGTGACAAAATGGTCATCAGTAGATCTTCACTTCAGGAAGTATTAAAGAAAAGCTTTTAAGTAATAAAATGAAATAAAGGATACCCAAAAGACACACAGATGTATGTTTAAGGATAAAGAACACAATAACTGGGGAAAAAGGTATACATGTGGATGCAAATATATTTCCACATAAAAATATAAAATGATTTCTTTTTCAAATTTTAACTAAAAATAAATAACACAAATCTTCACCTTAAGAAATCTGGAATGATTATTTCAGGTCAGAGCAAATAACTTTCAGAATAGAGATATCTGCAAAGATAATCATTTACATTTTGTAATATGAAATGGTTAATAAATCAAGAGCACATTGAAATTCTAAATACATGGAACAAATAGCACATATACAAAACATATGAAGTAAAACTCATAGAAGCAAAAGAAATATAGAGAAAATCACCATTACAGTAGAAGATTTCAGTATTTCTCTCTCAGTGATTTATAGGACAAATAGATTTTGAAAAATACTTAAAGGTACAAAAGACTTATAAAACACTATCAACCAGTTTTATTTAATTAACATTTATAGAACACTGAACCCCAGAACAGAAGAATATATATTTTTTCAGCTATACATGGAAAATTCACTGACAGACTTCATAGAAGATCAGAAAAAAATTATTTCTAAATATATAAAAGTTGAAATCATAAAGAAAAAGCTCATTGATCTTAGTGGTATTATATAAAAAGTAATAACAAATAAGTCTAGAAAAGTTTCCAAATATTTGGAAATTAAATACATACTGCTAGCTAACCCGTGAGGTTAAAGTAAATATTTAAAAATAGAAGATATTTTGAATTGATTCCAACTCCAATGTAAATTCACACAGGAGAAGGTAGTGAGATAAACTTGAGAACAATCACAGAGTTCCAATTCATGTATTTTAGAGCATTTATTATGACTTGGGCTGTGGATAAGAATGAGGTCCAGAAAAGCAAACCTCGAAAAGTGATCTTAGGTGAGTTCAGAATCTTGAATTTAGCAATGACAAATATATGTTTATTCTGGAGGTGATCAGAATTATCGGTTTTAGAAAGGAAACATTTCATGGACTTTTGCAACTAATTTTCTGATATCAATAAGCACATTATTATACCTTGAATGACTAATCAACTTCCATATTAATGTTTTCCATATTTCACCAATGATTGATATGTACATTAGTGTCCGATAGAATACCCAAATTGCTCTGGTAAAACATGATAGAGGAAAGTCATGGACAAGCCTGCAGAGGTGTTTGTATCATAGGCTTTAACTGATATTGGACATGAAACAAAATAAAAATTCAGAAACCTTATCTATAAACTAAGGCAAAACCAATTGCTTGATTGGTAAATCCACTGAAGAAACATGGGAAACATATCTTATATTAAAGGACCTTTGATTAAATATATGTTATGATACACTTTCCATATAGTAATTGAACATTAATTCATCACACTTTGTTTGCCAGACAAGATGGATGCCTGGCTCTGTCTTACAAGACTTAGCTTTAGTAGATTCATAGAAAGAGCTCCTCAACTTCTCAGGGTTTATTACTATTGTTTTCTCAGAGAAAAAGCATATTGTATGCTGTTTAGTATATGAATAATGCTGAACTGCTTATTGACTTTCATTGTGTCTAGAATGTCACAAGGGATGAATCAGCATCAGGAGGATTATGCTGAGTGTTTTTCCAGACTAAGAATGTCTAATACCAAAAAGTTAAAATAAATAGAGCAGGCACCATCATTTCATTTCAGAGGCCAAGTGATGAAAAAAGCTCTTACCATAACTTTCTTCCAAAGATGACAAATATGACTCACCTTTCTCCTTAAATCAATGTGGAATCTCTCCATCACCGACACTGTTCTCTCTACCCCACGGAGAGGCAATTCAGTTATAAATAGTAGAGATAAAAATGTACAAAAAAAAAAAAAGCCTCTGCATTTACAGAATAAGTAAAATCATAGATAAATATATAGTTTGAAACCTCTGTGGCAACATAACCCAAATACATGTTAAAGAAGCTTATTTGTATATTGCCAGCATAGGAACATAGCTTATTAAAAGGTTTAAAACCTTGCTGATCTTTCTTTGAATGTAGAGCAGATATTATATTATTAAGTGCATTAATTCTAAAAATAATCTGATTTGTATGTACTTCTGCCTTGCAATTCACTAAGTACCTATTGCCGGAGGAAGCATATTCCCATAACAGGCTAACACTTGGGGGATTCTCTGCATGTTAGCAATGCTGCTGCAACCAGAAACCGAGCAGTTACCATCTTAGGGTCAGTAGAGAATTTTTTTTTTCCACTCTATGTAATTTCCCTTCACAGTGTAATAGAAAAAACTCAGCATTTCAATGAACCTGATATTCTTGCCAAACTGACTCCTTTTTTTTTTTTTTTAAATCAAATGGTGCTTAGCTCTGTGGTTAAATTATAGGAAATATAGTCATTCACCAGCAGAAAAATAAAAACTCTGCTAGGATATTTTGAGTTTGAAGTTCTTATTGGCTTCCAAGAAGCTGATTTTCCAAGAAGCTGACCTATGAAGACACAGAATAAAAGGAGCGGTCAGCCCGTGCACTCATGAACCTCTGTGCTAGAAACAGCAGGGAGAACTCCTCACCCTCTTCCTTCCGGCACCGCATGGCCTTCATCCACCGGGTTCACAGCAGCACAGCCAACGGTGGCCCTTTTTAGATTCCGTGTGAGTCTGTTTGAATTATGCTTTTCTCTGGATAGATGCCCAGGAGTGGAATTGCTGGATTGTATGGTAGTTCTGGGCTTCCTGGGTGGCTCAGTGGTTAAAAAAAAAAAGTCACCTGTCAATGCAGGAGACACAAAAGATGAAGTTTTGATCCCTGGTTTGGAAAGACCCCCAGGTGGGGAAGATCCCCTGGGGAAGAAAATGGCAACCCACTTCAGTATTCTTGCTTGGGAAAATCTCATGAACAGAGGCGCTAGACAGGCTACAGGCCCTGGGGTCGCAAAGAACCAGACAAGACTGAGCGCACATGCACCCACGCATGGTAGCTCTATTTTTAGTTTTTTAAAGGAACCTCCATACTGTTCTCCATAGTGGCTGCACCAGCCTACATTCCCACCTATTTACAAAATAGAAATAGAGTCACAGAAGTGGGAAAGGAGGGGAGGGATAAATCGGAAGATTGGGATTAACATATACACACTACTCAATATAAAATAAATAACTAGCAAGAACCTATTGTATAGCACAGGCAACTCTACTCAATACTTTGTAGTGGCCAAATGGGAATAGACTCTAAAAAAGAGTAGGTATATGATATGTATAACTGATTTACTTTGCAGTGCAGCAGAAGCTAATACAATATTACAAATCAACTCTAACTCCAATAAAAATTAATTTAAAAAATTGCCTTTCGTTCCCTCTTCTTTCATCCTGCTTTCCTCATCTACTTCAAACACAGTTTTAATATCTCACCTTACTGTTGAAATACCTAACGTCAAGCACCAATGACTCATAACATTAGATCTGGCCAGTGTACATGTCCTTAAATCTTCAGGTTACTAAATCAGCTCCCAGAAACTGCTTGGATTCACCTCCTTCTGCACCAAAGTGCTTCCTCAAATCATTGAAATCTATGTTTCAGTTCCACACTACAGTTAAGCATTTTATTTATGTTACTAAATCATATTGGTTTGTAAGATTATACTAAAGTCTTACGTCACAGTATAAATTTCTCCTATATTATCAGTTATTCAATTTCAGAGAGCATAGATTGGATGACAAGTATTTTGGTCCTTTTTACTGAATCTAATTCCAATTGACTAGCAAATAGATTGACTTGCTTTTAAACAAGTCGGTCAATCAAATGGTCTGAAGTGTCCTGATGTTTAAAAGTGATGACTCAAGTTAATTATGTCCCACTGCATTTGGATTAAGAAAGTACTGATGTATAAGTTCTCTTTGATAAAGCCATGTAGTACACACTTCTACTCAATGACCAGGCATCAATTTCAGGAAATATTAGTTCATTTCAGTAAAGTTCAGTTCAGTCTCTCAGTCGTGTCCGACTCTTTGTGACCCCATGAAATGCAGCACACAAGGCCTCCCTGTCCATCACCAACTCCCAGAGTTTTCTCAAACTCATGCCCCTTGAGTCAATGATGCCATACAACCATCTCATCCTCTGTCATCCCCTTCTCCTCCCACCTTCAATCTTTCCCAACATTAGGGTCTTACCTAATGAGTCATTTCTTCGCATCAGGTGGCCAAAGTATTCAAGTTTCAGCCTCAACCTCAGTCCTTCCAATGAACATTTAGGACTGATTTCATTTAGGATAGACTGGTTGGATTTCCTTGCAGTCCAAGGGACTCTCAAGAATCTTCTCCAAAACCACAGTTCAAAAGCATCAATTCTTCAGTGCTCAGCTTTCTTTACAGTCCAACTCTCACATCCATACATGACTACTGGAAAAACTATAGCCTTGACAGACGGACCTTTGTTGACAAAGTAATGTCTCTGCTTTTTAATATGCTATCTAGGCTGGTCATAACTTTTCTTTCAAGGAGCAAGCGTCTTTTAATTTAATGGCTGCAGTCACCATCTGCAGTGATTTTGGAGCCCCCAAAAATAAAGTCTGTCACTGTTTCCCCATGTTTGCCATGAAGTGATGGGACCAGATGCCATGATCTTAGTTTTCTGAATGTTGGGTTTTAGGCCAACTTTTTCACTCTCCTTTTTCATTTTCATCAAGAGGCTGTTTAGTTCCTCTTCACTTTTGCCATAAGAGTGGTGTCATCTGCATATCTGAGGTTATTGATATTTCTCCTGGCAATCTTAATTCCAGCTTGTGCTTTATCCAGTCCAGCATTTCTCATAATGTACTCTGCATGTAAGTTAAATAAGCAGGGTGACAATATACAGCCTTGACATATTCCTTTTCCTATTTGGAAACAGTTGGTTGTTCCATGTTCAGTTCTAACTGTTGCTTCCTGACCTGAATACAGATTTCTCGAGAGGCAGGTCAGGTGGTTTGCTATTCCCATCTCTTGAAGAATTTTCAACAGTTTGTGGTGATCAACACAGTCCAAGACTTTGGTATAGTCAATAAAGCAGAAGTAGATTTTTTTTCTGGAACTCTCTTGCTTTTTCAATGATCCAACAGATGTTGGCAACTTGATCTTTGGTTCCTCTGCCCTTTCTAAATCCAGCTTAAACATCTGGAAGTTCATGGTTCAGGTACTGTTGAAGCCTGGCTTGGAGAATTTTGAGAATTACTTTGCTAGCTTTTTGGATGACGGCAATTGCGTGGTAGTTTGAGTATTCTTTGACATTACCTTTCTTTGGGATTTTAATGAAAACTGACATTTTCCAGCCCTGTGGCCACTGCTGAACTTTCCAAATTTGCTGGCATATTGAGTGCAGCACTTTCACAGTATCATCTTTTAGGATTTGAAAGAGCTCAACTGGAATTCCATCACCTCTACTACTTTGTTCATAGTGGTAGTTCCTAAGGCCCATTTGATTTTGCATTCCAGGATGTCTGGCGCTAGTTGAGTGATCACACCATCATGATTATCTGGGTTATGCAGATCTTTTTTGTGCAGCTTCTTTGTGTATTCTTGAGCCCTCTTCTTAACATCTTCTCCTTTTGTTAGGTCCATACCATTTCTATCCTTTATTGTGCCCATCTTTGCATGAAATGTTCCCTTGGTATCTTTAATTTTCTTAAAGAGATCTCTACTCTTTCCCATTCTATTGTTTTCCTCTATTTCTTTGCACTGATCACTGAGGAAGGCTTTCTTATCTCTCCTTGCTATTCTTTGGAACTTTGCATTCAAATGCGTATCTCTTTCCTCTTCTCCTTTGCCTTTTGCTTCTCTTCTTTTCACAGCTGTTTGTAAGGCCTCCTCAGACAGCCATTTTGCCTTTTTGCACTTCTTTTTCTTGGAGATGATCTTGATCCCTGTCTCCTGTGCAATGTCACGAACCTCCACCCATAGGTCTTCAGGCACTCCGTCTATCAGAGCCACCCCCTTGAGTCTATTTGTCACTTCCACAAGTATATAGTCGTAAGGGATTTGACTTAGGTCATACCTGAGTGGTCTAGTGGTTTTCCTTAATTTCTTCAATTTAAGTCTGAATTTGGCAATAAGGAGTTCATGATGCAGGTGACAGTCAGCTCCTGGTCTTGTTTTTGCTGACTGTATAGAGCTTCTCTATTTTTGGCTTCAAAGAATATAATCAATCTGATTTCGGTATTAACCATCTGGTGATGTCCATGTGTAGAGTCTTCTCTTGTGTTGTTGGAAAAGGGTGTTCTATGACCAATTCATTCTCTTGTCAAAACTCTGTTAGCCTTTGCCCTGCTTCATTCTGTACTCCAAGGCCAAATTTGTTTGCTACTCCGGGTAATTCTTGACTTCCTACTTCTGTATTCCAGTCCTCTGAATTATTCTCTGAAAATTCTTGTTTATGGATGTTAATACATGGATGATTTTTGTTGTTCTTCATGCCAAATGCTGCAATATAGTGGGATAAAATAGTATAACATTTATCAAAAGACTGGATTTCTTTCATAAATTTGACCACAGTTTTTAATATAGCTGTATTAATCAGAGTTGAATATGGAAATCAGAAACATGGTAGATATTCTTAGCAAACAGGGTTTTAAAACATAAATGATGTATTTACAGAATAATTGAAGAGATTTGAGTAATTGATACAGCCATGTATGGATGTGAGATTTGGACTATAAAGAAAGCTGAGCACCAAAAAATGGATGCTTTTGAACTGTGGTATTGGAGAAGATTCTTGAGGATTCTGTCCAAGATTCTTGGACAGAAGGAGATCCAACCAGTCCATCCTAAACGAAATCAGTCCTGAATATTCATTGGAAGAACTGAGGCTGAGGCTGAAACTCCAATACTTTGGCCACCTGATGTGAAGAACTGACTCATTGGAAAAGACCCTAATGCTGGGAAAGATTGAAGGCAGGAGGAGAAGGGGATAACAGAGGATAAGATGGTTGGATGGCATCACCGATTCCATGGACAGGAGTTTGAGTAAACTCCGGAAGTTGGTGATGGACAGGGAGGCCTGGCATGCTGTAGTCAATGGGATCGCAAAGAGTTGGACACGACTGAGTGACTGAGCTGAACTGAACTGAACTGAGTAATTGATATTAGAGAATCAATGCTTGAAGCCTTGTTTTAAAAGCTACACAATACTGTCTGAGATTATTATCCAAGAACAAGGAAGAGGTTCCCACTGGTTCTTAGCAAATATGAAATCAGTGTCCCTCTCACCATAAATAATCTATCTCCACAAATGTCTGTGGTTTCTTATATTTGTCTCTGGGTAATCTTAATTCTATTTCTGACACAATTCTACTTTGAGTTCTTGTTCATGCGTGCATGCTCAGTCGCTAGTTGTGTCCGAGTATTTGTGACCCAGTGAGCTGCAGCCTGCCAGACTTTTCTGTCCAACTCAATTATACACTTGATTACTATGGTCATGGCTGTTTCTACATAGATATTAAAAGGGAGAAGCAACCAAAGACATAAGTATTTACATATGTGTGTGGAACACAACAAAGGAAAATGTATGTGTAGTGTAGGAGAAATAGTGTTCACCCAATGCAATGTTTCTTGTGTTTCTGCATGCATTCTGTCTCTTTTGAGTCAGGTGGAGCTGTATAACTATTTCATGGACTAGAGTTTGTAAGCTGAAGTGGTGAGCTTCACTTCGAATCCAGGATTCACGATGCTGGTGTGAGTTCTCCATACTCATTGTTTCTTCTGGCAACTCTGGAAGCCAAGTGTCCCCAGTGCTTACACCTCAAGGAAGCCTGCCAGGCAGTCGTCCTGGAGAAATGCTGATCTGCATTGGCCTTGGCATCAACCAAGTGATGTATTAAATCATGGAGGTTTCCAGGAACTATTTTGTCCCAACCAAACCTGGACTTTCCTGACTAGGTCATTATTGCAACTTTCATATCTGCCATCAGGAGGTGCAGTTTTCCACCATTACTATCCATTTTAATGTGCCCTTTGCCCTCAAACATTTAGCCTGAGCAGAATTCTTTACCTAGTATGAGGGAACAAAACTTCATTTAGATCTGTGTTGGGTTGATACTCTCCCATGAATTGTTACCATTATTAAGTACCAAGGAATGCAGAGAAGTACCCAGCCATTTCCCTGGTTTCCAGATACAGACTTCCTTTTCTTCCTTATGTATTAGCAAACTAATCCACTTTGATATCCAGAATCAATAATTCCAGAGAACTCAGTATTCCTTTTAATCTCAAAATAATGAAGAGGCAGTCCCAACTTCTGGTTTAATAAGAAAGGTAACATGTCTCCTGGTGAACATATTTTCCCATGAGCATGAAGACCTCTAAACCAGCAGAGCATAAAGTCATGGAGAGGAGGTAGTGTTTACAAGTGGATTATTAGTCATAATTGTGGAAGAGTCTAGGTCCATTCCTGCACCTTAGTTCTGCATCCAGGAAGAAGAATAAGAGTAACACATTGGTCAGCAGTTGAGAGCACGTTATATACCTTGTGGGCATCACCCCAGGGCTAATGTGCTGTCTCCAAACCGCCATTATCACTGAGTGTTCCCTAGCCCACCGCTTTCTATCGCTATTTATGTACGAGCAACGGAGAATGTGGTCAGCAGTAAATCTCGTGGCTTCCACACACGGCCTCCTAAATTTTGCACTGAGATACATCCCTTGATCAAGGCAGTATCGTGTGGGATAACTGGTGGTGAATGAGGCATTCAGAAAGTCCACAGCTAGTCATGCCATTTGAAGTTCACCCCTGAAAGGAGTTCCCTCCTTCCCTTCCCTCAGACTTGGGGAGTCTATGACTATGCTTTTCACAAGTGCCAGCATGGTGTACAGGACCACTCACAAGCTAGGCTCATTATTTCAATATCATATTCATAAAAGTCTTTCCACAATATCGTACGTATGGGTTGAGCGAGAGATCTCAGTGTGGCAGAAGTGGACATAATTGATCTAGAAATTGGTGAGAAGACATGATGACTCAAATCTACTCATTAATTTTAGCCCAAAGGACTTATCCTCTGAGACTTCTAGGTAAATCATCCTCTTTGAAATTAGAGAGGCTGTTCAAATGGCAATATTGCCATTCTCCATTCATAACCTAAAGAAGATAAATGCTAACCTGCTCCCAAGAACAATGACTGTCCATCACTTACTGATTTACTTCTTACTAACTTTGTGAAAGATCTGTGTCTTCTTGAAGCCAACATTCCTGGCTGGAGGGTGAATCCCACCTCCTTCTTAAAAGGTTTGTGTTGTTCCCCCACATTTTCCTCTTCATTAAATCTTGGATCAGCCTTCTGAGACTCAAGGGAGGCTGAGGCAAAACCTCAGGGTGGGGAGCTCATAGAGCCAAGAGAGTCAGACAGGGTGTTGTTTGGTTTTATTAAGTCTGTTCAAATGTTGAGTTTCTCACTTGTTTTCATTCAATGCACTTGACCCTGTGCTTGTGAAATCAACCTTCTATTCTCATGCCTCAACACCTCTACTCACCACATTTGTGAAATGGGAATATGGGAATTTTGGACAAATTGATCTCTAAGCTGCCATGGATGTTCCATAGCATGTACTATAAGATAAAACATAAAAAGCAGAAATTATATGGGTTCTAAACAAAAATATACCCCTTGGTGTTCTTTGTTAGGTAAGACTATTTTAATCATCCATTTAAAAGTGCATTCATCCATTATTTTCCACCTATTACATGTAATGAGCTGTTGTTGTTCAGTTGCTAAGTTATGTTTGACTGTTTTATGATGCCATGGAGTGTAGTCTGCCAGGCTCCTCTGTCCATGGGAATTCCCACACAAGAATACTGGAGCAGGTTGCCATTTCCTTTTCTAGGGGACCTTCCTGACCCAGGGATGGGACTTGCGTATCCTGCATTTGCAAACAGATTCATTACCACTGAGCCACCAGGGAAGCCTGCAATGAACTATATGTATCAATAGTAGGTTACTTTACCAATTAATTGTAGTTTGTACACTCTTTTGTTTAGACGACTGTCAAAATATATCTCAGAATTCAATAAAACAGATTTATGGCTGCAAAAGAATTTTAGGAAAAAATAATTCAATTTCAAGATAAATAAAACATCCAAGTGTTAGAGTGGATACAAATCACCAAACACAGCTGATAGAGCTTCCAATTGATAATATACATCAAGAGGGCTCAAAGAAAGTGAAGCAGAAGATAAAATTACTATTGTTGGATGCTGTTGCTTTATATTAATGCAGGCTTCTTTATGTCAAAATCTATATTAAATAAATGCATTCTCCATGATTTTTTCAAGAATCTTCATACAACTATTTGCCCTTTATTGAAATATAAATTTCTTTAATAAATGTTTATAAAGTTTAGATTAAGTTGGCTATAGCATATTGGAAAGTATAAATTCACAACTTTGCACAATATCTAAAAATAAAATTTCCTCCCATTTCCTTCACCTCCCTCCCTCACCCCCATTGGTAAGAGATATTCAGTTCCATGTTACAGAAATTATTCCTCTTATACTCTTGCTCATCTCAAATGTACTGTTAAGAAACACAACATTCAATGAGTTGCATGCTTGAGACCTGAAGACAAACAAGAATGTAGATTTATATGCACACTATATTTAGATTGTCTAATTTCAGCAAAATCATGGAATATTGTTTAGCTAGTACACAAGGTGCTCAAAACAAAACAAAAAAATTCATTTTAATGAGAGTTCCACATGCTATGTAATTCACACATAATTAATCTGTGAGACCCAAAAATCACTTACAGAGAGATTTTGAGGATTTAAAGCATATATTTAGCTAACAATCCTATTGTAACTTAAAACTTAGGACTTTGTGTAATCAAAATGCTCTATGTTAGAATAAATTAGAGGCTTAACATTTCTTAAAGATAAATGTCACCACCACCTTTTTTTCTATTATGTTCTTACATGGTTAACAAACTAGTATTTTATTTTATTCCATAAAAATCATTTGATTTAGGAAATGTCTCCTTAATGATGCTTAAAGTTTAGCATTTTTATTTTTCTTAAAGATACATTTTTATCCAATAATGCTTATCGATTTGATCAAGAAGTAGGATCAATATTTTCTACTTTTGAATCTGTAGACTTTTGTTGTTATCTTAACCAATAAAATATGGCAGAAGTGATGATACATGATTCCCGAGACAAAAGCATATAAATTATACAGATTCTTCCTGTCCCTTTTCTCTCCTGGCTCTTGTGCTAGGACAGCCCTAAGCCAAGGTATAGGAAGTTTAATTATTCTATACCCCTCCATGCTGGAAAAATCATATGAGGATTGTACCACATGGAGATGGGAAGAGATTTTTAAAAAATATTCTTGTATTTACTTGCAATTTCCCTTCATGTGTATTTTTTTTTCATTGAAGTATAGTTGATTTATGATGCAAGTTCAATCTCTGTGTTGGGAAAACCCCCTGGAGGAGGGCATGGCAACCCACTCCAGTATTCTTGCCTGGAGAATCCCCAAGGACAGTGGAGCCTAGTGGGCTACAGTCCATGGGGTGGCAAAGAGTCAGACATCACTAAAGCAACTGAACATGCATGCACATATTATTTCTCAGATTCTTTTTCATTATGGGTTAACAAGAAGATATTAAATTTACTTATCTGTGCGATATAGTAAGTCCTTGTTTTTTATCTATTTAAGAAAGATTTTGATACCAGATATGGAATACTGCCATGGCAAAAATCTAAGAATATGGCTATTTCTTCAGGAGTAAATGGCAGGCAGAAATAGGAAGAGGCTGCAGACACTGTTAGGGCAATCTTGGTATCCTTCTAGGATGCTCTTGGTGATGATTTAAAAGGGGGTAAAAGAAAAAAGAGATTTATTGGGAATTGGAAGAGAGGCAAACCTTGCTATTTAGCAATGGAAAGTTTTGCAGCATTATGATCTGCTTTCATATGGGAAACAAAAAAAATATATAGTATATATATTTACATATCAGTATATATGTGTACCTTTCCTAAATGTAACCTGATGAAATTCTAATGGTAACTGTGCACATTAAATTTTATTGCATTTTACTGCCATCTCACAACAGTTGTGGAAAACAAATATGAGTTCACGTAACTCCTTGTAAGAGTAAGGAACTTGCCATACAGTTGCTATATTTGAGCCAGGCCTTAAACTCAGATATATCTGACTTTGATGACTATGTCTTGAACATTACAATAGAAATTCTATATGAATCCAAAATATATCCACTAGCTAAAATATTGTAATAATAATATGTGAGCTAAATATTAAAGATTAAAAGAATGATTCATAAAGAGTGTACACATAAATTTTCTTTAAGATCTGCTGGAAATACTGTTCTTGCTTGTGTTCATCAAACAAGTAAATTCTATGGGATGCCCAAAGAGATGTCTCCCACAATTCACCAGGCCCAGAATCTAAGCAAGAAGTAGCATGCAAATAGCATCTAGAAAATAATGCAATCCCCTTTGGGGCTGTGAGACCTGAGACATAAAGAAAACAGTGGAAATGAAATTTCTCGGAAACGTGTGCATTAATAAAATGCACTAGTAACATCAGGTGTTTCTACGAAACTCAGCTGCAACTTCCAAAATGACTCATTTTTAAAAAATATTGCTATATCTCATTTCTGCTTATATTTCCTCAAAGGTTTTGACCCCCAAACCTATTTACACACAGAAATGAAATAGCCATAATTTTCCTTATTTTATTCCTTGTAGTTCTCCAAATCTCCACAACCTCAATATGTCGTTGTCATTGTTCAGTTGCTAAGTCGTGTCTTGACTCTTTGCAATCGCATGGACTGGAGCACGCCTGTCCTTCACTATCTCCTGGAGCTTGCTCAGACTCATATCCGTTGAGCCAGTGATGCCATCCAACCATCTCATCCTGTCGCACCCCTTTTCTCCTGCCTTCAACCACTCTCAGCATCAGGGTCTTTTCTAATGAGTCAGCTCCTTGTATCAGGTGGCTGAAGTATTGGAGTTTCAGCTTCAGCATCAGTCCTTCTAATGAATATTCAGGACTGATTTCCTTTAGGATTGGCTTAATCTCCTTGATTAAACCTGATTGGTTTAATCTTGCAGTCAAAGGGACTGTCAAGAATCTTCTCCAAAACCACAGTTCAAAAGCATCAATTCTTCGGTGCTCAACTTTCTTTATGGTCTAACTCTCACATCCGTACTTGACTACTAGAAAAACCATAACTTTGACTAGATGGACATTTCTTGGCAAAGTAATGTCTCTCCTTTTTAATATGCTGCTTAGGCTTGCTATGGCTTTTCTTCCAAGGAGCAAGTGTCTTTTAATTTAATGGCTGCAGTCACCATCTGCAGTGATTTTGGAGCCCCCCAAAATAAAATCTGTCACTGTTTCTACCTTTTCCCCTTCTATTTGCCATAAAGTGATGGGACCGGATGCCCTATGTCAGTAAATCCTCATTTCAGAAAATGCTGAGCAAATGTCTGAATATTGCTATACTCTCCCAGTTACTGACTTCCCTGATGGCTCAGACGGTAAAGCATCTGCATACAATGCAGGAGACCCGAGTTCAGTCCCTGGGTCAGGAAGATCTCCTGGAGAAGGAAATGGCAACCCACTCCAGTACTCTTGCCTGGAAAATCCCATGGACGGAGGAGCCTGGTAGGCTACAGTCCATAGGGTCGCGAAGAGTTGGACATGACTCTTTGCGACTTCACTTCACTTCACTTCACTTCCAGTTAGACTACATTCAATCAAGAGGTGGCAGTAAGTTTGGAAAATAATGTAGGATGATTAGTAGAAATAGTCACAAAAAAGTGCTGTGGATTCATAGTAGTTCTTTTAGTGAATAATCTTGTGGAGCTCTGCTCCCCACTGTTAAGGGAAATGAAATAAAACTCAAGTCACTAAATTTGCCAAGTGAAACCAAGATTGTTTGAGATTTGAATAACCTACTTTTTACTCTCACCCAGCCAGTATGTTTTATTTTTCTTACCTTTCAATTTCTCCTCTCTTCACAAATCAGAAATGTCAAAATGCTGTTATAATTTATTATCACTGTATCTGAGAAGAGCAACTGTTTAGCAAATGCTGAAAATAACTTTCAAATATCTCTTGGTTTGACAAAACTCTTGAGGCATTTTTGCAACACCTTTGCTTTCCCAATTAAAAAAGATCCTTAAATTTTAAGGAAAATTTAATGTTTCTCAGTGGATCTGCCTGACCCAGAAATTGAACTGGGGTCTCCTGCATTGCAGGTGGATTCTTTATCAACTAAGCTATGAGGGAAGCCCTGATTTACATGTATAAGATTAAATAACATTTTGTAGGGACCACTAGATCTATGGAGCCCTTTATTTATTTTCTATGAAGACTATTTTTTATCTTTAAACCTTGTTCACTGCCTTAAAGGAAAAGGAAACTATGTAGACTAGCAGATATGCCAACCCTGAAAAATATGAATTTACTTGCAATCTGGGAAGACTCTGCTTTGAGCATTGATAGACATAACTAGCAAGGGGAGCCAAGATATAGAGCATAATAACTCTAGACATTAAAAAAATTAATACCAAATAATTTCTACTATTTATAAGTTTATATTAGCAGGAAGCCATCTTCACTAGTCACAACTTTTATTTGGGCTTTGCTGCAACTGGAAATAATTTGAAAGGCTGTCTTTCAATTCTTATGGAGCACAAGGTATTCAAAGTGTCCACATTTCCCAGTATGGACAGGTCCCACCACCAGTGTGAGAAAATATTCTTATTATACCAAGAAGGGAAGTTCATACATATTCTCTCATGCCTCTTCCCCAACAATCACTCATTGTTCTAAACTTAAACAAAATTTTCCGCTATTTTTTCTCAGGATGAGCAGAAAATGTATCATCTCAGATAGAAGTGTAAATGGAGGTCCCCAAATCTCAACAGAGCCTATCAGCCAGGGGAACAAGAGAATCTGTCTCACGTCATCACAGGTGACTCTAGCGCACCAAGAGCCCAGCAGACTTAAATCTGAGAGTGGATTCTCATACTGATCCTGACTCCAACCAGCTGTGGTTTCACTTTCATAAAATCAAATGAAATGCACACACAGCAAGATCTGTTCTAAAATTCAAAGCTTACCGTTCGAAAGAAGAGTGAAGAAAAATAAATGCGAGGAGTATCAGATGAATGCTGTAAATCAAAAGTCAGGAGGAGGTGGAGGCTGACGGTTCCATCTGCGCAGGTGAGTGAGTGAGTGAGCCTGGGATGGTGTGACGTAGGTGCCCAGAGTGAAGGGGCACATCTGTGACATCGTCTTGTCACGTACTCACCCCATGACTACAGAACTAATGGAAGATACTTACTTGCTAGTAAAGTTTTCTCCAGAACCCAGCTTTTCTGATTTCAAAGGCTGTGTCTTGCACACTACTTCATTCTTACTCTTGATTAAGAATGCCCATTAGGTTTAAATATGTTTTAAGCTTGGTAAAGAGTAAACCTTCAACTAATGCTTGAACAAAGTTTTTTAGACTCTATTCGAGTGTTTTGCAAACATAAGCAGCAGGGGTAAGACCTTGAAAAAAGCTCATTTCAAAAACAACTGCCTAAAAAATGTTTTAACGGAGGTCCTGTGACATCAAGAATTACAAATTTCGTGAAGATAATCTGTACAGTTTAGACCAATAGCACTGAATTAAGAAAGCAGTGTTTTCCCCATCAGCAGTGTTTTATTTAATTGCTACAATTCTGTACAAGCTCAGCTGACAAATCTGAATATCATAGCTTTCTCCTAGAAGTTTTAATATATAACCCTAATATATATACATGATATATAATGTGCATGTATATATATAAATATTACATGTATGTATTATTTATAAAAAAGACTAAATTTAGAAGCTCAAAGATAGAAGAATCTCATTGGAGAGACTTCTTATGTTATAGGGAGAAAAAGGGAAGGTAGACTAAGATTAGACATATACTTTGAATTTCCACCAAAACGAACACTATAAACACCATACATGTTTTATAGTTTGCTTCATTTAATAATGTATTTTACTTATTTTGTATTTATAAATGTATTATAATTACCAAACTAAAACATAGATATTGCTATTGTTTATTCACTAAGTAGTGTCTGATTCTTTTGCAACCCCATGGAGTGTACCTCCCCAGGCTCTTCTGTCCATTAGATTTCCCAGGCAAGAATACTGGAGTGGGTTGCCATTTCCTTCTCCAGGGGATCTTCCCCATCCAGGGATGGAACCCACATCTCCTGCATTGAAAGGCGGATTCTTCACCGCTGAGCCACCCAGGTAAGTTCAGATTTAGGCTCATACATAAGCTTTATAAAATTTACTAAATTATATAAATTACTTCAATAAAAATTAACTCCATTCAGAGTACACATTCCAACTTCAAACAATGACTTTTAAAATAAGTGATATAAAAATTCTTCAGCGTACTTCAGGCTCTCGTGGAGGGCTTTTTAAATCCAAATTTAAATCTTGGGTGGGTCCCCTCCACCCAAGATTCTGATGCAGTCAGTGCAAGGCCAGGTCCAGTGATTGCATTTCCAGCAAGTTTCCAGTTGATGCTATATTGTTGGTCCAAGAAGCACATTTTAAGAATTGCAGCTTTAAAATATAAAATCAGAAGCTTAACAGCACACTTCTAAATAGCATATGTTATATGTGAAATAATTAACACTATAAAATAGTTATAATAATAATAATAATAAAGGTGCCACCTACTAAAATCCTCCTAGTGAGGATCTTATGAGAATATTGAAAGTATACATGCTTATACTAGGAATAAGAAAGGCTGGAAACTCATAGGGCAAGCATTCAGTGCAGAAAGTAAGGAAAATAGCAATAGAGCAAACTCAGAGAAGTAGGAGAAAGGAAGTAATCAGCGTGAAAGCAGAGATTCATAAAATAGAAAACAAAGATGTAATTCAGAGGATTCACAATACTAGGTTAGTTGTTTCAGAAGTGTAGTAAAATTGACAAACCTCTATCAAGGCCAGTCAAAAAAAGAAAAGAGGAAATGTTCAAGCAAGCAATATTATAAGTGAAAAGAAATTATCACTATGTGTAATAAAGATTAAAAAGATAATGTATCCTAAGCTGCATGTATGTATTTTCTTGAAAAATCCTCAGGTATTTACCTAGGTTCCTAATGCAGATGGGAAATAAAAATGAAAACTTTATTTGAACAGAAAAATACCATATTTAGTTCAGCATGCTGATTTATCATGGCATGTACTTCTAAGCAGCCTTCTTTTCTAAATTGTTGAAATGCATTATATATCCTACAAATAAATTACTTTGCACTACTATGTGAGAAAAGTTAAAGTGTTGTTATGGAATATTGGATGTACATAAACATAAAGAAAATTTCTTGTCATTTCTAAAATCAGGTATAGTAATAGTCAGCCTTTATCCATATTGTTATTTTAAAAGCCTATCTAAAAATTTCTCCCAATGAACTCAATCGTTTTCACGATCATAATTTAACTCTGAGCATCACATCATGTACTAAAACAAGATTCTCAACGGCAAATGCGACAAGGCTTAATTTTAAAATATCTCATTAATTTGCAGTAATGAGATATAATGAATATTTATGGAAGGTTTTATCTGTACCTATTAATTTACCACGATGTGTCACAGACAAACCAATCCTCTAAGCTGAAGCCGAGAAAAAACAAAGTGAAAAGCATATAAAATAATGCCTTATAACCACCTCTTGAGATTGCAGCGCCGTGTAAAAGATAATATGTTTCCTGCAAATGAAAGTTTACTGCATAATTCACTGAATACACCACAGGGAACTAAGCCATTTTCTCTGCACTCACAGTTTATTACTTTTAAATATCTTTGCTCTCTTCTTCTTCTCCCACTTCACCCATAAGGAGGGAAAACAATGACTTTCTTCAGCAGAAAGCAATTGTTTTTGCTTCTAGACATTGGATTAAAGATCATTTGTATTTCAGATCCTAAGGAAAGGGCGTGTCTGCAAATCATCAGCATGTTCTACTGATGGGTCTAGTTCACTGCCAGTCACTCAATGGGCGGAGAGCGTCTGCTGGGGTCACGGTGCCTTCTTTGTTGCAGCAACACCAAAGTCTTAAACCTGTTACCAGTTTAAAACAGACTAAGAGTTCAGTCCTATTCAACTTAACCATTCCCTCAAGTGCTGTGTTCATGTTCTAAGTGATCACTGGGGTCAGGGTCAGAGGACTCAAAAGTTTGCACCAAAAAGTTGTAAAATTGTGATCTCTAGGGCTTAAACTTTTTGTTATAATGGGGACATTTGCAAGTAAGTCACAGAGATCTGAACTACCCATGGCAAAGCAGGGATACATTCTCAGTAATTATTAATTTTGCAAAATAAGGACCTGCATGTTCACCTATTTTTTTATTATTTTTTTTTATTTATTTATTTTTTTTTGTTCACCTATTTTTGTTTCTGTTCAGGACAAATTACATCATTTGGAAGGGTCTTAGTGTCTATTTTCAAATACGAAGATAGTAGGGTTAAAGCTTTTGAAAGTTTATTTTTCAGTATGAAAATATATCTTTCATTACAAGGTTGAAAGCATAAGAAAAAAGGATCATTATAATGGTTAAAAACACAAGGTTAAAATATAAAAATAAAATTAAATGTGTAAAACTACTGTGTTAGAAATATAAATGTATCTAAAAAACCACAAGAATAAGCTAGAACAAATGGCAAGCTATCTCATATAACATTTCCAGTGTCAAAGAGAAAAACAGATACAGACTTAACATCAGAGAAGTTAAGAAAATATCCTGAAATGTTAAATTAGAATTTAAATATGACTATAAGCTCAGGTTCTTTCATAAAATGAAACTTTCTAGTTCTATCAGAGGACCTAAAAGAAATAAACCTTTGAAGTAGTGGGAACCAATAGAATCTAAATCGTTGTTTCTAAATACCATTTTCCAACAAAGGAAGTAAGAAACCCTTGGAGCAATTCTAGGGCAAGGAAGGACAATGACAGTCTGAAACGACTTATGCCAGAAAGCAGCAAAGGCCCTAAGACCAAGGAGGGTATGTGTAGAAGACAGAGAAGTTACTCTGAAATTGCTCTTATTGGCCAAATATGGGATAATTACAGCATAAAAAATGAACGTTCACTGTAGTTTATTGTACCACACTGAATCAATAAAAATCCATGTGTCCATAGCGATGTGAGATTGGTGTGGGTGGAGGGGGCACATTGTTTGGCCTCATTATTGGTGACAACTAAATGTTTTTCCTGCTTTTTGAGGCAGACTCACAGTGGTTCATTCTCAGTTCATGGGGGAAGGTCTCTATTTTCACAAAGAGCAATTCAACAAATGTGGAAGGAATTAGAAAACACCATGTTTCAACCCCAAAGAAAATAATTGACTCAGTCAAGGATCATCAATCATTAATGGATGCTAAAGTAATACAGCGAAGGTTTGTTGAGAAGGATCCTTCCAAAGTGCTTAGGTTAGTCCCAGTAATCACTTGTCAATTGAAAGGCAAGAAGAAACAAAAGCAAACAGCAATGGAGCAATGCAACTTTCATCAGTTTATCAAGCTTCAGTTCAGTTCAGTCACTCAGTCATGTTCGACTACTTGTGACCCCATAGACCACAGCACACCAGGCTTCCCCGTCCATCACGAACTCCCAGAGTTTACTCAAACTCATATTCATCTAGTCGGTGATGCCATCCAACCATCTCATCCACTGTTGTCCCCTTCTCCTCCTGCTTTCAATCTTTCCCAGTCTTTTCTAATGAGTCAGCTCTTTGCATCAGTCCTTCCAGTGAACACCCAGGACTGATCTCCTTTAGGATGAACTGGTTGGATCTCCTTGCAGTCCAAGAGACTTTCAAGAGTCTTCTCCAACACCACAGTTCAAAAGCACCAATTCTTTGGTGCTCAGCTTTCTTTATAGTCCAACTCTCACATCCATACATGACCACTGGAAAAACCATACCTTTGACTAGAAGGACTTTGTTGGCAAAGTAATGCCTCTTATCAAGCTTAACATAGCAAATAGTGAGACCTCTAAAAACAACTGCCCTGAAATGTGGTACAATTTCACATACACAGCATTGTCTGCTTATAGCATTAGTTTCCTAGAGCTGCCTTGACAAAATGTCATCAACAGGTGTGCTTAAGTGCCTGGAATCAATATACCAGCAAGGGCTGGACCCTTCTGACACCTGTCAGATAATTTTTCTTTCTTCCTGGATCTGGTGGCTACTGGCTTGCTCAGCATCCCCTGGATTGCAGCTGCCTCTGTCCAATTTCTGTCTTCAGCATCACATCGCTTTCCCTGTGTATCTTTGTCAAGCAAAATAAACTATAATGATAAATAAAGATGGGGGATGTTCTAGGTTTATTCTCTAAAGAGAAACAAAAATCAAATGGTACATATGAAATTTAGTTGGACACTTGTTTATAAATATTAAAATAGGCATGAAATATAATTTCATATAGTTAGGAACATTTGAATAGGTCTGAATATTGTACATTGTAAAATAATTCTTAGTATTCCATGGTTTAAGATTCATGTTGATGTTTGGCAGAAAGCAACAAAATTCTATAAGGCAATTATCCATCAGTTAACCTATAAATAAATTTTTTAAAAGACTGATAATGGAATTACTGTAGGCAACTATTTTATTTTTAGGTCTGGACTGTCAACAATTTCAAATGATTCAGCAGGAAAAAAAATACATAAATAGATCAAGATAAGAACAAATGTGGCCAAATATTTGAGTCTAAGTCATAGACATCTTTACTTTCTTGTTCATTGGACTCATTCCTCAAATTTTCTTGATGTTTGAAAATTTCAAAATATAAAGTTGGAGGAAAAAGTCATTACTAATAATTTTAATTTTAATGCCTTCAAGATAGACTTATACTACACGTAAGGTGACCACGACTGTGACCCTAGCAAACATGTGAGGGGAAACACTTCTTATGTATCACTAGTGTTCCTAAGGGCTGTTTCTGGAGAAGAGGCAGTCCACATGCACCCAGAGTTCCTCTCTTGTCCTCTCCTATCCAACAGCCAGATGCCCTGGTCACCCCCAAGCACATTTAAACTCAGGTTCAGAAATTATAATTGTCCGAGATGACATTCTGTCTTACTCATTAAAGACAGCTTTAATAAATAACTCATAGAACAAAAAAATAAAATAAAATACAACTGTAAATGTAGGAAAACATTTTGGAATTTGTTGTTTAAAGATTATGAAATAATTTAAGACAAAAATCCTTATGTGTTTATATATTAAAAGTTAAGGAAAATTGATCTATTAGATTTTAACCTCCTGCTGTTTGAAATTTGATTTATTATTTATTTAATTCTGATAACTTAGAATGAGGTCGATATGCTTTCACGTGGAAGAGAAATTTGAAACAGAGAATTTAAGTAATATGCCAAAAACTCACCATATAGGAAATAGCAGCAGAGGTGACTTTGAAATCCTGAACCTTCTGGTTCAAGAGTTCGGTAGTGATGAAGGCTTGTCAAAAGTCAAGACAGGCCAAAAACTAGGCCTCCTGTGCCAAATAGATAAGCGGTGAACGCAAAGGAAAAGTTCTTGAAGGAAATGAAAAGTGCTACTTCAGTGAACAGAGGAATGATAAGAAAGCAAACCAAATGTATTACTGATATGAGAAAATTTGAATGCTCTAGATGAAAGATCAAACCAGACACAACATTCCCTTAAGCCAAAGCCTAATCCAGAGCAAGGCCTTCAGTTCAGTTCACTTCAGTTCAGTCACTCAGTTGTGTCTGACTCTTTGCGACTCCATGGACTGCAGCACGCCAGGCTTCCCTGTCCATCACCAACTCCTGGAGTTTGCTCAAACTCATGTCCATTGAGTTGGTGATGCCATCCAACCATTTCATCCTCTGTCATCCCCTTCTCCTCCCGCCTTCCATCTTTCCCAGCATCAGGGTCTTTTCAAATGTCAGCTCTTCACATCAGGTGGCCAAAGGACTGGAGTTTCAGCTTCAACATCAGTCCTTCCAATGAATACTCAAGTCTGATCTCCTTTAGGATGGACTGGTTGGATCTCCTTGCTGTCCAAGGGACTCTCAAGAGTCTTCTCCAACACCACAGCTCAAAAGCATTAATTCTTCAGCGCTCAGCTTTCTTTATAGTCCAACTCTAACATCCATACATGGCTACTGGAAAAACCATAGGCTTGATGAGATGGACCTTTGAGGGCAAAGTAATGTCTCTACTTTTTAATATGCAAGCTAGTTTGGTCATAACTTTCCATCCAAGGAGTAAGCGTCTTTTAATTTCGTGGCTGCAGTCACCATCTGCAGTGATTTTGGAGCCCCCCCCAAAAAAATAAAGTCTGCCACTGTTTCCCCATCTATCTGCCATGAAGTGATGGGACCAGATGCCTTGATTTTAGTTTTTTGAATGCTGAGTTTAAAGCCCACTTTTACTGTCTCCTCTTTCACTGTCATCAAGAGGCTCTTTAGTTCCTCTTCACTTTCTGCCATAAGGGTGGTGTCATCTGCATATCTGAAGTTATTGATATTTCTCCCAGCAATCTTGATTCCAACTTGTGCTTCATCCAGTCCAGTGTTTCTCATGATGTACTCTGCATTTAAGTTAAATAAGCAGGGTGACAGTATACAGCCTTAAAGTACTCCTTTTCCTATTTGGAACCAGTCTGTTGTTCCATGTCCAGTTCTTACTGTTGCTTCCTTATCTGCATACAGGTTTCTCAAGAGGCAGGTCCGGTTGTCTGATATTCCCATCTCTTTCAGAATTTTCCATGGTTTCCATAGTTTGACTGTGATCCACATAGTCAAAGCCTTTGGCATAGTCAATAAAGCAGAAATAGATGCTTTTCTGGAACTCTCTTGCTTTTTTGATGATCAAGTGGATGTTGGCAATATGATCTCTGGTTCCTCTGCCCTTTCTAAAACCAGCTTGAACATATGGAGGTTCATAGTTCACATATTGTTGAAACCTGGCTTGGAGAGGATTTTGAGCAAGGCCTTAACTCTCTTCAATTCCATGAAGGCTGAGAGGTGAGGAAGCTACAGGAAACGTTTAAAAAAAAAAAAAATTAAGCTAGCAGAGGGTGGTTCATAAGGTTTAAGGGGAAAATGTATCTTTACAACATCAAAGTGCAAAGTGAAACAGCAAGTGCTGGTATAAAAGCTGCAGGAAGTTACTCAGAAAATTCTGCTAAGGTAATCAATAAAGGTGGCTACACCAAACAACAGGGCTTCCCAGGTGGCGCTAATGGTAAAGAATCTGCCTGCCAATGCAGGAGATGCAAGAGAAGCGGTTTCGGTTCCTGGGGTCAGGAAGATCCCCTGGAGAAGGAAATGGCCACCCACTCCAGTATTCTCGCCTGGAGAATCCCATGGACAGAGGGGCCTGGTGGGCTTCAGTCCATGGGGTTTCAAAGAATCGGACACAACTGAGCGACTAGGGACAGAACATGTACACTGAACACCCGATTTTCAACGGTTCAGATCTAAAGGATCACCCTCTGCTAAGCTAAGCAGCTCAGACTATGTTGAAATCTATGAGACAGTCACGGAAGGACATGTTTTCACAGAATGAACATCACACAATGTTTTACTCTTATTTTTATTTCTTTTATGTCTATTTATTCCCATGATCTCAGACAGTTTATGTGAGGTCTATTGTTGCCACTGCAGTATAATGTCATGGAGTTGCATCTTTTTACTGTTTTCTATTTGTCTGTTGTCATGGACACCTTAGATATATAGTAGTGGATACGATGAATGTCACTCCAAAACACACAGTAAAACTGACCATAAAAGCGAAAGTAATCTCATTGTTCTGAGCCCTGGCCAGAGGGTACAGCCTGTCTTGCAGGCAGTGTTGCCACATGGGTGAAGATTATAGTGAGTGATGAGGTAAAGAATTACAGACCAAGGAACTTCTCCAAAAAGCAGTACCCTTTGCTTTGGCAGAAAACAGATGAAGTAAAAGGCAAGGAGGCTTGTTACAGTTGAGTGGTCCTATTACAGAAGACATTGCTTTTTCAATTCATTTTGTAATCAAGAGTTCTGAGGTCAGTCACTGCTTTGTTTCCCAGATATGAAGGTCTCCTTTGGCTAACAAGCTACCTATATCATAATAAAATAAGAAACCAGTCCAGCCTGGAGAAAGGCTGAACATGTGAAGTGAGCTGGACATTCTTTTAAGTTATAATTTTAGAGCAGATGGGAACTGCCTCACCTCCAGACACCTCTTGGACACATGCGGTTCCAGGAATATTATCAAGACTTCATGTAAAAATATCTACACTCCCCAAAGTAAAAATCAAAGTGACTTCTTTGCAAAAATAGCGAATGTTAAAATAAAGGGCTTACCCCTAATTAAAGTATCCCACCACAAACAACCTCAGCAGACATTATATAACAAAATTCTCAGGGATAGCAAGCATTTGATTCAGCTACATTTCCACAGTCACGGTGTCTGCATTCTGATGTCCAATTTGAAGTGGCAATATTTAATATTGTGTAGACATTTTGCTTGCCTAAGAAAAAAAGAAAGAAAATTACCAAAAAATACTTGGGTGAGTGAATCTATTTTTTCACTAAGAGAAAGATGCTTCAATAAAAGATATGTTGAAATTAATCTCCTATTTTACTTCTGAGCCACCTGGTGTGTCTGAGGATGTGTCTCACACTCCAAGAGAGGTAATTCTACATGCACAGGGATAGTCTTCAGCTCTGTGAAGCTCCCCACATGCAGATGAAGATGGTTTCTGTCTCTTTGTCATTCGTAAGAGAACTAGAGTCAGAGAAGCTCAGAGGTTCATGAACCCTGCACATTTAAGAGACAGCAGACACTTCCAATGTGTAGACTGACCACCTGACCTGCCTCATGAGAAATCTATATGCAGGTCAAGAAGCAGCAGTTAGAACTGGACATGGAACAAAAACATGGTTCCAAATTAGGAAAGGCTGTTTATTGTCACCCTGCTTGTTTAACTTATATGCAGAGCACATCATAAGAAATGCCTGGGCTGGATAAAGCACAAGCTGGAATCAAGATTGCCAGAAGAAATATCAACAACCTCACATATGCAGATGACGCCACCCTTATGGCAGAAAGTGAAGAAGAATTAAAGAGCCTCTTAAAAAAATAAATAAAAAATAAAGAACCTCTTGATGAAAACAAAAGAGGAGAATGAAAAAGTTGGCTTAAAACTCAACATTCAGAAAGCTAAGATCATGTCATCTGGTCCCATTATTTCATGGCAAATAGACGGGGAAACAATGGAAACAGTGAGAGGCTTTATTTTCTTGGGATCCAAAATCACTGCAGATCATGACTGTAGCCATGAAATTAAAAGACGCTTTCTCCTTGGGAGAAAAGCTATAACCAACCTAAACAGCATATTAAAGAGTAGAGACATTACTTTGCCAACCAAAGTCTGTCTAGTCAAAGCTATGGTTTTTCCAGTAGTCATGTATGGATGTGAGAGTTGGACTATCAAGAAAACTGAGCACCGAAGAATTGATGCTTTTGAACTGTGGTGTTGGAGAAGACCCTTGAGAGTCCCTTGGACTGCATCCAACCGGTCCATCCTAAAGGATATCAGTCCTGAATATTCATTGGTAGGACTGAGGCTGAAGCTGAAGCTCCAATCCTTTGACCACCTGATGCGAAGAACTGACTCATTTGAAAAGACCCTGATGTTGGGAAAGATTAAAGGCAGGAGGAGAAGGGGACAACAGAGGATGAGATGGTTGGATGGCATCACTGACTCGATGGACATGAGTTTGAGCAAGCTCCGGGAGTTGGTGATGGACAGGGAGGCCTGGCGTACTGCAGTCAATGGGGTTGTGAAGAGTCAGACACGACTGAGTGACTGAACTGAACTGACAGGTAATTTTATGGGTCAATGTGACTGGGTTACTGGGCCCATATAGTTGGCCAAACATTTTTCTAGATGTTTCTGTTAAAGCATTCTTTGATAAGATTAAGATTTAAATCAGTAGGCTATAAATAAAGCTGATTACTCTCCCCAAGGTGAATTGTTGCTGTTGTTCAGTCACTCAGTCACATCTGACTCTTTGTGAGAAGACTGACTAACACATCACACTTCCTATTTGGTTAAAGGAACTGAAAAGAGAAGCATTCATGACAAGTATATTTAGACAGAACACTCTCCTGTTGGATGCCAGAGGTGGAGCTCCTTTTGTATTTCTTTCTGACTCACAGGAGAAAATTTCATTGAAGCTAGTCCTGTTTGGGGACTCCTTCCTTCAGTGCTCACATTTCCACTTGCACAGCCAGCTTCCTTGTCCGTGTCCCCTTCTCCACCATCGTTGGAGGGTGAAAGCACCTGGGCAGCACAAAGTGGGCAGCTATGGGTGGAGGTGAGCAGACAGCATTCTGGGAGTCTTTGAAGTGGGTGCTGCATGCTGAAACCAGACCGCTGTGAATCAAAGTTACCAAGAATTTCTCTTTTGTTCAAACTTAATTTTTTATTTTGTATTAGGGGGTTCCCTGGGTGGTACTAGTAGAAAAACTCACTGCCAATGTAGGAGATGTAAGAGATGCTGGTTCCATCTTTGGGTTAGGAAGATCCTTTGGACGAGGGCATGGCAACATACTCCAGTAATCTTGTCTGGAGAATGCCATGGATGGAGGAGCCTGGTGGGCGTACAGTCCATGGTGTCACAAGGAGTTGGACACAACTGAAGCGATTTAGCACACACATAGCCCATTAACAGTTTTGTGGTTGTTTCAGGTGAACACGGAAGCAACTCAGCCATACACATACATGTATCCATTCTCCTCCAAACCCCCCTTCCATCCAGACTGCCACATAGCATTGAGTAGAGTTCCATGTGCTATACCGTATATGTCCTTGTTGATTGTCCACTAAGCCCAAGTTTCCTTATTTACCCCACAGCCTGGTGGTTTGCCCGTGGCGATAATACAAAGAACCTTTCAAAACACCCAGCCTCTCTTCCTGCAGCCGCAGATACACCCACTTCAAAGGCTCCACACATGAGGCGAGAGCACCTGGAGCCATGGCTATCTCCACAAATTCCAGCAAAATTCTAGAAGCCTTCATTTCTCCAATCTCTGAGTCTGGGAGACTGTCTCACTTATTTCAAGGGAATAGAAAGAGAAGTCTATATTTTAAAGTGCATTTTAAAAAGTCAGGATGCTTAGTCTTTGCACTTCCTATTAGGCTTTATTGAAGCATAAGCGTATGTTGGTGATCTGTTTAGAATGGTGGTTCCAGAGAAGACTGGGCCATGAGCACTGAGAAGAACTGAGGGATCAGCGCTTGAAGTGGATGACACCATCTCCACCACTTCAGGAGTCTGACTCACTCTGCCCACGTGGGCCCGCTGGGTAAGCAGCATTATTTGAGGAAGTCCAGTGGGGTCCAACAGTCACGAGTTCAATTCCATTACTGCCAGTCAAACCCGTGTGATTCATGAGGACACATAGAGCCTTGAAACATAGACTTCCTTTTTATAAAATGAGGGTGAGAAATGCTAGAGGATAATGTGTTTGTTAGAGGATTATGTGTTTATGAATGAAATCAGAAAGTGTGTGCCTGTGATGTTGAATGGTCAAGGAATATCAGACTCTTCCCCCCTCCAACTTTATTCCCTGGGGGTAGGTCTTCAATAGTAGACTCCTCGATCAATAGTCTAATTTCCTGTTTATCAATGATCTGGAGAAGGACTAAGGTAAGGTAGATTTATCACCATAGGATAAGTAGAAACAGTGACATTCTACCTGATGAAAGTAAGCTGATCAGTTACAGAGGCACCAGATAACCTGTGATTCTTTCCTTTGTAAGGCTCTGTGTTTTATACTATCAGCAATAAAAGCTCTTGGAACATGTAAAGCATACTCTTTCCCATCCGATTGGTTATTAATAACTCATCCTTGCATAGAACTTTCCCATTTACAACATGGGATTCACATCCATGACCTTCAGAACAACTCCTGAAAGAGAGAAGATGGCTGTGGATTCTGTTAGTTTCCTACCCAATGCCCATGGCTCTCTGCTCTCAGCACATTCTTTTAGGTTCTGAAGCTGTGTGATCCTGGTGGCTAAGGTGACCAGAGCCCCAGGGGTGGATCTTTATTTGTTTATACCCAGAGTGATAATTGCATCCCGTTCTTGTGGTCACTTAAGAATTGAGTACAGCATATGATACAAATCTGATGTTTTAGAACAGTCTATTCAGGTTCAGCAAAATACCAAAGGCCAAGTGACTTATAGACAGACAGCTATTTGTCACAATTTTGCAAGCTGAAAGTCCGAGATCTGGGTGCCAGCTTGGTTGGGTTAGGGCTGTCTCCTGGGTTTCAAATTTGTTGAGTCCTTACATGACTGAAAGTACAAGGGAGCTCTATGGGGTCTCTTTTATAAGAGTGCTAATCTCATTAAGAAGGCTTCTACCCTCATATCCTAATCACCTCCCCAAAGCCCCATCCCTTGGAACCTTCACACTGGGGTTTAGGTTTTAACATATAAACTGGGATCGGGGGCAGTGTGCACAAATATTCAGGCCATAGTGTCCGCTCAGTAGCAATCAGAGGAAATTCTTGGCAGTGAAAGAGGAGATACTGATTCCAAGAACAGTTTGCTGCCACAGCAGAAAACACACAAGAAACACCTTCTCTTGTTTCAGGCATCGCTGGGTGAAGGTTAATTTCTGGGAGGTGTTACAATAATCTTGTTGCAGTGAGAGAAAAACTCGAGGATGAAAGACAGTACATGGAGGGTGGAAGAGTAAAAAGGCCAAAAGAACTCTGAAAAGGCTCTTACTGAGCCACCAAATTCATCAACCTCGGAGTCAAGCTATACTGGAGAAGCTGAATGTGTGAGGTCATATTTCCTGTAACAAAATCCCTGTCTTTTTAGGTCACTTCTAGTTCCTGGTTTGGTTGAGAAACCTGTCTATCACATGTCAGAAGTCCCCATCCTCCAAGATCCAATGCCTGATGCTGTGGGGTGGCCCTGATGTAATAATAATAGAAACAAAGTGCACAATAAATGTTATGTGCTTGATTCATCCCCAAACCATCACCCTGTCCATGGAAAAATTGTCTTCCATGAAACCAATCCCTAGTGCTAAAAAGTTTGGGCACCGTGGATTTACTGTATTCAGCATTCATTCTGAAAGCATTAATTAAGCACAAACTGTTTGTCAGATGTTGAAGGAGATGCTGGAAGTGTGAAAATAGTATGCGATATCCTGGGGAAGACTCTTGATTCAAACTCTGGTGCTGGAGAAGACACTTGAGAGTCCCTTGGACAGCAATCCTAAAGGACATCAACACTGAATATTCACAGGAAGGACTGGTGCTGAAGCTGAAGCTCCAAAACTTGGGCCACCTGATGCAAAGAGCTGATTCATTGGAAAAGATCCTGATTTGGGGGAAGATTGAGGTCAGGAGGAGAAGGGGATGAAAAAGGATGAGATGGTTGGATGGCATCACTGACTCAATGGACATGAGTTTGACCCAACTGTGTGAGATAGTGAAGGACAGGGAAGCATGGTGTGCTGCAGTCCATGGGGTCACAAAGAGTAGGACATGACTTAGTGACTGAACAATATATCCTAACAGACTGTCCGTGGGCTTTTACTTCTGTTTTATTGTGTGGCTGCTGTGTGCCAAGAACAGTGCAGTGGATTTCTGACTATTCTCCATATCTCTAGCCATTCAGTTCAGTCGTTCAGTCATGTCCAACTCTTTGTGACCCCATGGACTGCAGCATGCCAGGCCTCCCTGTCCATCACCAACTCCTGGAGTTTACTCAAACTATGTCCATTGAGTCGGTGATGCCATCCAACCATTTCATCCTCTGTTATCCCCTTCTCCTCCCACCTTCAATCTTTCCCTGCATCAGGTTCTTTTCAAATGAGTCAGCTCTTCACATCAGGTGGCCAAAGTATTGGAGCTTCAGCTTCAGCACCAGTCCTTCTAATGAATACTCAGGACTGATTTCCTTTAGGATGGACTGGTTGGATCTCCTTGCAGTCCAAGGGACTCTCAAGAGTCTTCTCCAACAACACAGTTCAAAAGGAACAGTTCTTCAGTGCTCAGCTTTCTTTATAGTCCAACTCTCACATCCATACATGACTACTGGAAAAACCAGAGCTTTGACTAGACGGACCTTTGTTGGCAAAATAATGTCTCTGCTTTTTAATATCCTGGTTGGTCATAACTCCTCTTCCAAGGAATGGACGTCTTTTGATTTCATGGCTGCAGTCACCATCTGCAGTGATTTTGGAGCCCAAGAAAATAAAGTCTGTCACTGTTTCCACTGTTTCCCCACCTATTTGCCGTGAAGTGATGGGACCGGATGCCATAATCTTGGTTTTCTGAATGTTGAGTTTTAAGCCCACCTTTTCACTCTCTTCTTTCACTTTCATCAAGAGGCTCTTGAGTTCTTCTCTTTCTGCCATAAGGGTGGTGTTATCTGCATATGTGAGGCTATTTATATTTCTCCCAGCAATCTTGATTCCAACTTGTACTTTATCCAGTCCAGCATTTCTCATGATGTACTCTGCATAAAAGTTAAATAAGCAGGTTGACAATATACAGCCTTCACATACTCCTTTCTCAATTTGGAACCAGTCTGTTGCTCCATGTCCAGTTCTAACTGTTGCTTCCTGACCTGCATGCAGATTTCTCAGGAGGCATATCAGGTGGTCTGGTATTCCCATCTCTTTAAGAATTTTTCACAGTTTGTTGTGTGTTATCCCACCTTGCAAAAAAACTGATTTTTCTCCCAGCCTTTTGTAAAGTACCAGAGCAAGTATATTTTATTTAGTATAGATTTCCTATCCTCTTAATCATACATACGTATTTGTGGTTAATTAACAGAACCTTCTCTATGTTTCTCTGTTATTTTTTTACATAGTTTCCATATCACACTCCATGATGTTTTGCTGTTTGGCTTCATCACCTGTGAGTTTCAGGTAACAAGAAACCCAGTTTATTCTTGCATTAAAATCAGGAATTTATTTAGGATACAGATCATGCAATCCATTTTTGAACTTCCATATCGAGACGCTATATATGACACAGTCTGGCTTAACATTTATGAAATGAGAATGTGGAATTTGTTTTAACAAGGTATCATTTTTATTCATAGTTCTTTTTTTTAACCCCTTGAGATTAACAGTCTCCAAAAGTCAACAAGTTCAACAAATTTTATTAACACAAGTTGTGCTTGATTGACAAATAAATGCACATATTGGTCTATTTGGTTATAACTCAATCTAATCAAATCTGTTATAATTTAGTTACAATTGACCCTTGGACAACCTCTGCTTCCACATGGATTTTTCACTAAGTCCATGCTACAGTACTATCTGATCCAGGGTAGGTTGAATGCCCGGATGCAGAAACACAGATACGAAAGGACAGTTGAGAAGTTACAGGAGATTTTCAGCTACTCAGAGAGTTATCCCCTAACCACCATACTGTTCAAAGCTTCACATTCTCAGATAGTATTTTTATATAAATTTTAATTAGCAGAGCTATTTCTTTCCTTCAAATAACAAAACAAAACAAACAGAAAAACTAGAAAAGTTACTCTGATCCCAGTCCAAGTTATCTTTCTTGTCTTTATTTTGTAACGTTTCATTCAAGGACTTTCTTCACCCATGGGAGTTGAAAAATTTTATATCGACACTTTCTGGGTCACCATTTTCTCATAAACTATAAAATAAACAAACACCCCCTTATGTAATTATTATAAAGATCAATTGATGCCACAGACAAATAATAACTAAATTTTTTAATTTAAATAAGCATTTTTCAAAATATGTTCAACAAGCTGCTTCTCCCAGGCTTGCAATAAGGTAAGGAAAATCACCAGGAAGTAAATGAACTGTATCACTGACTGCAGCATTTACTTCTGCAAACAATATTTTTTAGAGGAGAACTTTATGAAGAAGCCAGAGTGTTGATTTTCATTTCTCTGGCAGAAAAGTATTTGGAAACCAAAATTTAGAAAAGAATTCCATGTATAGCATCTGTAAATAATGAAATCCTTAGGCATAAATCTAAGAAAACATATGCAAGGTACATAAGCAGAAAACTAATGAAAGGAATCCAAGAGGACTTCCCTCCATGGAAGAAGAAAAATGAATCAGTTCTCCTGAAAGTTATCTGTAGTGGCAATGCAATTTATATAGAAAAACAAAGAACCTAAATAGACAAAACAATTTAAAAAAAATAAGAATTAATGTTGGAGAAATCACTGTATCTGATTTTGACTATGAAAGTTATACCAAAAAAAAAAAAAGAAAGTTATACCAAAAAAGACAGGGTGATTTGATGACCTGATAAACACATATAACACTGGAACAAATGGAAGTGCAGAAATCTTCTTCAGTCGCTCAGGTGTGTATAACTCTTTGCTACCCCTTGGACTGCAGCATGCCAGGCTTCCCTGTCCTTCACTATCTCTTGGAGTTTGCTTAAACTCAAATCAATTGAATTGATGATACCATCCAACCATCTCATCCTCTGTCATCCCCTTCTTCTCCTGCCCTCAATCTTTCCCAGCATCAGGGCCTATTCAATGAATCGATTCTTGGAATCAGGTAGCCAAAGTTTTGGAGTTTCAGCTTCTGCATCAGTCCTTCCAATTAATATTCAGGATTGATTTCATTTAGGATTGAGTGGTTTGATCTCCTTGCTGCTCAAGGGACTCTCAAAAGTCTTGAGACTTGAGCACCATAATTCAAAACATCAGTTCTTTGGTACTCAACCTTCTTTATCCATTCAACACTCATATCCACAAAGTGAGAGCTGGACCATAAAGTCCAGAAATAGATCCACACAAGCATAGTCAACTCAATGTTGACAAAAGTATAAAAGCAAATCAATGAAGAAATAGCTATTTCTCTCAACAAATGTCTTTGGAACAATTGGGGATCCATATGCAAAACACACACACACACAAAATAAAACAACGAAAATAATTTAAACCTCTTACCTTACACACAGATTAACTAAAATTTGATAATGGATATAAATGTAATACATATAAATACAAAAATATTAAGTAAGATAAAGTCTTCTTGGCCATAGGGTTAAAAATAGTGTTCTTAGAAATGATACAAAAAGTCTTACCTTTGCCAGTTCACTACTGAACATCTTAAAGAGCTTCCCTTCCTCACCCTTTCCCTTCCCCTCATCCTGATTCGCTGGTCAGTGCAGTACTTAGCACTGGAGGAAATACATTGCAATCTCACTTGGCCATGAGCCCACGTCCCCTTCCTGACGAGGGTCACAGGACCACACTGCCTACACCATCCTTTCCCTGCCCTGTGGAAGCGCAGTCCTGTGGGTTGTCCAGAAGCAATTCATTGCAAGGACCTAATGGATAAAAACACAGTGGAGAGAAGAACCCAGTCTAGCTGCAGCTGATGAAAACAAACACCCAGTGGAGAGACAATTGAGCCAGGGCTCAGGGCTCAGGGAGATTTCACAGACTGGGAGGTCAGAGGAGGAGCCCAGTAGGTGAGAGTTCCAGGTTCTCAGGGCGGTGCCCGTGTGTGGCTGGTATCTGCTTAGCCACCCACTAAGGAGAGCTGACCGTGGGGTCTGAGCACGCACATCCTTGCGCAGAGACAGTGTGTTAATGGATGTCCTCAGAGGGCACAGTGCTGACAAAGTAATTATACATCTTCCAGAACATTTGTCAAAATAAGATTTCAAAATTATGACTTTAAAATGCACAGGAAGAACAATCTACCATCTCAAAAACACTTGAAGGAGACTGAAAACCCTCCTCATTTTATCCGCAGACTGAAAACCCTCCTCATTTTATCCGCTATCTCATAAAGTGGGAATGAGGACTCGCCCCCCTGCCCCTCCTCGACAGCATCAGCCTAAGGGACCATGGTAGTTCTTTCATCTTCTGCGTCCTTAAGCACGCTGCTGCTTCTATGGAGTCTTGATGTTTCTCAGAAGACAGCTGTGAGGCGTTTATAAATAAGCCCGGCTCTAAAAAGCTAGGCAGTTGAGAAAGTAGTCTATTTTTTTTTCTTATATTAGAAAGTGATGCTGGTGCTATTTAATGTGTGGGTGCCCTATCAAAGCAAAGTCATAAAAAATATTACCAATTATCGGCACTTCGGGAGACATGAAGATTTCTGAAGATTTTTAAAGTCCATGCTCCAAAATGCCTATATCAGCTTGCAAGTGTGGGTAACACATTTAAAGCTGTTTTTAAATGAAGTACAAAAGGTAGACAAATATATCTAGAGTCTTTAGAATCCCAGGTAAATGACAAGACTGTAAGTAATCAGAAACATGAAACAAAGCTTGTTAGTTTCAGCACATCATAATTCTATATGAAGTATATCTTCTGATAAAACAGTCCTAATTTCTCTTTTATCAATTAATAATAATATATTTTTTTGATAAAGTAGCACCATATAATATAACAGATCAGAATTTCTTCTGAAGACTGTTAAGAAAAATACAGATTATTGTTTTACTGATTTTATTCCACGGTCCTATGTGTGTTACCTTAAATATTGTGGGAAACCATTTAGGCATAACATTTATTCTATTTATCATTTCTTGGCCAGACTGTGTTTGTGTTATGGCATACTCTTTAGTTAGTGTCACAATACTTCCCGAAAAAATAAAAAATAAAAAAAAGACTCTCACCTTGCAAACTACAGAAGGATGAGTCATGAAATGTATTACTTTTGGTGGTTCCTCAGGTTCTAGCTTGATCATCAGAATTCATTAATTCATTACCAGAAGCTAGGTAATCTTGAAAGATTAAGTAGAGCCCTCTGCTAACTTCTGTCTGCTTTATTCTTAGTCAGATAACAGTAGGATAAAATAACAGGATAGTTTTTCCTTCAAGTTGAGTAAAGGTTATCAACTTGACCAGGCAACAAGGAACTGGTCTCCTAAGATTTTATACAAAGGAAGCAATGTTCCATTAAACATCAATTATTTACTTAATCTGATACATCTGCACTCTGCAAAAATCAATAGATATGAAATATAAATGTATTCATACATACATGCATATATGCATGAATGCATATCCCTTAGAACAATGAAGGGTCCGCTCATGCACACAGGTGTTGTAATTCATCTACTTCAGGGTACTCCTAGGAAATGTTGTGTGAACAGGGCAGTGGGCTGAGGGCTTCCCCAGCCTCTCACACGTGGACAGAGGTTGAGTCCAGAGTGTGGGGAAGGGCTGAGCTGTTAAAGGGGTGCTCTGTGCCAGATCCACTCAACAGAGGGCGTGTCTGCCCAGACCCATTGTCCACAGATTCGACCAATGCTAGTCTGTCTCACACAGGAAACATCCCAAGCTGACCTGTAGGGAAACAAGATTGTCTGAAAGAAATTCACAGAGAGAAGATCACAGAGCTAGAACAGAGGCAGAAAAAATAGGGAAAAAAATTGTAAAATTAGAAAATATTCTCATTTTTTATTTGAAGGAAACGTTTATTAGGATCCTACTATGTGCCAGGCCTAGTGCTAAGTGCTGGATATAAAAGAAAATGTTGGTAGAAAAATAAAATAAGGACCCATGGCACTTAGGACGGAAAAATCAGACTTGCTTAGGGAGACACTCACCAGGTCCTTTGCTGGGATCCAGGAGTTCTCTCTGCTCCTTCTTTTATTTGCAGCGGGAATTCAAAGAGTCAGTTTTAAAGTAAACAACACAGCACTTGTGAGTTTGTATAAGCTTTTCCTTTTCCAAGTGATTACCCAAAGAAACTATACCCTTCTTCCATTGATGTTGGAGAGCAGACTCTTAGGACAGTGAAAATACTCCGTATGAGATGATAATGATGGGTTCATATTATTACACATTTCTTCAAACTCATAGAATGTATAACATTAAAAGTGAAGCCTAAGGTAGACTTTGTGATGTGTCAGTGTAGATTCATCCTTGGTTAAAAAAAAAAAAAAAAGTACCATTCTGCTATTCTGGTGAGAGATGTTGCTCATGGGCCAGGGTGTGGGGGATGGGTGGTTAGAGGGTATGATGTATGGGAATTCTCTCTACTTCTCTCTGTTTCATTGTAAATTTAAAACTGCTCTTTTGAAAAAGTCTTACATTTTTAAAATTATATTTATGAACACACACACATACAAAGCATTTCTGGAATTTTTCTTAGAAAATCTCTATTGTGGTCATCTTCTTAACTACACGGCACAGTCAGGTATCACTGCCTTTAAAACTCAAGGCTATTCCCTTCAGCTGTAATCACAAATCTTTCCAGGGGTCCTTGCTCAATGCCTTTTTGGTATTTCTAGAAAGCATACCTATCTTTGACAGCAACATAAATGTAGACAATGTCATCACCTTAGAAATCATTAATTCTGATTGGAACTCCAGAAGAGAAGGAAATTATCCTACAAAATCAGAAGAGACACGTCTTACTAGGAAACAACTCATGAGGTAAGCACTTTCAATTCTGTGCTGTAATCTTTGCAACTATATATTTTATCAGTAACCTATGAATCTCTCTAGAACAGATCGTGAGAGGTTTAGTAACCAATCAATGAGACATTAGGATAATTAATAATTAAAAAATCCCAGAAAACCGTTCTCAAAATTCCAAATAATATTCAGACTGACAGTTTTTTAAAAATTTTTATTTGCTTATTTGATAGCCCCAGGTCTTAGTTTAGGCACACGGGATCTTTAGTTGCAACACGAGGACTCTTGGTAGCAGCATCTAGTTCCCCGACCAGGGATTGAACCCAAGTCCCCTGCATTGAGAGCAAAGATTCTTAACCACTAGACCACCAGGGAAGTCCAAGTGGTCTTTAATTTTGTTAATACTTCCCCCAAATTTATAAATTACTCTTCTTTTTTAAAAAATTTTTAGAGATTATTTTCCTATCTTTGTCCTTCTTTTGCTTTATCTTTTTATTCATTGTTAATTAATTTTCTCTTTCAGGAAATGTGTGATATTTTATCAATTAAAACATTTGAGAATAAAGTTTCACATAAATAAATGATTAAGTCATTTACAATGAAAGAAATAACTTTTTTTTGGCAGCTTGCTCAAGGAATGCATTTGACATTAACTTAATTTCCACATCTGTAACATGCATTCTTGGCCTGTTGCAGACATTGTTCTGGAAAAATCTTCTGGAATATTCTGTCTAGAAGCTGTCTTATTAGAGCTTGGCTTTGCTAAATATCTAGGCATGTCTACAGCCTGTTGTGCAAATAAATTATATGTTTTTGGAGCAATTTCCTTCTTTAGTTTTACCAGGAAATACTTACTCTTATATTCTTTATGCTTTCTGTAGGTCAGAAATCTACTAATTTTCCAGACACAGGAAAAAATAAGTTAAACCATATGTTCGACAAATGTTTTCCGGACTCATAATCTTTGACTTGAAACTGAGTTTTATTGTTGCTGAAAACTGTCCAGGGGCTATGACAGGTGATGCCAAAATATTTGAAAAATATGACGGGTGCATGGTGAAGCTAGGAGAGAGTCCAAGAAGGTCGAGAAACACAAATTCTGGGCAGACACGGCTGCAGATAAATTCTCCTCGGTCAAGTCAGTGGTTCTGGAAGTCACCGCCAAACAGCAACAGGCCTTGGCACGTCTTAACTAAGGTTGCTTCTATAACTAAGTTCACTTCTATTCTTGGCTCTGGCCATTCATAATCTGTAATTTGTTTTCAATGGTTAGTACTCTGTCCTTTCTAGATTCAATAAACCTAGCATTCCTGGTGTTCCTTCTTTTTTCATACTTACTCATAATTCTAATCAGGATCTGGCCAGCAGAGAGCAATGCTCACACTGTCCTAGAAAGAAGGGTGTGGACCCTCTGCTCTGCTCCCCTTTCCTCCCCTCCTCCCCTTTCCTCCCCTCCTCCTCTCTTGCTGGGGATTTACTGGGCACATGCCAAGTGCTTCTCTGAGATCTGTGATTACACATTTCAAGCAAGAACAATTCAAATGGTTGTGAAAGTTTTCTCCAGCAACATTTCACTGCTTGGTATAGGAAGATGGTTTCCACTGGCAGGAAAATATGATAGTCGAAGGAATGTGTAAGGAAGTTTAAGATGTTTTTAAGAAAGTCATTTACCCAAAACATGAGGTCTCAGAGGAGCCAGAAAGAACAGGCAAAGGTGGAGGTAGTGAGTTGAATGCATTCAGCTGAGGAACAGCTGGAGGATTAACCCAGCTGGAAGAATAAGAGACGAGAGTAAAAATAAAGATTTCTCAAAACGAACGTTTCAGAAATGGCTCAGCTGCTGGTAACTGCAAGTCTGTTGTCTGACATGAGGCTGGGTTGCTGAGATGGAGCCAGGGAAGACCAAGAAGCAGAGAAGATAGAGACGTACAAAAATCAGACAGAAGTCTAGTGCCGGGAGATCCTCATGTGATGCTGAAGCCACCGTGGGGCTATGATTTGGTCTGCATCCAGCCTGGCTGTACTGTGGTACACGGCACAAAGATGCCAGCCTGTCTCCACTCCCCAACTATTGCAAATGAGGGTGCTGTCTGCCCAGGGGAGGGGCTCGACTTTCTCAGACATCTGAGCATGGAAGTGCATTTCCTAACTTGCACAAAAGTGACATAATCTCATTTGAGTTTTATACGCTTGACTTTGCACAAGTGTCAGGAGGACATTGTGCATAAAATTGGGAGAGTGCCTAAATTAACACAGAGCTTTCCACTCTCTTGTTGAACATCACACCTTAGAAAATAAAATGTACATTTGCAGTATTGGATTTAACCCATGATATTTAAATCATCTAACTATTTTATTACTTTTATAGACTTTTATAGCAGTTTTAGTTCACAGCAGAAGTGATCAGAAAATGAACAGTGTCCCTATACACTCACACACCCTTGCCCACTATCAACATCACACAAGTGTGAAACATTTGTTATAAACGATGAGACATTATTGATAAACTATTATCAACTAAAGTTCATAGTTGACATCAGGGTTCACTCTCGGTGTTGGATTTGCACAAATGTATGATGATGTGTGTCCACCATCACGACATTCTACACAGAGAAGATTCATTTCGCTGGAGATCCTCTGTGTCCTGCCTCTTCATTCCTCCCTCAGCTCAATGTTTCTTGATAAAAAATAAGGAAAACAGCAAATGTTTACAGAAAGAATCAAGAAAGATTCTTGCATTTCAAGAGCAAAGTCCTTTCCCCATATCACCTTCTCTTATTGTGGGACAGGGCGTGTGCCTCCCAGAGCCCTCCCGGGAGGGACCAGCTGGCTGCCAGCTCCCTCAGGGTTTTCCTTACTTGCCCAGCACTGCTTTGTCCAAGGCACGGGTTCACAGGGCCACCCACACCCAAGGAGTGGCTGCAGAGGGTATAAACGCCCATGTCACTTAGGGAGAAGTCTACGCATGATGTCTGCCACCAAGTTCTCTGTAGGCATGCTGCTGCTGCTGCTGCTAAGTCACTTCAATCGTGTCTGACTCTGTGCGACCCCATGGACAGCAGCCCACCAGGCTCCTCTGTCTAGAGAATTCTCTAGGCAAGAATACTGGAGTGGGTTGCCATTTCCTTCTCCAACTCTGTAGGCATGGAGAAGCCTTCTCTAGCTGTCAGTGAGGTTCCCTTCTCTTTCTGACCAATCCTGCTCCCTGCCAGATGTTCAGCTTCAGAAAACATCCCAAATGGCAAACTCAGTCTCCACATCTGCTCGCGAGAACCCCAGTGATGGTACATACTGCAGGGGGAGATTGTCTCCTATTTTTTTCACTTTATAAGTGAAGAAGCTAGGTGTCAGGACATCCCTGCAAAACCTCAGGATTATGTGGTCAGCAAGTGGGAGAAGCATTTGTGGAAGCAGGAATCTGAGCTCCTGAAAGTCTCTTGAAGTACGCCTCCCTGGAGACCTCGAAGCAGAACAGCCAGGCCAACACGCTGTGCTATCTAACGCCTCTCCTTTCTTCCGGAGGGACAAATGGGGATCTTTGCAGGGTGTGGATGAGAAGAGGAACATGAATGTGAATGTGTTACCGTGTGTGACCCTGAGTCCCAAAAACCAAAAGTTGCTCTGAGCTCCCCTCTGTGTTACATCCCATAATGTGTGCATTCTTGACTTGCTGAAAAGTTCCATGAGAAAAAAAAAGCAAAAAACAAAACATAGATCTGAATTGGTGCTATTTCTAAAAGTGGTAACTAATCCAAAGAGAAGTTGTTTTCTTAGTTAGAAATTTTAAAAGAAAAAATAAATTTTTAAAGAACATTCTAGGTTTAAGGAAAATAGACAACTCTGGTATTCTAAAACTTAGTTATTACTGACAATATTGCAACCAAGAATGAATGTTTTTGAATATTAAAACAATTATTTATTTGTACTCAAAAAAATAAAATTTGAGATAAATGAAAGAAATATTTTGCCAACAAGGCCCTGGAATACAGTGGCATAGAGCCAGTGCCCTGCCCACATGCAAGTGGACCTTCAGTTATAGAGTTAAGTCAGTCACCTAAGGAACCTTTTCCGGTGTCCCTACAAAGATGACCGTGCAGTGGGCAGAAGCTGAGCGGTCCTGCTGAGTTCCAGGGACACTTTATGACCCAGGTGATCCCTGCCTTCTCCTGCGCTGATGATAACAGCCGGAGTCTCCTCTCGGGGACTCGGATATATGATTTCTACAAGGCATTATTAAGCCCAAACCATCTCATTCAAAATGTGTAACACAAATCCACAAAAAGTAATTGCCACATCATAATGGTAAGGATATAAAATCAAGTCTCATATATATGGAGGACTTTATGGTTTTCAAAACATTTGCAATAATAATAACCTAACCTGGCTGAGAGCAAGACCCTGTAAAAATAGCCTGCATAGGCCAGGCCAACCAGATAGACACATGGTCAAGGTAGATGATTTCTTTGGCAGAAAGGAGGAATTCTATCTGAAAATCCAAATTCCAGCATTATTGGACTTTGAAAGCTTAGTGTTTTCAATATTCTGGTGATCCCTACTGAAGTGCAAATATTCCTGAAAGGCTAAACACCCTAAGACACTAGAACATATGGATATCCTATCACTGCTGGATATGGTGGAGCCACACACATTTACTTATGTGCACACGCACATGCATGCGCATGCACACACACACACACACACACACACACACGGTAAATGACAAAGAAGATGTCCTAGATTAGGAAAAAGGCCAACATTAATTTAGAAGGCTGAGTGCTAAAGAATTGATGCTTTCCAATTGTAGTGCTGAAGAAGACTCTTTAGAGTCCCTTGGACTGCAAGGAGATCAAAGCAGTCAATCCTGAAGGAAATCAATCCTGAGTATTCATTTGAAGGATTGATGTTGAAGTTGAAGCTCAAAAACTTTTGCCACCTGATGCAAAGAGCCAGCTCATTGGAAAAGACACTGATGCTGGGGAAGATTGAGAGCAGGAGAATGGGGTAGCAGAAGATGAGACAGTTGGATAACATCACTGACTCAATGGACATGAATTTGAGGAAACTCAGGGAGATAGTGAAGGACAGGGAGGCCTGGCATGTTGCAGTCCATGGGGTCCCAAAGAGTCAGTTATAGCTTAGCAACTTAACAACAACAAGCTGACAAAAATCTAGATCAGAAATACCTGATGTCAAGAACTTGGCAGCTAGATCCGGGATGTGACCAGACAAAACTTGGCAGTTAAGATATAAGAAGGTTAGAATAGTAGAATAGGGAATGTAACCCAAGAAATAGATAAAAACACCATCAAGGGATGGGTTATAGAAATGTTTTTATTTTCTCAGACATTGCAAAAAATGTTGGAAAATCTATAAGTGATGTTTAATCAACCTACTGAATACCCACCCAGGTTACCCTAGCAACATGCTAACAATATGATAACAAATATGATTTTAGTCATCTTTTATTTAGTTCCTCTCTTGAAATAGCAACACAACAAAGGTGAAAATAATTCTAGCCCCACAATTAAATTGACAAGAGTTGAATGTGTTTTTCTAGTGAAAGACATTTATTATTCTAAGTCTCATGAAATATGAAAGAAAAGAGCCTAACTTTTCTACATGTGCAAACACTTCAATTATGGTGTTCTCTCAATGTCTACAATGGTGATAAGCATCATAATGATGGTGATGGTGATGATAAAAGGTGAGCCATGCCCTCTGGTGATGCTTTTTCAGGTTCCAGCTTGTAGTTTGCCCTCCCCTTGCAGGGGGATGTGTTAACTGAGAGATCCGCAGTGACATGCTTCACAATAGATGAGCATCTAGGCTCCTCTCATGACAAGGGCCTTGTAAACTCTTTTTCATAACATATGCTTTTATATTTATCGCCTTATTCTTATGGGTATACTCTGTCGGAATGATGAAAAGGTGAAAGACACTTGATCCATGCTTTAAAAGCATGCTTTTCTTTGGATATTTGCAAGTTTCAAAACAGTGTCTGCAGGAAGCGAGGTTTCATATGTACAGGAGAAAATTGGATGAAATTCAGAGCTGGACAGGAGCAGTTCAGAGTCCCGGAGGGAAGCTCTCTGTGTCAACAAGAATTGATGGCTCTATTTTAACTTCTGATTCTGAACCAGACAAAAACTGGATGTTGATTCATGCACTGAACCATGGGCCTGTGCTCAAGGTGATGGCAATGGTGGGTACAGTTATGAGTCTGGTATCAAGAGAGCCCCCTGTGGTCACCTGCAGTCCCCAGTTATTATGGTCTCAAATAGCATAACTGGCAGTTCTTGTGGCCTGACTTTTACCTATTTGAGGTGAGTGAGGTGATTGAACTGAGGATTCATTAGGAAGCTCTGCAGAAGCAGAAGCAGGTGAGGGAAGGTTAGAAAGAAGCAGGAATAAATCACTGTATTCTGGACATGATGTTTTGGCGCCCATTATCCCTGAAGTTATTTTTACTGTTAACTTCTAGTTTACATCTAGACTTTTAGATTAAATCAGCCGTCACTCACCTGATCCCTAATGAATAGGATGTGTATTCTCCCTCATTGTGGTTGTTTTTAAGATTTACTCATTATTTTGGGTTCTCAGCACTTTGACTCTTATGTGCCCAGATGGTGTTGTCCATGCATTTGCTGTGCTTCAGCTTTGCTGACCTTCCTGCATCTCTGCATCAAGGCCTTTCATCAAAGAATGCCAAAAAATGTCATTATTTAGGGGTGGCATAGTTGTAGATTCAGAAAATTAAAACATCTCCAAAATTGATAGAATTAATAAATTGAGGATGAATGTGGGATGCAATGTCAAATACCAAAAGCACTATTACTTCTGTAACGGAGACAAAAGATTGAAAATAAAAATTTTTAAGCCAATATTTTAAAAAATAGCATCAAAGAATGTCAAATGTCTGTTCTGCATTTGAAATATATTTTCTTCATTTTCCTTTTATGAAAATGAATTTATCAAAAGTTCCCATTTAGACTTTTGATATGTTTAACTTTCATCCATAGTAAAATTTTTATTTCTATCTTTCAGAATGTATTATAGAAATCATTTCATTTCACCTAGTTTCTAGGAAGTTCCCAGGGGAAAAAAAAAGTTTCTGAGATACAATGGTGCTCCTTAGGTAAAATTTTGATTGCTTAGATCATATTTCTTTCTGTGTCTGATATGTGAAACACTGGTGTCTCATATGCAGTTCAGTTCAGTTCAGTTCAGAGGCTCAGTCATGTCCAACTCTTTGCGACCCCATGAATCGCAGCACTCCAGGCCTCCCTGTCCATCACAAACTCCAAGAGTTTACTCAAACTCACGCCCATCGAGTCAGTGATGCCATCCAGCCATCTCATCCTCTGTCGTCCCCTTCTTCTCCTGCCCCCAATCCCTCCAAGCATCATGGTCAGTTAGTATATACATTTAGGGGCTTCCCTTGTGGCTCAGATGGTAAAGAATCTGCCTGCAGTATGGGAGACCTGGGTTTGGTCCCTGGGTTGGGAAGATCCCCCAGAGGAGGGCCTGGCAACCCACTCCAGTGTTCTTGCCTGGAGAATCCCCATGGACCGAGGAGCCTGGCCATATGTAGTTAGTATAAACATTTAATATAATTTAATTTGTGCTCAGTTGTTTCAGTTGTGTCTGACTCTTTGTGACCCCATGGACCGTAGCCCATCAAGCTCCTCTGTCCTTGGGATTCTCCAGGCAAGAATCCTGGAGTGGGTTGCCATGCCCTCCTCCAGGGGATCTTCCTGACCCAGAGATGGAACCTGCATCTCCTGCATTGCAGGTGGATTATTTACTACTGAACCACTGGGGAAGCCCATTATTTAATTAAAAATAGTTTATAAGGAGATATTCTGTTTAATTTTAGTAGTCATGTAATCACATATAGTAGAAAAGCATATTCATCACCTCAATATACAGCATTTTGTGATGATAAAATTTTCATTTCAGAGTGGAAAATTTTAAAGTAAAAAGAATCCAGTCTAATGAAAGAAACTATTAATGAAATCACAGCATGCTGTACTTTTTGTTATGTTGCCACATGTTGTTAATGAGCCCTTGATATGTGGGTAGTGTTCTATGTTGAAATAATATTTTTGATGTAATGCATGATATAAAGTTTCTAATTAAAATCAACTATCCATTTGTTTACTTTAAAAAATTTTTTAAATCTTTTTTTCTCTTTTTGGCATTTTTGTTTTAAAAATTTTATATTTTTTTAACACAGCTATTAAGGTTGTATATGTCAATTATGTTACGTTTCTAGAGAACAGTTCTGCTGTGTGTATAATTTCAACAAAGCACACATTGTGAAGATGATACACCAAAGCCTGATGTTGGAGAAATGCAGGCCTAAGTTACATTCACAGAAATTCTGTGATGGGATGGTCCTCACGTGACTGGCCACAGGCCATGACTAGATGACTGGGGTTCATGTGCTCACTCATGAACCCAGCATCTGACCGGATGCTTTGTGTGCAGTCTGGAAATATTAATAAATGGCTCCAGCCAAGAGCACTGATCGGTGCTGGGCTCTTCGGGGGCCTGGTCACTCAGTTCTGCTCCTCACTCACCCCTGCCGGCAGCTCTCACAGTGACGAGGGTCGCGGGTTCAGCTACAGGCCCTCATCTGCACTGGGTTTTCCTGCCATGACCCTGGAGCCCGCCAGGACCATGGATGGTGTCTGAACGCTGGCCCAAAGAGCCGTCTAGAAAATGCCTTCGCTTTGCCTCCAAGGTTCTCTCTTAGGGGCTCCCTCCAGCCTTCGAGAGGGAGGCTCCTTGTCTTTGCCTCTGGCTGATTGGGGTTTGGACTGTGTACCTCTGTAGCCACGCAGCGATTTAGCCACCCTGTGGTTTGTGGCTTCCGTCTTGCACTGCTCCCTCAGATTCTCAGTTCTCTTCAGACTCAGAGATGAGGGGAAAGAGGTGAGAGCTTTGAGTGTCTTCAACTCCAAGAGGAACCGTGACCTCTCGGTTCCTCTGGGTTCCAACTCCTTGTCTACCGGCGAGCAGTCCCTTGGTGGGACAGGAACACATCTGAAGAAATCAGCCCCTGCAAGAGGATCAGGCTGTAAGGTTTTCTCCAGTATGCACAAGGGATGGCCATGCTTTCCTGGGTTCCTTTTTTGAAATATCTATGATATTTAGAAAAAAAATGTCAGTAGAACCCTACACTGAAATAGTGAGCTATTAAACATCTTTCTCTCAATTACAGTGGTAACATTGCTTGGTTGATTTTAACGAAATTGAAAAGTTGAGGGAAAAGGGTCATTATGAATGGCATCTGTTTATGTTGAAACAGAGTCCACCATGGCAGCCCTCGTTCATTTTGCTAAGAGTTCATCACCTCCTTGGTAGACTTACCTCCTACTCCCTCCCCAGACACTCAGACGGTATCATCAGTGCTTGACAACAAATTCAGAATCTCCAAAAATGTTTTGAGGGGTTATCTGGTCCAAGTGATTCATTTTTCCCCTGCCTCACAGAGACAGCTTGAGTTGTATAAATTATTTAAAGGAGCACATTAAAGAACATTCAGATAGCAGCTTCTCAGGAAATCTAGAAATATGTCACTCAGAGGTAAGCATCAATGAAACAAATTAATATTTTAATGAAAGAATTACAAGCTAGACATAAGAGAAAAGTGGAAGACCTCTCAGCCCGTCCCCTATTTATAGTAACAGCACAGTCTATGCTCAGAATAAGCAATTCTCTCCCCCTATTCACATCTTAATCACTACCAGATGCACATTTAAAAAATGCAATGTTTAAATCCCCAGCATATCCTGTCTGAATTCAGAGAAGGAGAATTGAGAAACGTTGGTGTTACTTTTTACTACTGTGCAATGTGTACATCTTGAATATCTTGCTTTACAACAAAAATATATTTTTTGCTTGAAGCTTATAAATTCTATTCTTGTGACACAGACATGAATGAATATTTCATGTGATGTTGCTGTGACCATTACAGACAAATAAATAAATAAAAAGCATTCATTTCTTTTTTCACCTTCTGCTTTGCCATTTGCTCCGAGTGACCTCATAGAAAATTTTATGAATACAAGAATCTTGAAATTGAACCACTTTCACACCTGGAAATGTTTCCTCACCTTTCCTCAGGACAAGAGAATTAAAATAAAGGACTATGACTATTCCTTTTCTGCCTAGACATATTTGATGTTTTCTCTCAAATCAAACAGACTAACATTTTTCTCAATAATTCCAGTTTTATAACCCTTGCAGTTTCCAATTTTTATTAATTTTGGATTCTCACCATAGGCCGCCAGCTCATATTTTTAATCACACGTGCCCCTGTGAATGCTGCTGCACTTTTTCTGGGCTGAAGACTCTCTTACTCGGTGGAGCAGGAGGCTAGCTTGATTGAAGGCTATATCATGGCTTCTGCTCTGTTCCACCAGCTTCATCTGCTGATCCTTCCGTAAACAGAAAGCCAGCTTCAGAGTTTACATAGAGCGGTGGTAGGTCACTCGGCTTTCCAGTGCTCTTCCTTCCTTAGAAGAAGGATTTGTTTATTGCTGTATTCTGTAAGTTCTAACCAGCCTGCTGAGAATAATTGCCCATGAAACACATACACTGAATACCGTGCTACAAAACAAATGACCGCACCCTGCGAACGGAAAGAACATCTTATTATGGATTTCAGGGTCCACTGGCAGCAGGCACCCCACTCCCCATATATGGAGTGAATCAACCCCACCTTCCTTCACCCCCTCTTCCAATTGCCCGGCCAGGGGACACACCTCTCCCAGCGTGCCTCTCTCCCCAAACAGGGAACCTGCCTGGGGCCAGAGCCATGTGTCTGATCCGAGCACAATGAGGCGTGAAGCTGCCCAGCGCAGGAGCTCCGACGTGTCAGAGGCTGAAGGGCATTTCATTTGTTAACTCCCAGGGGCCCTTCTGCCTCTCTGGGTTCACATAGTATTTATTTTAGGCGTTCGCATCTCTCATCTGGGATCTTCGCACCATATGTACAATGAGGAACAGCATCTCTGCTTTCACTGGAAGGCACCAGAGCAGCTGGGGCTGGGAGAGGAGAGCGGAGCACTGGGTGATGAACTGTGTTTTCTTTCCCGAGAATCCAGAGCCAAGAAGGCTCGTGGCCAGAGCAGCTGCCCTGGCGTCTCTCTGATCAAGATGAGAGATGTTACATTGGATGCAGACTCCTCTGCGCCCCAGAAAGGGCTGGCTTTCCTTGCAAGCGGTTCTTTTCTGCCCTGTGCTCACCACCGGCATACATTCTGTGGTCAGCATGTACCCTCCAAATGCACGTGTGCTCTGCCTCTTTGCGACCCCTTGGACTGTCGCCCGCCAGGTTCCTCCGTCCATGGGATTTCCCAGACAAGAATACTGGAGTGGGTTGCCATTTCCTTTTCCAGGAGATTTTCCTGACCCAGGGATCAAACCTGTGTCTCCTGTTTGGCAGGTAGATTCTTTACCACTGAGCCACCTGGGAACTTTTTCCTCTGATACCTTCAATAACAAGACAGGGAAGGGGAAAGCAATGCTCCAGTCAGGCTTCAGGTATGTTTCCTAACCCTAGCACCTAGGCACAAAGATGAATTTCTAGAAGGAACTGATTCCAAAATCCTCCCAGAAAAGTCAAAACAGCAAATGGAATCATACAGCATAATGAAGGCATGCATTAGGCTGTTATCGCTCTGTTGTTTGGAGCTTGCCACATGGCTCAGATAGTAAAGAATCTGCCTGCAATGCAGAAGACCCAGGTTTGGTCCCTAGGTCGGGAAGATCCCTTGGAGCAGAGCATGGCTACCCACTCCAGTATTCTTGCCTGGAGAATGCCACGGACAGAGGAGCCTGACAGGCTGCAATCCATGGGGTCTCAAAGAGTCAGACACAACTTGAGCAGCTAACACACACACACACACACACACACACCCCCTCTGTCGTGTAGGCTTCCCATATGGCTCAGTGGTAAAGAATATGCCTGTCAATGCAGAAGACTCCGAAGATGCAGATTTGATCCCTGGATTGGGAAGATGCCCTGAAGAAGGAAATGGCAACCCGCTCCAGTATTTTTGCCTAGAAAATCACATGGACAGAGGAACCTGGCAGGCTACAGTACATGGGGTCACCAAAGAGTCAGACATGACTGAGCTACCGAGCACGCACTCTGTAGTGTAGACATTGTGTATAGCGTGTGAGAACAGTGAGCATCTTAAAGCATTTAGGCATCCCTTTCTATGAAATTGACTGGAGAATCCCCATGGACAGAGGAGCCTGGTGGGCTATAGTCCATGGGGTTGCAAAGAGTCAGACTAGCAACTAACACTTTCACTTTTTCATTCTATAAACAGCTGCCAGCACTGGGACTGCCTGGAGGGAGAACACTGAGGCCAAAGTCGTATACGGACTGAGACACCAGGTGCATTGCAGCTGCTTGGGGAGCAGCTCCTTGGTGCTCCCAGACCTGTGCGCAGAGCAGGACCACCTGCCCGTGGGGGCACCATTTTTCAGACCCTGGTCTCATTAGAATACTGACTCCATGCAACCTTTTGCAGGAAACATCCGTATCCGGGCCTACAACTGGATAGTTCACCCAAAGCCCAACTTTGCAATTCAGCGCACTGATGGGGAAAACCATCTCCTATTACATCGGGCAATCCTCAAAGTTGAAATCAGTGCCAAAGCTTTACTTGAGTTGAAGTTCACCCTGTACTCAGAATAGCAGCTTTCCTTTTTCCCTCATGCGAATTGCTGGAACAGGAGCCCAGGATCTCGTATGAATATTTCAACAACGAAAGCGTTACTGGCAGCAAAACATGTGATTCATAACCAGGAGACCGAGAGTCCCTTGTGAAACAGAGAAGGAAGGAAAGATTCCATCTCAGTGCAAAAAAAGAAAAATTCAATCTCTTACTGTAAGAGGTTGACTTGAATATTGTAAAGATGTTGGAGACAGACAGGGTTTGTAATCCAAGAGGTTGTTCTTCATGGCTTGAGTGACTCCCCCTACTTAAATGAGAAAAAATGCTTCCTTAGAATAGAAATCATTTTAACGCATTTTCAGCTAATGTTAAGTCAAAAATAAGCCTGGCTTGTATCTAATAGCCATGCGTGCATGCTCAGTCATGTCCAACTCTTTGCCCCTCTATGTACTGTAGTCTGCCAAAAATAGTAGAGGTCTGTCCTCAAATGCAAACTTGGAATTTGAGTTCTAAAAACCTATGTCTGATCTAGGCAGAGCTCCCTAATTATCTCAGTAATTAAATACTAAGACAACGAATCCCAAGTCCTATCAATAGAGAGCAATTCCAGCAGCCATGGACCACATAGAATTAGCAGGTAGGATCCAAGCCTTCAAGACTTATCTTGTGAATTTAATTCACTTTGCTGTCTTAATGTGTTGACTTCTGAAGAACTAGGTCTCTGAAAAAGTATCTGAGGAAACTGGTTATTTCCAAATTGCCAGAATTTCTATTACAGGTGATTTGTTACCAGACCTTAAAAAAATTAAAGGAAAAAAAGGAAAATATCCTTCTCTTAAGTGTTCATTAAGTGGGAAGGTATTAAGAAAAATTATGTAAGTATCAGTTTCCTACTATGCACCAGACTCTGCATAATGTTGTGTCAGATAAATGACCGACTTTAATCTTTACAACAGACCCAGGAGCTGAGGTTTAGATCTCAGTCTGCCTCTAAATCTGAGAAGAATTCGTTCTTAAATTTTTGCAAACACATTTATTAAGTGCCTTTACTAGACACTCCTTTGTAATGTGGAAACAACATGGAATAAGATGAATAGTTTCTTACTTCTTGGACAAAAAACTCAAGAACTTAAGACTGAGTCCATTAAAAATGTTAAATCTTTATCCATTCATAGCCAGATCTTAGAAAAATACCAGAAATACTCATCAACAATAACAACAACAAAACAGAGCAATATTCTCAGTGTTGATAACAGGGTGGTGGGGAAGAGAGACACGTTCTAACAGGTGTAAACATATATGATAATGGTACTCTTCTTTATTGAAGTATAATTGCTTTATCATGTTGTGCTCGTTTCTGCTGTACAGTGAAGTGAATCAGCTGTGTATACATGCATCTCCCCCCTCCTGAGCCTGCCTCCCAGCCCCCATCCCACCCCTCAAGGTGATCACAGAGCACCGAGCTGAGTCTCCTCTGTTATACAGCTGGTTCCCACTAACCATCTATTTTACACACAGTAGTGTATATATGGGGCTTCCCCAGCGGCTCAGTGGTAAAGAATCTGCCTGCGATGCAGGAGCCGCAGGTTTGATCGCTGGGTCAGGAAGATCCCCTGGAGGAGGACATGGCAGGATTCTTGCCTGGAGAATCCCATGGACAGAGGAGCTTGGCGGGCTACAGTGCATAGGGTCTCACAGAGTTGGACACAACTGAAGTGACTTAGCATGCATTCAAGCACTGGAAAAACATAGGAGATTCGTACAGAAAAAGTGATGAATCTTGCATTGTAAATGATGAAATATCACAGAGACATAGTTAAAAAGCTTCCCTGCCGAATCCTACAATCCAGTTTCCTAAGGAAGCTGGCATTCAATCCTACTGTAGTCAATCCTACTGGATTCGATCCAAGTTGGCACTGAGTACCATTCAGTAGCTGTCTCTATACTTTTTCTAACATATACACTCATATATACATGAATATATTGATTGGCTTTTATTTATTCTTATAATACTATACAGTGCTATATGCATTATTCTGCAATTTGCTTTCTCAGTGTTTACGGCTATGCCTTAATGTCAATAGGTACAGAGATAATCCATTTTAAATACCTGCATATGATTCCACAGTATGAATTTAATGTGGATAAACATATGTCTTCTAAACATTTCCCTACCAACAGATAATAAGGCTGCTGCGGTTCAGCCTCTACATACAGTGCTGAACAAACATCCTGATGCCTGCTTCCTGACGCCCTGCTGCAATAAGTTCTATATGACTTTCCCAGAATGTGATTGTAGAATCAAAAAAAATAATAATCTGTGTATTTTCCATTTTAATAGTTTTGACTTGAAGGAGCCAGTGCTCAAGGAATAAAATGGAACCTCATGATCTTTGTGGATTTTTGCTTGTTGTTTTCAGTATCTCTTTGAGTAGCAAAGGCGGTGTCGACCCATTCTTTATGCTGATTTCAGTGTCTCTGGGCAAACACCAGCGCACAATGTCTATTTCTATCACTGTACTGTATAAATACCATGTTTTCTTTCTCATTGTTTATTACCTGCTCCGGGTCCAGCACAGAAATAATACTAATTTTAAAACTTACAATAATCCTATTGATATTTCCAAATTTGAATATGCCTAATATTACACAAGTAAGGAGAAAACCTGAGGTCAAGTTCCTGTCTTTCTTGTTATACAACTGCTCCTGTGCAAATGTATCATCATAGGAAAAATCCTTCATGCTGTCCCTGAAACAAAGCTTCATCACACATAAAAATATGTAATTTGGAAAGTATGTGTAATTACAATTCCCTGACAATCTCATGATATTGCTATAAAGGAAAATTGAGACAACATATTTTGAAGTACGTACATTGCAAATTATAACGCCAAACTGAAAGAAGATACATTTACTTTTATTATATCCTCCTAAATTGATATTCTGTTAAATTGAGTACACAGAAATATCTTCCAAACAAATTATCTGATATACTAATATGATATTATTGGGTCATCATCTTATTATATTATATGTATTGATTTTAATCAATTATAATAATCTTACTCTGGATTTTTCTTTAAAAGTTCGTCCCATTGAACTTGACAGAGATATTGCTGAAGGCTATATTGAATTCTGTCCCCCTGAAATGGTATTTAACGTGTAGCAATAGGGAATTTCACATGGCAATTTCTTATAACAATTTTGTAAGCTAGAATTTAGTGAAAGCATTTTCTGAGGGACCAAACTGATACCAAAGTATATAATATTCCAGTGGGTGTGCCTCATGCAAGACTAACATAGATATTGAAATCATAGAGGAAGTTTTCTCCAACAATGTCATTTAACAGATTTCAAAAAACATATATTTACTTTCATCAGTGGGAAAGAGAGTCTTCAAAGAAATCAATTGTTTCAGGCAGATAGTTAATAAAGAAAAAATGACAAGGCAAATTTGTAACCAGCCTATATATCAGTGTTCTTTGAATTCTGTGATAAGATGGCTATGTGGTGGGGCAGGATGAATAAAAGGTGACATATTTTATTAGTAGTAGTTTAGCTGCTTTCACAGAGTAGGTACCCAGTAAACAGTGACCTGATCCCTTTACAAAATCATTGTTTGTTACCTGTTACTATCAACATCATGATCCACAATACAGGCAAGTACTATACACCGATGGTTTTTATTAGGAACTGACATTTGAACAAATTATCTCTGCTAAATATTTTTTATTTCTGATTTAGGAAAATAATTAGCTCAATTTTTAAGTTACATGAAATAATTGAGAAATCCAGCAAGATCAGACTTAGGTAATGAAATAGAACAGAAGATAAACAAACAGAAACAGAAAATCTAACACTTAGCCCTAGTTTCCTTGCATTTTTTTTTAATATTACAAGATTTGAAAAAGGAAATCAAACACTAACAGATGTCAACTTTTGAAAGAATAAGCCAACATTATAGGTAGTTGTTTGATTTTGTGTATTTGCCTCTTGCCAAAGGTTTTAAAGGCTTATGACTATTATCACACTGACTGTATGCTTTCTTATGGGAATCACCATAACAATTTGATTTGCATACATTTGAAGCTACCTAGAGGTGGCTCAAGAGGTAATAAATCCATCTGCCAATGCAGGAGACACAGGAGACTTGGGTTTGTTCCCTGGGTGGGGAAGATCCCCTGGAGAAGGAGATGGCAGCCCACTCCAGTATTCCTGCCTGGAAAACCCCATAGACAGAGGAACCTGGTGGGTTACAGGCCATGGGGTCACAAAGAGTTGGACATGACTGAGCACATAAACAGGAAATAGGAGACCTCAATAGCACAATTTTTATTTTAAATTCAAGTTAAAGTTCTTCTATGTGAAATAAAGGTATTTCCTGAAAATGAAATACAAGTAAGAGCTCAAATCCAAAGCAGATAGTTGGACTCAGAAAGAGGAAAATCCCACCACTGGTGCTTCTTCCTGTGAGAGGTTTTGGGCAGCCCAGGGGAGCCTGTGGGACCTCCGGCTCTGGGAGGAGTAGGTGGGAGGGGTAGGAGGGGGTGGAGGGTAGGAGGGGGTGGAGGGAGAGGCATTCCAGAAGAGAGCTCTGATGTCACAGCTGAAGCCTTTCCACAGATGCAATCCTGCAGGGCAGGACTAAGGGAGCACAAGAAATTTGTGAAGTCAGCAGCACTGTTTACCCTTAGAATCAAGAAGAGCGAAGAACAGATTAGCAACAGTAACAGGAGAAGAGGAAAAGGAGGAAGACAAAAGCCAACTGAACTGAATCAGGAAATCCGCAGCCAGCCTCACTCTGGTCTGGCTCCATCAGAATACACTTCATTTTATTTTTTTTATTTGAGCATAGGTGCTTTACAACATTGTACTAGTTTCCTCTGTACTGAAAAACGAATCAGATCAGCTATACATAGGCACACATCCCCTCTTTTTTAGATCCTGTCCCATTTAAGTCACCATGGAGCATTGAGCAGAGTACCTTCTACAGTTGGCTCTCTCATTAGTTTGGTTTCCTGGCAAACGTTAGTTCATCCTTCCGGGTTGGTCCTGCAGATGAGGTCTGTGGACACTTTCCTCAACCTCCTCTAAGTGAGTGGCTCCTTGCCTCTGTTTCTGTGCTATTCTGTATGCTTGCTGAAGTGACAGACCCCGAGCTGTATGTCCTCGTGACATGTGTCCATGAGTACTACCCACTGCAGCTTCCTGAAGCCAGGTGACACTGTCTTGCTTACATCTGAGCACTCAGTCACCAAACCAGACATTCGGTGGGTTTGTACTGATTTAACATTTATTAAATCTCACATCCTCATTTTGGAGGGTGCCTGATGCGTCTGTGGCATCTGAGCTCCGTGATGGCCTATTGTCTCATGATAAATGGCAGGTGACATAAAATCATCGTGGAGGAGACACAAGGACACTTTTATCTGAAATGTGTGTCCTTGTGATTTATTTTCTTGGAGAAGTGTAGCCAGGCTCCCTCTTTCTTCTCTCTAAGCCTAGGGGAAGTTTGATGCTGATTCTGTCCTTCATGTTTGGTGATACATCCAAGAATTTCTCAGGAGACAACTATGGATTTACCAAACAATGTTGATGGGTCATTTTCAATACATGGATCAAACATCAGTTCTCTAGCTCTATGTGCAAGATGGGGTCAGAAAAATATCAAGTCAAAATGGCTTTGTAAAGATAAATACAAAAGTAAATCTGAGTCTGGGGACATTTTCAAACAGTAAAAACTATTTAACTATGAAAACGCTTTCCCAGAAGGAGTGAGCAATATAATTTTGAAGATATTTTAAAGTATTTTAAAATAAGTTTGTCAAAGCCAGAGCTGGCAGACCATCTCACCAATTCAAGTTCAAGTGAGGTGGCGGAGAATGGGGGCAGAGCCCACCATCTGGTTTGTAATCAAGGCAGCAAGTTGTCAAGGGTGATATTGACTTCCTCTGTATCTATTTTTCAAGTAGAAGGATGGAGTGTGTGAGTCAGGTGAGGAGGTGATTAGTAGGAAAGAAAATAGAAGCCCATGTTACCAAAAAGTGAATCCCCTAAGTAAAACTCACTCTCACATCTTTAACAGAATTCCTTACTTAAAAAAAAAAAAAAAAATTCTCAGTTCCTTGGTTTTACGGTAGCAGTTGTAAAAGGTATGAGTGGACAGCTTGCAAAATACTACCAGAACCTGTAACTGGACAGATGTCCACTATTTGACGAAGCTTTAGTGCCCAAATTATTTTCAGATTCCCCTGCACAGTGCAAGTAATAAAACACAGTAATAACTCCAGCTCCGTTATTTATTCATCTTACACGGAGCCTGAAAAGCCATAAACCTTGCACTGATAGATGTAAATCGTCTCAGACAATTAGGTCCAATTGTCTAATAGCAAATTTGAGCTCTCTGCAGTTTAATAATCAGAAAGCCTTGGAACTCACATGGAAGTGAAGTCGGGGGAGGAAACCAGGATTCTGATTGGGAGGCAGATGTGTAAGGAGTGGACTGCGCTCGAAGAGAGTGTTAGGAATATAAATCAGCAACCCGGGACATCTCAACACAAACAAATGTTATACATCAAATGCAGGCCAGAGGCTTTTATGTGTCCTCTTGGATGATAATAAAATCCTGGCTTTTAGTAAGGGCAAATGCTTTTTCTTCCTTGAATGCCTCACCCAAGCTTCTTCTAGTAAGTAGAAGATGATGCTCAGAGAATAAGTGGCTTCTGCTCATCTCAGGAGCCTGTGAAACACAAAAACCAAAGGTCTGTGTGAACATATCATAGTCTTCCAGATGGGAAGCTTTACTGCGACCCTGGTGCAGGAGTGTTCCAGGGGGTTAGCATGAACCAAACCTAATGAAGAAAGCTGAATGCCAAAGAATTGATGCTTTTGAACTGAGGTGTTGGAGAAGACTCTTAAGAGTCCCTTGGACCGCAAGGAGATCAAACCAAAAGGAAATCAGTCCTGAATATTCATTGGAAGGACTGATGCTGAAGCTGAAAGTCTAATACTTTGGCCACCTGATGCAAAGAACTGACTCCTTGGAAAAGACCCTGATGCTGGGAAAGACTGAAGGCAGGAGGAGGAGGGGACGACAGAGCATGAGATGGTTGGATGGCATCACCAACTCGATGGACATGAGTTTGAGCAAGCTCCGGGAGTTGGTGATGGACAGGGAAGCCTGACATGCTACAGTCCATGGGGTCGCAAATAGTTGGACACAACTGAGCGACTGAACTGAACTGAAGCCTAATAAATGTGTAAAATTTGTAGGTTCACTAATGTAAATAACATTTTGGGTGAGGAAAGCATTTTACATTTGGGTTTTTCTAAGATTCTATTTTAGAAAATGATGAGCTGAAAAACCTTCAGAGTTTTAGGTGGCATGTCTGAATCTCCTTCAAAGTTGATCTCCTTCAAAGTATGTACACTCACAGGTGTGAAAAAACAAAATAGACCCACCGATGTACTGGACTGGACTCACTAGAGGGAATGAAAAAACAGGAAGTAGAGAAGTAAGCCCTGCCCACAGAAATTATTACAGCACCCGGATTATAAGAACCCCAAGAGATCCTCCATTTCAGCCCCTATTTTCTGTGTAACTGATACATAGTCACACACACGCACACACATGCACACAGAGGCACGCACGCACTTTCTCAGACACATGATGGTTAAGCTCTGCTTGCTCCTCCCTGTTACCCATGAACTCGTTTTTGCTGAGCATCGATCAGTTCACTAAGCATCACTGAGAGTTGGTGACAGGACCCTGCTTCCTCCTGAGACAATATGGTCCCGTTTGGGACTCTCTATTAGAAAATTCATGTCCCTGGGACACGATCCATGTCCCTCTAGTCAGGCACTAACCTCGGGGGCTGCAGAGAACTCTTTAACCCTCTGCCTGTGACAGCCTTCACGAGCTTGAGGACAGCCCTCCTGAAGCCCTGAATCTTCTGTTCTCAGGGGACATGTCTCAGAAGCTTTCGCCTTCCTAAACCATGCTAACCCTTCTCTGGGTACACCCAGCTTTTCTGTGTTCTGACGTGTGGCAGCCAGGAAGGAGTACAGCGCTCCAGGAGAACACACGCATTGGGAAGAAGTGAAGGAGGGTCCCATCCATTGTCTGTTCATGAGACAGGCAGAGTCTGTCTGCTACAACATCATGGCCTCAAGTAGATATCTAGTCATAGAGAATTTTTTTAGGAAACCTGTTTCTAGTGTAGCTGGTGCTACACTTGAGGCTGCCAAGATTATTTGGTATTTTAGAACCAAATATATGTATGGAATATATAGCATGATATATGTGTTATGTTGTTGCTAAGTTTTGTCTGACCCTTCTGTGACCCTATGGACTGTAGCCCACCAGGCTCCTCTGTCCATGGGATTCTCCAAGCAAGAATACTGGAGTGGGTTGTCATTTCCTCCTCCAAGGGATCTTCCTGACCCAGGGATGGTACACGTGTCTCCTGCATCTCTTGCATGGCAGTGGATTCTTTACTGCTGACCACCAGAGAAGCCCCATGAGTGATGCAGCAATAAGAGAAAAAGAAGTAAAGCAAATCTGGCAATAATAACAGCAGTGTGAAAGGTTTGGTCAACTCTTTGGCAATAATGTACATAGATTGAGCAATATGTGTGTGTGTGTGTGTATGTGTGTTTGTCTGTCTGTCTGCCTGTCTGAAAAGGAAGAAATGGCGCCCCAATCACTAAACCAGGAGTAGAACTGTAATTGTGAAATTTGGACACCTGTGTCTACAGAGATAGCTGGAATTAGTTAAAATGCCTAAGGTAAACCATTTAGTGAAACGTGAATTTGTTTCACTCATGCTGTGACTTAATTATTCTTTGATAATTGCTTTGTCTCTGAAATGCAAGGCTGAGAACTCTGCTTAGTAATTATCCGAAGGATAGCACCCGAACCCAGGTGAGCCTCCTTGACCATCTCATTCCCCTGGCAAGAGTCCATCAGAGACAGAAATCAAGCTGACGCTCCGGAGATGGCTCGGGGCTTGCCAGCCCACCTAGAGAACATTCTAAACATGCCACCCCTCAGGGAGACAAGTGTCCACACTACAGCTCACAGCTATCTTCTGTTAGACCCGCTATTGGCAGGGCGACTGCCCGATGACAGATTTACCCAACTATACATCTCATTTTCAAGACAACATTTCATGCTGTAAGCTGTGAAATGGGTACCAGCTTTATGAACACACAGAACATCAATATACCCAAGAATGCACCAGCTACACACTTCTGAAATTATTCCCAGTTAGTAATTATTTCAAGTGACCTTTCCTCTCTCTGTCCATTTAATGCCAATATGCAAAATGATTTTTTCACATGAAAAGGAAACACAGCCAATAAAATAACCTAACGTTGCCTTACTTGCCTGATGTCTTAGTTTTTTTTTTTCTTTTTCTTTTATAATTAATTTTCCACATTTCATCAGATGCAGTATCTAATAATTTTCTTTGTCAGGTAAATGAGTTATTGAATGAACAAGTCATACTCCAATATTTCTGTAAGTGACTAGTCTTGAATGATCATACTGACTTCTATAAAGAAAAACAAGTTATCGGCGGACTGCACCTGCCAGTCAAAAACTTCACTAACAAAAGGTAAAAGGCATCGTAACCATAAGGGGGTGTGAAGGAATCTGGAGGTTGAAAACTAGGTCCACTTTGAAGTATAACTCGCCTGTTTGTATGGAGTTGCACATTAATTTATAAATATAGGAAAGCCTGAAAACATATGGCATTATAGTTTATCAATATTGAACAAGAGCTTTAAAGAACAAGTTCTTTGTATCAGGGCTCAGGCAGTTCTGCGTCTGCGCAGCGGACTTGGGGCTGGAGCGGGGCGGCCCGGAGGCGCTGGATGCGCGAGAACCAATGGGCAAGCAATGGAGAGCAAGTGCCGGGCATCTCCATTGGCGCGCTCCTGGGGCCTCCCGAGTCCGGGCGCCCGCCGGCGGGGACAGTCCGGGAGCGGGGGGGGTGACGCCCCCCTCCCCGGCAGCATCGGCTCCTCCCCCCTGCTGCAGGCCGAGGTGCTGGATCTGGATGAGGACGAGGACGACTTGAAGGTGTTCGTTAAGGATGCCTCATTGATGGACACGAATTCCTTCAGCCCGCTGATGCCTACATCCCCTTTATCAATGATAAACCAAGTCAAGTTTGAAGATGAGCCAGATTTGAAGGATCTTTTTATTACAGTCGATGAACCTGAAAGCCATGTTACTACAATTGAAACTTTTATTACTTACAGGATTATTACTAAGACATCTCGTGGGGAATTTGACTCCAGTGAATTTGAAGTTAGGAGACGTTATCAAGATTTCCTTTGGTTGAAAGAAAAACTTGGAAGAAGCACACCCGACTCTGATTATTCCACCATTGCCGGAAAAGTTTATAGTGAAAGGAATGGTGGAACGCTTTAATGATGACTTCGTTGAGACACGCAGGAAGGGATTGCCCAAGTTTTTGAACCGGATTGCTGATCATCGAACTCTAGCATTTAATGAAGACTTGAAAATTTTTCTTACTGCACGAGCTTGGGAACTCTTCTTACAAGAAGCAAGGGCCTGGATTACTCAGCAGGATGGGACAGATAGAGTGGTTGCATTGTCAATGAGAGGAGTTAAAAGTCACCCCAAGGAGTTCATGGAAATGAATAACTTCATCGAAATATTTAGCCAGAAAATAAATTTGATAGATAAAATATCTCAGAGAATCTACAAGGAAGAACGGGAATATTTCGATGAAATGAAAGAGTATGGCCCAATTCGTGTTCTGTGGTTGGCATCGGAAGAAGATCTGGCGGATACTCTAAAAAGTGTTGCCAGCTGCGTTGACAAATGCTGTAAGGCCACCGAAAAACGGACGTCTGGACTCTCAGAGGCTCTGCTTCCTGTTGTACACAGGTATGTGCTTTATAGTGAAATGTTAATGGCTGTCATGAAAAGAAGAGACCAAATACAGGCAGAACGGGATTCCAGAGTTGAAGCTTTGACATCCAAAAGGCAGATACTGATCTGCTTACGGAAGAGACTGGAAAATGGAAGATAAAGTGGAGTGTGCTAATAATACCCTAAAAGCAGATAGAGAAAGATGCAAACAAAACATGCAAAATGATTATCAAGTCAGCAGTTACAAATATGGCCAAGGAGAACATCCTCTGTTATGAACAGTGTCTTGCTACATGGGAATCCTTCCTTATGTCACAGATAGATCTCCACTTGGAAGAAGCCTCTGAAGATAAATTGTAATCTCATTGAAGACCTCTATGTGATCTTTGAAAGATAATGTCTATTAACCAAAGTTATTCTTTCTCAATGGGCTGGATCCTTTCTAAAGTGGATGAAAGTATTTCACACTATCTGGAAAACCAGCAACTTAAAGCTCAGGTGTTCCATATCATTGATATAAATTTGGAGATATATATTTATATATACACACACACATGTAAATATTTAGCTTAATTTTAACTATGTTCTTAAATTTGTATGCCAATAATTATAATTATACATAAAAAGTTTTTTTCTTAAATATTTGTTTGTGGAACATGTCATTTTAAATATATTGTAAAGACTCTGTTTTAATAAAAAGTTTAATATGGAAAAAAAAAAAAGAACAAGTCCTTTATATCAGTGAGAACAGAGAAGACAAAGGTGTGCTGTCTTCTCTGCCTTCCAGGCCATTGGCTCCAAAGACAGGGCCTGGCATAGCACTGATTCATCTTCGGTTTCCTTAATCTATTTTAAATTAGACCTGTCCTGTAATTCTTTGGAAATGTTTTCATAGAGCTTTTCACATCAAAGAGGACTCTTTCTCTTTATTTCCTAACTTGTCTGAGAAAGTTTACCTGTTTATCCATCCTGACAGCTGAAAGATAATAAATGAATACCTGGCCTTAGACTATCTGTCCTGGACTAAATACACTTCAGGATGTTATGCAGAGGCCTGAGTTTAAGCCCAGACTTTCTAAACAAAAGGTACATGACTCAAGCCAGCCTGTGGCCATCTTTGACTTCCGTCACGTATAAAATCGGGATGATGAGACTACATTCACGGGGTTTCAAGGAATAATCAAGTGACGTGATGACTGTCAAAATGCTTTGTAAATAGTTGAAGGGTAGATATAGATTCGGTTCTGTGTTTCTATCTCACCAAAGACTGGATGGAGGAGGAGCAGGTAGATTTCAAGCGGTGACTCACACCTTCCTCGTGAACGTGGGAACCCTGTGGAGGGCAATTAATAAACAGCCCATTTTCTACAATTGTCTAAAGCAGGCCCCACCACTGACCCAAATGTGGATTCACAGTGCCCCACCTCGAAAACTCTGAGTGAGCACTATTTGGCATCAATGTAGTAATTAAATACAGCGACAAAGCAGATCAGGTCCTTGGAATGTTAACCTCATTATCACCCTCTCACAGCTACTTGCCAAAGAGTTAACAGCCATTAAAGCTCCGCTGCTCATCCAGTCAGAATATTAAATTAATCAGTGCCTCCCTGACTCAAATATCATGGATGGAGTTAATCCTTTTCTTTGTACATATCAAAAAGGATATGTAGAGGCTTTGGACAAACTTTCTAATATTTTTCACCATTTTAATTATTTCACGTAGGGTTTTGTTAGGCCATTTTTAAAGTCCTTATTTAATTTGTTATAAAATTGCTTCTGTTGTTTATGTTCTGTTTTGTTTTGTTTTGTTTTGTTTTGTTTTTTTGTGTGCGAGGTACCTAGGATCTTAGCTCTTGGACCAGAGATCCAACCGGCTTCCCTGAGTTAGAAGGGAAAGACTTCTTGCAAAAGCATACATGTTTGATGCAAGCAATCTTTGCAAATAATAAATGCTGCCGCCAATTGATCTATATTCCTATGTCTGTATCTACCTGTTGTAGTCATCTTTAGTCACTTAGGGAAACTGATCAAGGTGCAATCCTCTGGAGAAAGCAATTATAGCATCTTCTATCTGCTAATAAATCACATCATACTCTCAGGGAGGGAAAAAAAAAAACAGTGAACAAAATGTTGTTTGACAGAGGCCTTTGCCCCAGTTCTGTTATGCTGGTCGCAACTATGTCATGATCCCGTCAGCATTAATTATGCCTGAAAGATAAAATGTGGACACAAAACTGGGCTGTGCCTCTATGTTTCGCTGTGTGTATTTATCTGCATAATCTGCATTTGTTCATGTTGACTAGGACAGAATGGTTAGCAGTTTAGCAAGCCCCAGAACTCTAAAATGAATGAATAAATATTTTCCTCTCACGGGTACTTTTTCCTAGGAACACTGTACCTGAATGTCCATGAACTAACATGGTAAGAGTACCTTATGGACAAATAATTGCTATTTCCGATCAAGAGTAAAAGCCTGGAAAAAAATCTGATCCACACTTGTTCTGGTCTACTTATATTCCTTGGCTAAATGTGCATGTTTTCTGTTAATTGTGATTCTGAAGCTAGAGAGGGCTTCTTGGAGGTGACAGACAAACAGCAGGATATCATGAATATGGATGGTGTGTCTGAGAAAATAAATTATCAGGGGCCGGCCACTCCGGTGACCCACTTCTGCTGCCAGCAATGAGCGTGGCAGTGAAGGCCTGGACTGTGTGAATTTGCAGGACAGAATTTCCTCCCCATCAACTCATTTACTTCCTGCATTTGGATTATTTTAAGCACTACACAGCAGTCAGATAATCAATCACTAAATCACCAATCCTGACATTAAGGAACACGCAATACATTATTGCTGATTACTACTTAAAAGTGGAGCTGGTACAGCTCCATCTCGGAAGGTATCAGAGAAGGAACGGCTCTAACACATGGACTCCCCCGGGGCGTGATGATCCGGGTGTTGTTGGGAAGATGACAAGCTGATGAAATTCCTCTCTTCAGCCTGAACCATCTAACTTCACGTCTGAAACTTATCTTTTTAAAAATGTGTAGTCCTTCTAAATGAGACATATTAACCTAGCCTGAAGCAGCACATAGAAATTGTCCTGGTAACTGTGATAAAAATAATTAGTTAATACCTAGTTACTTGGGATCAATGTGGTTCTTGGCTTGAGTCACCCAAATAATTTATAGGAATACCCCCAAACGTGATCATTCTAGGGTTTAATAATATAAATTACAATGTCACCAAATCTGTAGACTAACCAAAAACTGGTATCTCTTGCATGATTTTTTTATTTATAACTGGAGAAGGAAATGTCAGCCAACTCCAATATTCTTGCCTCGAGAATTCCATAGACAGAGGAGCCTGGTGGGCTACAGTCCATGGGGTTGCAAAAAGAGTTGGACACGACTGAAGTGACTTAGCATGCATGCATGTCTCTCTGTTATTCAGAAACGGTGAATGTTTCAGTTACTGAGGGCAGAAAAGATGTCTTATTCACATTTCTATCTCTAGCATCTGGCCCAGGTCCTGGGATACTGAAGCATTTAAGAGAATTAGGAATATAGTAGATTATTCAAAACAAATACACACTATTTGCCCACAAGAGGAGAGGAGATAAGAAAAAGAGCCTGCTTAGACTTTGAACTGAGACACTTTCGAATCACAGCCCCAGGCAAGGAACTTAATTTTTTGGAGTCTAATTTTTCTCATCTTCCAAATCTGTGGATTATCTTATCATCTGTAACATAGAGAAATTAATATTTGCCTGAGAAAGCAAGCACAAAATAAAAAGTGAAATGCTAGCATAAGAACTGGCTCATACTAAGTAACTGATACATTGTAGCTATTATTAGTAGAGCGCCAGGAATAGAAAAGAGAAAAGGATCTAAAAAAAGTATTTGGGAGACAACGCCCTTTAACTTTGTAATTCATGGAATGTGGAGAAAACAAGACAGGACAGAGCCAACTGTGGCCATCAACACGTCAGTTTGAGACTAGAGAGATGGTAATTTTACAGACTAACATAGTGACATAAGGAAAGAAAGACATTTATGGGGAAATACAATTGCATTTCATTTGGGCTGGACACATGTGAAGTACTTAGGAACATACAGTGGGCGATGCTGGGAGGCGAGTTTCTTGTGTGTCTGCAGCCCTGGGACAAACTCTAGCCTGGAGACACATTTGAGAAGAAACAAGAAAGGAAGCAGGCACAACAGTGGCTATTATCACAGAGGACAGGATATAAGAAGGATGAGCAGGGAGCTAACTGAAAACTCTGAGCAACGTGCACATTTAGAAGGATGGCAGGACCTAGAAGAGCTGCTAAATGAGCAGAATAAATGACTGCTGAGATATGAAAAGAACCAGCAAAAGGTGGCATTCCAGAAACAAGAATGCTGAGCCTTTCACAAAGGGGTTGGACAGTGGTATCAAATAAGTCTTATAAAATAAAGGCTAAGAACCATACATTAGAGTTGACAATAGACCTTCAGTGAATTTGATGAGTACAGAAAGGCAGAAGTGAGATTTCAGTGGATGGAGGTGATGGATAATAAATTGAATAGTAGACAGGTGAGAAGAACTCACTTAACTGTTCCATGGGAGAATGGATAAAGAAGATGTGGTACATGTATACAATGGCATATTACTCAACCATATAACAGAATGAAATAATGTCCTTTGCAGCTGCATGGATGGATCTAGAGATTATCATACTGAGTAAAGTAAGCCAAAGATAAATATCATTTGATACTGCTTAGATGTGGAATCTAAAAAAAAAAAAAAAACCTGATACAAATGAACCTATTTACAAAACAGAAATATCACAGAAATAGAAAAAAAAAATTATGGCTACCAAGGGGGAGAGGGGAGGGGAGGGATAATTTGGTAGATTGGGATTGACACATGGACACTACTATATATAAAATAGAAAACTAATATGGACCTAGTGTATAGCAAAAGGGAACTCTACTTAATACTCAGTAATGATCTATATGGGAAAAGAATCTCAGATTAGTGGATATATGTATATGTATAGCATTCACTTTGCTATGCAGCAGAAACTATACTCCGATAAAATTAATTTTAAAAAATATTCAAATATGAAAGTTGGTGAGAAACTTGGAGTCAAGACAAGGGGGCATCAGCAGACTAGGTATCACCTATGTGGCCAGTGGTGTGTTGGATTCTATTGGATTTCAGAAGCAAAAAGGTACACGAGGGGCTAGTTTCATATATGCTAAGAATACCAGTGGAACAGCTACAGGATGCCAAACCCTGTGGGACAGTGACCTCCACTCACAAGGTCCTTTCTTATCATTTGCTTTTCTGCTCAGATTTACCTTCATGAACAAGTTTGTTGCTCTGAGTGAGAACTCTGACTTGAGAGTCCCTCGTTTGGATGGTGAATAATAGTATCTCCTTTTAATAAATTTAGGACTTCCCTGGTGGCTCAGATAGTAAAGAATCCGCCTGCAATACAGGAGACCTGGGTTCAATCCCTGGGAGGGGAAGATCGATCCCTTGGAGAAGGAAATGACAGCCCTCTTCCATATTCTTGCTTGGGAAATCCCCTGGACAGAGGAGCTTGGTTTACTACAGTCCATGGCATTGAAAAGAGTCAGACACAATTTAGCGACTAACACTTTTCACTTTCACCTTTGGTAACTTTATAGTCCTGGCAGCATTTTAGTAAAGGCATAATGAACAATGGCGTATGGCATGCTCCATAGCTGTTAATATATCAGACTCAGAGACTGTGTTCAATGTTGTTATTTTTCAGTTGCTAAGTTGTGTCCAACTCTTTGCAAACCCATGGACTGCAGTGTGCCAGACCTCCCTCTCCTTCACTGTCTCCCGGAGTTTGCTCACATCCGTGTCTATTGAGTTGGATGCTGCTATCTAACCATCTCATCCTCCGTTGCCCCTTTCCCCTCCTGCCCTCAATCTTTCCTGGCATCAGGATCTTTTCCAATGAATTAACTCTTCCCATCAGGTGGCCAAGTACTGGAGTTTCAGCTTCAGCATCAGTCCTTCCAATGAATATTAAGGACTGATTTCCTTTAGGATTGACTCATTCAATTTCCTTGCTGTCCAAGGGACCCTCAAGAGTCTTCTCCAGCACCACCACAGTTCAAAAATATCCATTTTTCGACATTCAAACTTCTTTATGGTCCAACTCTCTGAGTTGAATCTGGCTTAAAAATTTGATTTCTAAAGGAAGTGACCTTATAGCCACAGCAAAGAAGAATCCACAAAATCTTGGGCAGATACAGTTTTTGTTTGATTGAATTAGTCTTTTCAGTTTAACTTCGCTGTGTGATTTTGCATGATATGACATTGGGGTGTACATTTTCCCACATCTTTGGTGTTGGGCTATGAGTTACTCTGTCGTAGCAGGTGAGTTTTAGATGGAAGCGTCCCTTGTGCTCTGCTATTAAAGGAACACACCCCATGTGACTGCTAGACCAAAGAAAATAGGAGATTGTGTAGCAGTCCTGAAAGCAATCCATAGCCTGAAACAAGACCAGCTCATCCTAGGCGAGACCAGGCTAGCCCCTGCAAACCACAGCCTCAAGAAAGACAATCAATATTTGTTTACAGTAAACCATAAAGGGTTTTGAGGTTTGATGCTATGCCATAAAAATGATAAATATAGTGTTAATTACATTAAGGTAAAATAGGCAACGTGAGGATGACCAAATACTATGGAAAGAAGATATATTTAAACTGCACTTACATAAACTTCTTGGCAAAGCAAGTTTTGATGACAAAATCATTGATAAGAAATACAGATCACTCTGCTTATTTGTAAATGTTTTTAAATGTCAGATGTAACTTACATTTTCTTTTAAAGGAAGTAAGAGGGAATAACTTATAGTTTCCTTTTATTCCCAGTTTCGCTTACCCATGGTCTGAAATTGTTAAATGGAAATTTCTAGCATCAAAAAATTTAGATTTTAAACTAAGCGCCATTTTGAGTTATGATGAAGTCTTGTACAGCCCAGCTCTGCTTGGCCCAGGACAGGGACCATGCCTTTGCCAGCACATCCACCTCCTAGCTGCATGGTTAATATAATCTTGGGGAACAGGACTGGTCAGATTCTGAAAGATAATTCAGTGTAGCCTTTCCTCATTTGATATCTGGTTCCTTCCAATAGCATCACTAGATATCGCCCAGCCTCTGGCAAAATGTTTGCCACCTTTCAAAGCTGTTTTAAAAAGTCCATCCTTGTGTTTAGACGTGAACACATTTCCCAGTGTTCATTTCGTGTCATTTGAACTCCTACTTAGACAATTATTTGGAAATAGCAATCATGAATTCTTAGGTCTTCTTTTCTTTTTTTTGTTTTGTCTATGCCACCTGGTTTGTGAAATCTTAGTTCCCCAATCAGGGATGGAACCTATGCCCCTTGCAGTGGAAGTGAGGAGTCCTAAACACTGGACTGTCAGCAAAATCCCGGGTCTTCTTTTCTTTCAAGTACATTTTCTCAAATCTCTAATTTACTTTTATGGCATGTTAGTATTTCCGAGGCATAGAGTCTGGTCTCTTTTTCCCCCTGTTTTCAATATCATGTGCTATTTTTTCATATCTCCACCTTGTTAGAATATCTGTAGTTATGTGAGGGTGATTCACAAGTTTTCCAAGTGTTCTGAGTCCAGAAATATACTATGGGGTCTTTTGAATGTGAATGTTTTTGTTCAATAAAAAAGAGGAAGAGCCAACTGTTTCTACTCTGGACACTTATCCTTGTTTTCAACCAAGATTTAAAGAACAAAAGTAGCATTATGATTTCTGATTCTGAGATTTGGTTTTCCTCACCGTGTGATATGCAAGATTCTTTCAAAGAATCCTTTGCATAATCTTATAGCTGTTTCTCTTCTTGCACCCATGTCTCACTCTTTCATAGCTGATGACTGCGGTGTTACAGGGCCTTCCCTGGTGGCTCAGATTGTAAAGCATCCACCTGCAATGCCAGAGACCTGGGTTCAATCCCTGGGTCAGGAAGATCCCCTGGAGAAGGGAATGGCTACCCACTCCAATATTCTTGCCTGGAGAATTCCATGAACAGAAGAGTCTGGTGGGCTACAGTCCGTGGGGTCTAGTCTATATACTAAACAGATGAATTTCTCAAGAAATGTCTGGTGTGCTGGAGGCAGGCCCTGCCAATTTGTGATAACTGGTTGTGGAAGCTGGTTTTTAACTATTCAGGAATGTTGTGATCTATTTCTTAAGTATTTGGTGGGTTAACATCAGTCATGGTAGAGTATTTGCATCATGGAAAGCGTCAGGTGCAACCATCCTAGGCCTTTTTTCCCCTACCATAGAGAGCTGATTTACTAACTTACCACTGGTTGTTGACATATCTTTCAACAATTATAAACATCACCTCTCTCCATGAGAAAATTCAGTCTAATGCTGTCTGATTGCTCTCCCACGAACTGAAAATCACTACTTAAATGCCATGACTATAGAATTGAGGACATAATCATTCAAATTAATTTTGGTGAGGCTTAATTTTTTATCTGTTTTTTGGTATAACCATAGTTGAAGAAAGGGCTTTCCAGGTAGCTCAGCTGGTAAAAAATCCGCCTGCAATGCAGGAGACCCCAGTTCGATTCCTGGGTCAGGAAGTTCCCCTGGAGAAGGGATAGGCTACCCACTCCAGTATTCTTGGGCCTCGTTGGTGGCTCAGATGGTAAAGAATCCTCCTGCAAGGCGGGAGACCTGGGTTTGATTCCTAGGTTGGGAAGATCTCTGGAGGAAGGCATGGCAACCCACTCCAGTATTCTTGCCTGGAGAATCCCTGTGGACAGAGGGGCCTGGTGGGCTACAGTCCACGGGGTCGCACAGAGTCGGACACGACTGAGCGACTAAGCACAGCTAGTTGTGGAAAGCTAACCGACTGGTCAAACAGAGAGTATAAGCCAGTGGTTATTATTGCCGATGCACACTAGAGTCACCTGGATTTTTTTTTTTTTTTAACGCAGATGTCTTGGCCATACTGCAAACCAATAAAATCAAAATCTCTGAAATGAACATCAAAATTCCCTGGTGGTTTTGAGAACCACTGCCAAAAACATTAGAGAGAAGGGATGGCAGAGCTGTGTGTTTTCCCAAAGGATGGAGGGGGTTGAGGGTGTCGATGAGGATCCAAGGCTTGTTGAGGAAATACTGACCATGTGACAAGTTGCATTGAATTCATTTCTGCAACAGTTGTGGGAAGTAGAAATGTCTCCTTTCCTATCTCATAGATGCATCTCAGATTAGGAACCCTGATGGAACAGGATAACGAGTTCCTGGCAGGCAGAACTGTCTGCAGCGGCAGGGATAGCAGCTGAGAGTCTCCACGTCTCTGCAGGAGGCTCCCCCGCAGCACCTCTCATCCAGGAGCAGCTCAGTCCTTCATACCAGACGCCTCCCACCTTAAGTCCTTCTGATTTCTCTTTTCTCCAGATCTGATTAAAGTCATAGTCATTCCTGATGACTCAGTTCCAGTGTGAACCTTCAAAAAAGCTTTTCTACTTGGTCTCTTCTCTTCTGACTCAGTTAGAAAACTTGCCTGTGGCTCTTGGAGTCCAAAGTGAATATCCCCCTCATGAAATTTTCTACATGGCTCTGTGCAATCCCTGAGCGTCAGGACTGCATTTTATCTCTGAATCTTCAGAACCGAGCCTAGGCAGTCCATAGGTTGTGCTCGCTAGATATATGTTGAACAAGTCAGTATTTGTTTCACTCCAAAAAGCTTATACTGATAAAGCATTTTTAGAGGGGGATATATTTCATCATATATATATATGTATATAGTACATCATTACACTTACATTCATATATGTGCGTGCATGCATGCTAAGTCGCTTCAGTAGTGTCCAATTCTTTGAGACCCCATGGACTATAGTCCACCAGGTTTCTCTGCTCAGGGGATTTCCCAAGTCAGAACACTGGAATGGGTTGCCATGCCCGCCTCCAGGGGATTTTCCCAACCCAGGGATTGAACCCAAGTCTCTTGCGTCTCCTGCTTTGTCAGATGAGTTCTTTACCACTAACACCACCTGGGAAGCCTAAATACATGTGTATATTTCCTGGATAAAGAATATTTGCTATGATAAAGAATATTTGCTTCATTGGAAAAGAATGTGTGCAACCCATAATACCAAAATAATCACATTTTCTGACAAAGTTTAAAACTCTCAAAATATTTACCACAAACTCTCATCAGAGTAACACTTAAAGAATATACATCAGAAAAAATAAAATTGATCCCCAAAGGGAGAGTGTAATGCCAGAAGAAAATGTGAGTCAAAAAACCTGGCAAATGTGAGTAAATATAAATAAATATTGACTTTACCACATTAAAATAACAACAAATTAATTCTGTGGCTAAGAAAACACAATGGAATTAAAATCCTGAACAAGGATAACATTTTAGACAAGAAAATCAATACCATACTGAATACACTCTCTTTAAAAAGCTAATTAAATTAAAAATCAATAATATAGAGTCAAGTCTAAAAAACATATAGTTGCAAGTATTAAAAATGTATTTCTAAAAATGTCATGGATCAAAGTAAAAATAATAAATGTTTCAAATAGTAGTAATAAAAATGATAATGATAATACTGCATGCCAAACCTGTAGGATGTGACTAAAGAGGTTTATAGTAGGAAATTTATAATTATAAACATTTTCATTAGAGAAGAAGGGCTGAAAATTGATGAGCTAAGACTGCAATTCAAGGGGTTTGAATAAGAACCGCAGACTAAATCCAAATAAAGGTTGAAAATAATAAATGATATCAAACAAAGAGACTGCCATTGGAGATTCATGTAGCCTAAACCTCAGCAACTCCACTCCAAATATTTAAGGAACAGAATTCCCCACAGAGGTTTCCATTCTTCTCTTCAGGCTGTTTCTTCCACTTAAAGAACAAATCAAGCTTCCTGTATATGTCTATATCTAAATCTGTTTAAAATGAGCTATTTTAGAGATAAAACATATTTCAACATATTTATGCATTGATAAATGTATAGAGATTTTAGTTTTTATTATATGTTTGTGTGTGTGTTTGTATGACAACCTAATTTTGTAGTGCTTTAACTGTATTGCGATGATTAAAGACAAGGGGCCCCATTAAGGACTAAGCTTCTGGAATCCGTCTTGGATAAATAAGAGAGATGCAATGTTTGCTGTCAAAGGACATGATCCTTTGGCTAGACATCGTCCCCACACCCTCACCTCAGGGGGACTTGATGCCTCTGTGGTTTCCCATTGCAGGAGGTCAAGATCAGAGAGGAGCTCAAGAAGAGGGCGATCAGGCTGGGAAAGGACTGGCTACTTTGGCACCAGAATGAACAGGGAGACTGGGAGTGTTCATCCTTGAAGTTGACCTCACAGTTGCCTTAAAATGCACAAGTCGGAAGGGATGTAGGCATTCCATGAGGCTTCTGGGTCACAGTTGCAAGTGATGATGAAAAATGACAGTGGGAATATGATAAAAAGTGAGGAGTTGGAGAAAGAAATATCACAAGTCTACACTAACCAATTCTAAGATCCTGGGAAAATTACTGAAATCAAACTTTTGCTTCCTCCTTTTATTAAAGAGAAAATCACTTATTTTGTGGCTTTCGAGGAGGTTTGCATGAGATTAGACATAGAGAGTCCTTAGTGCAGAAGCTGACACAGAGCTATATTACACATATTATCCTTGAGTGTCAACCAAAAGAACTTTGTAAATTTAATTTCTGCCAATTCAACAACATAGAACAGGCGGAAACCTGGCATGATCCCTGTTAATAACCAGTGGTGAGATGCCTATATGTCCAGCCTGTTTTTGAAGGCATTTATGACCTTACTAAAACCAACAGCAATGAAAATAAACAAACAAACAAAAAAAACCCTGATTACCCCAATTTTACAGCAAAACCCTTTGGGGAAAATATTGACACAAGAAAGGTTTGTATTCATCTTAACTCTTGAATTTGGCAATTTCTTACTGTGTCCAGTCGCTATGTTGTGTCTGACTCTTTGGGACCCCATGGACTGCAGCATGCCAGGCTTCCCTGTCCTTCAATATCTCCCTGAGTTTTTTACTAATAATTTGCTAATAACTAATTGTTAATATCTAATTACTAATAACTGCTGTTAACACCAGAAGCAAACTAACTTCAGCAAACATTGGCCCCTGCTTAACACTGTAGACCATGACTTACCCATCCAGATGCTGTTGACAAGAGGGGCTGAGCAATTCTTTGCAGTGAGGCTGTCCCTTGCATGTAAGATGCTTAGCAGCAGCCCTTCCTGTGCCCATGAGATGCCAGGAACCCCTTTTCCAGGTGTGACAAGAAAATCATGTCTTCAGACATCACCAGTGTCCCCTCCTTCCAGGTGCAAACCAATACTCTAGACAAACAGAAATTCATATCTTTTCCCATAATTCGCATCTGATGCCTGGTGGCTCAGACAGTAAAGAATCTGCTTGCAATGCGGGAGGCCTGGGTTCAATCCCTGGGTCAGGAAGATCCCCTGGAAATGGAAATGGCAACCCACTCTAGTAGTCTCGCCTGGAGAATCCCATGGCAGAGGACCCTGGAGGACTATAGTCCATGGGGTGACAAAGAGTAGGACTTGACTGAATGATTAACACACACACATGGTGGATTGGAATACTGAGATTTTACTGAATATTTGAAGAAAATAGAATGATAAGAGTCAAAAAGAGCACCATGAAATTGAGTGAATGCACTTTAAAATGAACATGTTTTTATTCATCTCCATCTTGAATCTCCCTTCAAATTCAAGGAAAGAGACTTCCATGACCCACAGCCAATTTTGGAATAGAGGGCATGCATCCCCACCACATACAAACATCCTCAAAACTATCTGAAACACTCCCCAAATACTGGATCAAGGACCCGCATGAGACAGTGTCTCATAGCCCACTGAAAGTCAATTTCAAATGATCATTTGTGGTAAAGAATTTTCTTAATTGTCAACAATCAATGCCAGGAAATTCTACCTTATTCACAAAAATTCCCCTTCACTGTCCTTTTTGTCTGTGATATCAGTGGGACAAATACTTGTGGACATTATGGGACAAAGCCCTTAGTATCTTCAAGAAGTGCACCCCTAGACATGACACGGCAGAAGAGAAAGACTGTCTGCCTGGAGACCCTGTAACCCTATGCTGCCATACTGGCAAAAAATAGTACATGGTAAGCCTCCTTGCTCTTTATAAATATGTCATTTTCAAGTGTCTTCTGGTTCATATCAAGGTTTCCTTAAGCGTCCAATGTAAAGTGTTTACTATTAATATATATGCCTCCAATATGGGTTAGCATTTTAATTATCATCAGATATCTACAATCCTATGAAGGTTCTTAAATTTCATGCACATAGCCCCATCCCGAAACTGACATCTTAAAGCATCGGATTGTAATGTGTGTGTGAAAGTCGCTCAGTCATGTCCATCTCTTTGTGATTCCCCATAGACTGTAGGCCACCAGGCTCCTCTGTCCATGGAATTCTCTAAGCAAGAACAGTGGAGTGGCTTGTTTAGTCACTCAGTCATGCCCAACTCTTTGCGACCCCATAGACTGTAGCCCGCCAGGTTCCTCTGTCCATGGGATTCTCCAGGCAAGAATACTGGAGTGGGTTGCCATTCCCTTCTCCAGGGGATCTTCCTGACCCAGGGATCGAACCCGGGTCTCTTGAACTTAAGGCAGAATCTTTACCATCTGAGCCACCAGGGAAATCCAGCTGATTGTAAGGTCCTCCATTATTTCACACACTCTATGAGGAATGGTGTACTGATAGATAGAAACCAGCTTACTTTCTTTAGAAAATACAAAGTTAACATTTTTTTTTTCCAGGCAAGGTTAACCATTTTCATACACACTCTTGTACTGCGTTGAAGGCTGTGTTCTTTAATTTGGTGTCATAGTTTACACAGGGAATGAATACTGTTCAATGGAACAGCCAATCTGAAAACAAATTTTTTCCTTTTTTAAACTTTAAAAATGATCGATTTAATGTCTGAAATAGCAAACACACTGAAGCCATTAAGAGCTAAATTACTCAAATGTTTTTCAAATAAGCTGCTCAGAAGTCTTTGATCCTGTTAGCTGACAGCAGAATGGCAGCCCCAGTGCGCACGGGCCTCTTAAGAGGGGTTGGGGGGTGGTCTGCTGACCGTCCCACGCCCTGAGGCCTGGAGCCTGGCTGGGAGCAGAAGACAACTGGAGGCCTTGAAAGGAGTGCTCACCTACGTCATAATCCCAACTCCCAAGGAGGGGGGAAAGCAGTCCTTTTATCGTTGTGGATGAGTGCTGTCCTCGAGTTTGCTGAGTTAACCAGATTCTATTCATTTTCGCCAAATTGTTTTATTTACAAAATAGTTTTTTAGAAGAGCACTCTAAATGAGCATACAGTTATCAGCGGGGAGGGATAGTTAGAGAGTGGGGTTGACATGTAAGCTCTGCTGTATTTAAAATGGATAACCAACAGGGACCCGCTGTATAGCACAGGGAACTCTATGCTCTGTAATAAACTAAACTGGAAAAGAATTTGGAAAAGAATAGATATATGTATGTATAACTGAATCATTTTTCTGTATACCTGAAGCTAACATAACATTGTTAACTAACTATATAGTCCAATATAAAATAAGAAGTTTTAAGTAAAGCATTAAAAAAAAAAAATCTAGCCTCAAAGTCTAAATCAAACAAATTGCCCTGAGAAAAGAAAGTCCCCAGGCCTCCTTCCTCTCCTCCTTATTGAGGAGTCCTGGGCCTGTTTCTGAGTCTCTCAAAGTCCTCTTGGAATGATCAGGGTCACCTGAACAAGTCCAATCCAGAGTTAGCAACTAGAAACAGATTAATCTAGAAATTTATGGTGAGAATTGCAGCTCTATGACAGAAGGGCAGGAAGATGCCAGCTTTCAGATTCCCCCACCCACTAGGTGTGCAGGGACCCTCCCCTGCCTCCAGATACCACATACACAATCTCCAAGTCCAAAGTTAAAGCTTGAAGCATGCCCACCCGGGAGCAGCTGTCATGGACTGTGGTCAGGGCTGCCATTTACCGTTTGTCTGTAGCATCGTGTCTTGAAAGGCTGGGTACCATTGAAAGAGTCAGAAGGGTGCCCCTCAGCATGCAATAGGCTTCCATGGGCACCCTGGCACCCTGAGGGTGCAGGGTCCCTCGCCTTTTAGCAGGCAGATGTAACACTGCGGGGGAGAGGGACAACGGCTCCGTAATTCAGCAGTCTGCTGCTTTATCACAACTCTCAGCAGCTCTCTAATGAATGTTTCCGCATGCATGTTTCTGACTGATAATCAAACTCAGAACAAGTCCTAATTGGGTTTTCCAGTGATAGAGGAGGGTCTATATTAGCTTGGCAGATGTCCCTCTAATGTTAAATTAAAACTATAAACATGGCACGCTTAAAAAAAAATCCTGCTTTGGTTGGATCTTAAACATATAGAGAGCTGGATTTATGGATGTTCACATGTTCGAAGAGTCTTTAACTATGGTCTGTCCCTAAAGAGAAAAGTCAGAAAAATGCCTGGCATAGGGGAAGATGCTAGTACGGTTATTTTAACTTGCACATAGAGAATCGGGAAGATGAAAGTTTATGAGAAATTTGAAAGGGGGGAAAAATCTTATTACTTATATTTAACTAAAATATTTCCTAGCTAGGCTTGTTACCTTTCTTTAATCATTAATGTGATTAATCAACCTCTGGTTCTCACTTGCAACCTCCACCTTCCGTGGCAAGAAATTTTTCATAAAGTTTAGGGAGCTTAGAATAAGGGAAGAAAACATAAAGCTCGATCCTCTCCTGGCCCTTCATTGTGCCCTTTAAAGAGTTAAATTGTCTTTGGAGCCCATGCCTATCACACTGCCTGGCCAAGAGTACGTCCACAAAACAATGTTTGCTAAAACTCGAATGAATAAGTAGGACTCAGAGGAGCTTTGGGGAAGCGAGACTACTCTGTATGATATTATAATGGTGGGTATGTGACATTATACATTTGTCTAGACCCATAGAATGTGTGAAACTAAGAGGGACCCTGATGCAAATGATAAACTTTAGGCAATGATTATGTGTGTCAATGTGGTTCATCCATCGTACAAATGTACCCTCTGGTGGAGACAATGATAAAGGGGGAGGCTGTGTGGCAGGTGGGGCAGGAGGTGTAGGGAAACTTTTGTTTCTTCTGTTCTATTTTATTATGAATCTAAAACCGTTCTTTAAAAAAAAAATCTGGATTAAAAAAATTGACAGTACTGAAAGAAATTGAATTAACAACAGTTAAATTAAAACACAAGACAATTCATTTCCAAAATGTATTTTATCAAATTTGGAATAAGTCTTTGATGAAACAGATGTGTGTATTTTCTAACTAATATCATTAATTCTCAGTCTAAAGTCGTCTCAGACGGCATGTGATTTAAGGTTCTCTTTTGTACATACGTGCAATCTGCAACCCTGTGAGTGCTGGCAATTTGTCCTCGAAAAGAGTGTGAACCCAGAATTCCTTACCTGGTCCTTCCATGCAGCTTTCTTTCCTGTATCTGTTCCGTGCCCTGGCCAGCAAATCCATCAGCAAAGTCAGAGGGGCCTGTGTGTGTGGACATGTCTCTAGATGCCTGCAGACCTTATCCCCAGGCCACCCCCGCAAGTGAGGCCAGTCCAAGCAAGAACAAGTTCCAATTTCTACCCCTTTGATATGTTAAACTCATATCCCTGGTTGTTCACTCAGTTGGGGTGTTGGTTCTTCACTTAGAGGAGGGTGTGTTGCCATCTCTGAACCTACCATCACGGGAAGCTGTACCCCTTCTTTACCCCAAACACTTGAAAAGCAAAAACCTCTCAGCCAGGCCTGGGGCTCTCCTGCCCTGTTCTCTCCACCCACCCTGCTCCCTGCTCCGTTATCCACCCATATCATCCTCAGATGAAGAACCAAGGCAGAGATGTGTGTTCCCAGAAACTTTCCCCACTCTGGAGCCTCAGAACTGCTGGCTAACACCACTTCTCCTCTGGGGGGGTCTTGGACCACATCTCAGCTCCTTCTGGGGAAACTACCCTTTTCTCCACACCCAGGACCCCACGCTAAAGGCTTTAATAGAATGCAGTCTCCCCGACCCTGGGTATTTTGTTGTTATTTTGAACAACTTTTACAATATTTTCCTTTTGAAACCCTTGGATTTTTTAATCTTTGTCTTTATCTCCATCATAATAATGTTTTTATAGACTAGGGATCGAACCCACATCTCTTATGTCTCCCGCGTTGGCAAGTGGGTTCTTTACACAGGCACCACCCGGGACTTTCGAGACTAGAGGGATCCCATATATTCATTTATATAGGACTGAGTATTTGAATTACTTTTCAACTGTTTTTGCAAGGGAACTGAACTGTGAATAAGCTCCTGGCCAACCTAGACAGATGATGAAATCTCTGAACAGAGTCCTGAAGATCAGACCTGCTCCGCCACGCCACTTCCTCCCCGGGGAGGTCAAGTCCATGATTTCCACAAAAGACCATAAATTACAAACACAGATTTGTGATTTACCAGGCAAAAGGGTCAGACATGACTTAGCAACTTAAAAAAAGCAACAAATATGTAATTTAATTTACTAAGACTTGATTTAGCCACTGCAGATGGAGAAAAGGTTATTTGGGGCTCGCACTTGTCTTCAGTTGTATCCTGATTCATATTTTACAATGTAACGATTTTATTTTTTATTATTTTTTTTTTACCATATTTTACGATTTTGTGATTCATTTAGACACGTGAATCTTCTGCCATCGATCTTCTAATGTGGTTAAGGCAAGCTATGGACAAGCCCGTCACGAGAGAAATGAAAAACTACTGGGGATGCAGGGTCAGAAATCCCAGCTCTGGGTCCACTCTGGGATGTGTGGCAGCCTCATGGCTGATAAGGCCTTTGAGAATATGGGCAAAGCTCCCAAATCCACCCCACTGATACCCCTACCCTCCCACTCCCCTGCACACAGCCTGCTGAGGGTAACTGACTTCATGGAAGCTGGGGACTGAAAAGCTGGCTCCTCCCGGAAGTGTGGGATCACATAGGACTTTAGTCCTGTACACTCCAGGCCTGGGCACTGGGAGGAGGTCTGGAGTCTAGTCTATTGCATGGCACCTGCAGACCTGGCCTTCTTCTCCATGCATCCAGGTTGGCTTGTGTTCAACATGGAGGAAAGGGGAGGGTCAACTCTTTTAATACTGTAATATTTCTTCACTAATAAACATAAAAAGTAATACAAGCTGCAGGTAGGTTCAAGAAAGATAGTAACAAATAGGAATGAACAAGATGTGAGATACGTTAGAGGACCAGAGCCTAGTAGGTGCCGCCTGGGGCAGCCAGCTGTCACAAGAAGCTTGGACCAAGGACTTGGGCTTCAAGGGGACCCTTGGTGCTGTTCTGTCTAGTTTGGGCCAATGTTCGTTACATCTACGACTTCACTTTTTGTAACTACTAATAGATGATGTTGTTGTTTAGCTGCTAAGTCCTGTCCGACTTTGCAACGCTATGGACTGTAGCCCACCAGGCTTCTTTGTCCATGGGATTTCCAGGCAAGAATACTGGAGTGGGTTGCCATTTCCTCCTCCAGGGGATCTCTCTGACCCAGAAATTGAACTCGTGTCTCCTGCATTGCAGGCAAATTCTTTACCCACTGAGCCATTTGGGAGACCCTGTAAATAGGTATGTCTGAGTATTTTCAAAGGTTTCTGAATGATATATTTAATTTGATGAGATAACTTTAATTATTACTTTTAACAGAAACAGAATGATACTTGTCTTTTTTCTGAATTGTGCTTAAATGTTTCGAAAGCACACGTATGACTTACCAACATTTCGTTAAATTACCCTCTGTATTTCATAGCATAGCAAAAATTGTAGAATCTAATAGTATAAACATGAAAATTAGTTAAAACCTGTTTTCCATTACCAAGAAAAGATTTCTTCACCTGGGATAGCTATAAAACAACCCAAGTGTGTTAGTTGCTCAGTCACGACCAACTCTTTGAGACCACATGTGCTATAGCCTACCAGGTTCCTTTGTCCATGGAATTCTCCTGGCAAGAATATTGGAGTGGGTTACCACTTCTTCCTCCAGGGAATCATCTTGATCCAGGGATGGAACCCTGGTCCCCTGCACTGCAGCCGGATTCTTTACCATCTGAGACACTGAAGAAGGAAAAATCACCACCACTTGGAGCATGATTAGTTATTAGGAGTCCAGAGAATTGCTCTGATGAGTAACTACTCCCAGAGTGGCTCAACGCATCCCAGGTCCTATGCGTGAGGCACAGAGAAAAAGCCTGAAGCCTTGCTGGCTTGTGGGGACATCCCTCTTCCCATTTGCATTTGTCTGGTCACTGGCACCTGCTGTGATGCTGCTTCAGGTCCTCACCCTCCCGGGTGCCTTGCACAGACCAGAGCCTGCATTCCTGATCTTTCACCGTGAACTTCAAGGTCAGCATGGTGTCAGCCTCAAAGAGGACAGCAATAGCCTGTGCTCCCTCTTACAACTGAGGGAGCAAACGCTGAATGGATGCCCTCAAGTTTATAGAGTTGATTCCTGGATGGTTGACCAAACCCCAGTTCTATTTGTTCTCCAAGCCTGTGACATCCGTGAGGTTGACATCCACCATCTTCCTATGTTGCCTCAGTTAGGCAGCAGCTCCGCTCTCATCACCACTTGCCTCCATTCATTCCACATTCTCATTGGTTAAGGTATCCTTCCGAACCCCTAGATAGGAGAAGGTAGGATGAATAATCTTGAGTTCAGTTCAGTTCAGTCACTCAGTCATGTCCGTCTCTTTGCGACCCCATGGACTGCAACACTCCAGACCTCCCTGTCCATCACCAACTCCTGGAGTCTACTCAAACTCATGTCCATCGAGTCGGTGATGCCATCCAACCATCTCATCCTCTGTCATCCCCTTCTCCTCCTGCCTTCAATCTTTCCCAGCATCACGGTCTTTTCCAATGAGTCAGTTCTTCACTCCAGACAGCCAAAATATTGGAGTTTCAGCTTTGACATCAGTCTTTCCAAAGAATATTCAGGACTGATTTCTTTTAGGATTTAAGAATCAATCCTAAAAGAAATTCAACCAGTCGATCCTAAAGGAATAATCTTACATAAGAAAATTTTATATTACTTCCACAGTAAGTGGACCCAGAGGATTCCCTCCTCCTCACTACAACAGGAAGAGATCTGGTCAGAGATATCTGCATTTGCTAGTTTAGAGAAAGGTCACCAGTGACACTAGAAAATGAGAAATGTTCAGAAACTTTAATTCACATACATACATGGACCCCAGTGTTCATAGTAGCACGGTTCACAGTAGCCAAGACATGGAAGCAAACTAAGTGTCCATCAATGGATGAATGGATAAAGAAGATGTGTTACAAATATACAGTGGAATACTATTCAGCCATAAGAAGGAATGAAATAATGCTATTTGTAGCAACATGGATGAACTTAGAGATTATTATACTAAGTGAAGTAAGTCAGTCAGAGAAAGACAAATACCATATGATATCACTTACATGTGAAATCTAAAATATGATGCAAATGAACTTGTTTACAAACTAGGAAGAAATTCACAGACATAGAAAATAAACTTAGGGTTGCCAAAGGGAAAAGACTTGGGGAGGGATAAATGAGGAGTTTGCAATTAGCAAACACAAACTACTATATATAGAATAGATAGACAACAAGGACCTACTGATAGCACTGGGGACTGTATTCAATACCCCGCAATAAACTACAATGGAAAAGGATATGAAGAAATATACATAAATATGAAAGTGCTAATCCCTCAGTCATGTCTGACTCTTTGCAACCCCATGGAATGTAGCTTGCCAGGCTCCTCTGTTCATGGAAACCTCCAAGCAAGAATGCTGGAGTGGGTTGCATTCCCTTCTCCAGGGGATCTTCCCAATCCAGGGCTCAAACCCAAGTCTTCCGCATTGCAGGCAGATTCATTACAGTGTGAGCCAGGGAGTGTGTATATATAAATCTAGATTAATATGTGTGTGTGCGTGTGTGCATGATCAATCACTAACACATGTCTGACTCTTTGTGAACCCATGGACTGTAGCCTACCAGGCTCCTCTGTTCACGGAGTTTTTCAAGAAATAATACTGGAGCAGTTTGCCATTTCCTACTCCAAAGGATCTTTCCAACCAAAGGGTTGACCTTGCATCTCCTATATTGGCACGTGATTCTCTACCACCAAGCCACCTGAGACGATGTACATATGTACATATATGTGTACATATATGATGAAATTCTTTGCTGTATACCAGAAACTAACACAGCATTGTAAATCAACTATTCAGTTCAGTCATTCAGCCATGTCCAGCTCTTTGTGACCCCATGGACTGCAGCACACCAGGCTTCCTTGTCCATCACCAACTCCTGGAGCTTGCTCAAACTCATGTCCATTGAATCAGTGATGTCATCCAACTGTCTCATCCTCTGTCATCTCCGTTTCCTCCTGTCTTCAATCCTTCCTGGATCTGGGTCTTTTCCAGTCAGTCAGTTCTTTGCATCAGGTGGCCAAAATATTGGAGTTTCAGCTTCAGCATCAGTCCTTCCAATGGATATTCAAGACTGATTTCATTTAGGATTGACTAGTTTGATCTCCTTTCAGTCCAAGGGACTCTCAAGAGCATTCTTCAAAACCACATTGCGAAAGCATCAATTCTTCAGGGTTGAACTTTCTTTATAGTCCAACTCTACATCTATACACGACTACTGGAAAAACCATAGCTTCAACTAGATGGACCTTTGTTAGTAAAGTAGTCTCTGCTTTTTAATATCCTGTCTAGGTTGGTCGTAGCTTTTCTTCCAAGGAGCAAGCATCTTTTAATTTCATGGCTGTAGTCACCATCTGCAGTGATTTTGGAGCCCCCCCAAAATAAAATCTGTCACTGTTTCCATTGTTTGCCCATCTATTGGCCATGAAGTGATGGGACCAGATGCCATGATCTTAGTTTTCTGAATGTTGAGCTTTAAGCCAACTTTTTTACTCTCTTCTTTCACTTTCAAGAAGATACTCTTTAGTTCTTCTTCGCTTTCTGCCATTAGGGTGGTGTCACCTGCATATCTGAGGTTACTGACATTTCTCCCGGAAATCTTGATTCCAGCTTGTGCTTCATCCAGCCCAGCGTTTCTCATGATGTACTCTGCATATAAGTTAAATAAGCAGAGTGGCAGTATACAGCCTTTTGACATACTCCTTTCCCTATTTGGAACCAGTCTGCTGTTCCATGTCCAGTTCTAACTGTTGCTTCTTAACCTGCATACAGATTTCTCAGGAGGCAAGTCTGGTGGTCTGGTATTCCCATCTCTTGAAGAATTTTCCACAGTTTGTTGTGATCCACACAGTCAAAGGTTTTGGTGTAGACAATAAAGCAGAAGTAGATGTTTTTCTGGAACTCTCTTGCTTTTTCGATGATCCATCGGATGTTGACAGTTTGATTTCTGTTTCTTCTGCCTTTTCTAAATCCAGCTTGAACATATGGAAGTTAGTTCACAGTTCACATACTGTTGAAGCCTAGCTTGGAGAATTTTGAGCACTACTTTGCTAGTGTGCGAGATGAGTGCAATTGTGAGGTAGTTTGAACATTCTTTTGCATTGCCTTTCTTTGGGATTGAAATGAAAAATGACCTTTTCCAGTCCTGTGGCCACCGCTGAATTTTCCAAATTTGCTATACTATAAGTTTTCAAATCAACTATACTTCAATTTAAAAATTTAAAAAGAGTAAAAATGATAAATATTCTGATTGCCAGCTCTTTCAAAAATGTGAAATCTACCTTCACTCAAAAAATCATTTATTAGGGGACCTATGTACTCTCAAGATTGCACTTTCCCATATATTACCCACCACATCCTGACTACTACCCTAAGAGCAAATATTTTGCCTCTTTTGAAGGTGAGGAAACTACATCTTTGAAGCATAGATTGTTAGGTTGGTGAGATCAGTATGTCTGCAGTGAAGATGGGCAGAAAGCATGGATTTGTCCAATGTAAACAAACTACAAGACAAAGGCAAAGGGAAACATATACTATATGCATCTTCAAAAGTGCATTGTTCTCAGAGATCCCATATAACCGATTTATTGCAGATTTTAGGTAGGCACTCACAAACATTCCATACTCTACTATTTCTCAATTTTATTTAGGATTAAGTTCTTTTAAAGCATCTCAATATAAGTGCACATTCTCCTAAGAAAAGGACAGAAGATCCAAATGTTGTTTCCCTTCTTCTTCCTTCCAAAAAGCACTAGAAGAGTGGGTGTGCCCTGGTGGCATGGGCAGTGGAGGGAGCCCTGGGTGTGGGCAGCAGAGAAATCTTCTCCTTGGGCATTTGCTCTGAGCAGGGGCCAACTGAGGTCAACTGCTTGGGGACTGCAACTGGGAATCATGTTTGTATTAAGAAAGAGTTCTAATTCCATGACCTTCTGACCAAAGCAAGTACACTTAACCTCAAATGGTCACAACTTCTCCAAGGTGGGTTTCAGAACACTCAGAGGTGCTGCTTCCAGCTGGACAGAGCTCTAACCCTGGCTCTGGGTCAAGCCTGCAAAGTTGCCCTTTTAAAGAAATGCTGAAGTGCCTACTCTTTTGCTTTGCCAAGTCCCAAGTTTCTTGTCATTGTGTCTCTCCAGGGGGTCTCTCTCTTAAGTCCCTGGTACTCCTTCCCTGATCCAGAGTCTCATCTTTTTGTTCTGATTGCTCCTGCAAATCTACAGACCCAGGGATTCCTCCTGACTTATACAGGGATAAATTAGCATTTTTCTTTCTCCCTCAAATCACTGTGTCCAAATCACATGCATGTTTTCATTTAATAAACATCCATATTTTGAAGATAATTTAAAATATGGAATTCTGGAACAGTCTTATTTGGAGTTTAGGAGAATGCTTGCTTGTATGTACTAAGTTGCTTCAGTCCTGTCTGTCTCTGTGTGACCCCATGGACTCTAGTCCACCAGGCTCCTCTGTGCATGGGATTCTCCAAGCAAAAATACAGAAGTGGGTTGCCATACCTATCTCCAGGGGATTGTCCCGACTCAGGGATCAAACCCACGAGAAGGAGAATACTGAAAATGATAACTCAGATTCAGATCAGTGCTTCAAAAAATCTCCAGTCAACAGGGTCTGACAGGCAACATAAAAACTAATAATTCCTCATTAAACCATTTCCACTCAGGATGGACATCCTGCTGCGTATCTGGTTGTCACATCCAAGCTAGTTTCCTGTCCTCCCAGGAGGCAGATTCTAGCATTAGAGCAGTAGCCCAGCTGTAAGTCTTACAAAACAAGGTTTGCAAACGAAAGTCAATCCACCCCCTAGGAGGAAATCCCCACCCGATAGTTGTGCCTCACATGAAAAAAGTAACAATTTTTCATGTTTTGATATGATTTTTGAAGTGTCATTTGAGCAAGGAAATAGGATGTTAGATTTGTTTACTTTGTCCCCTGAAGCGCAGCTTCAATCCAGACTCTCATGAAGTTGAATGAACTTCAGGTGAGACAAAATGAACCTCACCTAAGTGCAACACAACGCATCTCTAAAGAAAAACCAAAGTACCAGCACGTCCACCTCAGACTCACCACAGCCCAACAATCATGGTGTCTGAGGATTCAGGACATTTTTTCCCTTTCTAAAGAAAAAGACCACTTGATTAAAGATAAGGTTTCATCATCCAAGGACTATTTTGTTTACTACATTATGAAATGTCTTTCAATGCTATCTATTGTGTGTCAGTTTAATTAGCAACTTCCAAAACATCACAGTCTGTGAGTTGAATCCTGTCAGAGGAAAGAATAGTGAAGAAAATTGGGATCAATCAGAAATGAGAGAACAAATCAACTCTTGACCTGTCTTTGACCTGAACTCTAGAATTTTAGAAACACAGAGCCAGACACGAAGAGAAATCATTTAGTTCAGGTGTGGGGATCCTATCAGCTCTGAGAATCTCTGTTACTTCCGCAGACTGAGGGATCCTTATGGCAGGACAGTGTTTATTTCTATTAAGCAGGCTGGACTTGATAAATAATAATTTGGTTGGTATTGCAATTATATGAAAATAAGTTGAATGGTTCTATGAAGACCTACAAGAACTTTTAGAACTAACACCCAAAAAAAGATGTCCTTTTCTTCATAGGGAACTGGAATGCAAAGTAGGAAGTGAAGAAACACCTAGAGTAACAAGTAAATTTGGCCTTCGAGTACAGAATGAAGCAGGGCAAAGGCTAATAGAGTTCTGCCAAGAGAAAGCATTGGTCATAGCAAACACCCTCTTCCAACAACACAAGAGAAGGCTCTACACATGGACTTCACCAGATGGCCAATATTGAAATCAGATTGATTATATTCTTTGCAGCCAAAGATGGAGAAGCTCTATTCAGTCAGCAAAAACAAGACTGGGAGCTGACTGTGGCTCAAATCATGAACTCCTCATTGCCAAATTCAGACTTAAATTGAAGAAAGTAGGGAAAACTACTAGACCATTCAGGTATGACCTAAATTAAATCCCTTATGATTATACAGTAGAAGTGAGAAATAGATTTAAGGGATTAGATCTTATAGACAGATTGCTGATGAACTATGGACAGAGGTTGGTGACATTGTACAGGAGACAGGGATAAAGACCATCCCCAAGGAAAAGAAATGCAAAAAATCAAGATGGCTGTCTGAGAAGGCCTTACAAATAGCTGTGAAAAGAAGAGAAGCAAAAGGCAAAGGAGAAACGGAAATATATAAGCATCTGAATGCAGAGTTCCAAAGAATAGCAAGGAGAGATAAGAAAGCCTTCCTCAGCGATCAATGCAAAGAAATAGAGGAAAACAATAGAATGGGAAAGACTAGAGATCTCTTCAAGAAAATTAGAGATACCAAGGGAATATTTCATGCAAAGATGGGCTCAATAAAGGACAGAAATGGTATGGACCTAACACAAGCAGAAGTTATTAAGAAGAGGTGGCAAGAATACACAGAAGAACTGTACAAAAAAGATCTTCACGACCCAGTTAATCATGATGGCGTGATCACTCACCTAGAGACAGACATCCTGGAATGTGAAGTCAAATGGGCCTTAGGAAACATCACTATGAACAAAGTTAGTGGAGGTTATAGAATTCCAGTTGAGCTATTTCAAATCCTAAAAGATGATGCTGTGAAAGTGCTGCACTCAATATGCCAGCAAATCTGGAAAACACAGCAGTGGCCACAGGACTGGAAAAGGTTAGTTTTCATCTCAATCCCAAAGAAAGGCAATACCAAAGAATGCTCAAACTACCACAAAATTGCACTCATCTCACATGCTAGCAGAGTAATTCTCAAAATTCTCCAAGCCAGGCTTCATCAGTAGGTGAACCATGAACTTCCAGAGGTTCAAGCTGGATTTAGAAAAGGCAGAGGAGCCAGAGATCAAATTGCCAACATCCAACATCTGCTCAATCATCGAAAAAGCAAGAGAGTTCCAGAAAAACATCTATTTCTGCTTTATTGGCTACACCAAAGCCTTTGACTGTGTGGATCACAAGCTGTGGAAAATTCTTCAAGAGGTGGGAATACCAGACCACCGCACCTGCCTCTTGAGAAATCTGTATTCATATCAGGAAGCAACAGTTAGAACTGGACATGGAACAACAGACTGGTTCCAAATAAGGAAAGGAGTACATCAAGGCTTTATATTGTCACCCTGCTTATTTAACTTATATGCAGAGTACATCATGTGAAATGCCAGGCTGGATGAAGCACAAGCTGGAATCAAGATTGCTGGGAGAAATATCAATAACCTCAGATATGCATATGACACCACTCTTATGGCAGAAAGTGAAGAACTAAAGAGCCTCTTGATGAAAGTGAAAAAGGAGAGTGAAAAAGTGGGCTTAAAACTCAACATTCAGAAAAATAAGATCATGGCATCCAGTCCCATCACTTTATGGCAAATAGATGGGGAAAGAGTGGAAACAGTGGCTGACTTTATTTTGGGGGGCTCCAAAATCACTGCAGATGGTGACTGCAGACATGAAATTAGAAGACACTTGCTCCTTGGAAGAAAAGTTATGACCAACCTAGACAGCATATTAAAAAGTGAGACACTACTTTGTCAACAAAGGTCTGACTAGTCGAGGCTATCGTTTTTCCTGTAGTTATGTATGAATGTGAGAGTTAGACTATAAAGAAAGCTCAGTGTCAAAGAATTGATGCTTTTGAACTCTGGTGTTGGAGAAGACTCTTGAGAGTCCCTTGGACTGCAAGGAGATCCAACCAGTCTATCCTAAAGGAGATCAGTCCTGAGTGTTCATTGGAAGGACTGATATTGAAGCTGCAACTCCAATATTTTGGCCACCTGATGTGAAGAACTGACTCATTTGAAAAGACTCTGATGCTGGGAAAGATTGAAGACAAGAAGAGAAGGGGACGACAGAGGATGAGATGGTTGGATGGCATCCCCGACTCAACGGACATGAGTTTGAGTAAACTCTGGGAGTTGGTGATGGACAGGGAGGCCTGGTGTGCTGCAGTCCATGGGGTCACAAAGAGTTGGACACAACTGAGCAACTGAACTGAACTGATATAATTATATTTTTTTGGATTCCCTGGTGGCTCAAAGGGTAAAAGAATCCACCTGCAATACAAGAGACCCTAGTTTGATCCTTGGGTTGGGACAATAGCCTGGAGAAGGAGAAAGCATCCCACTCCAGTATTCTTGCCTGGAAAATTCCATGGACAGAGGAGTCTGGTTGTTGACAATCCATGGGGTTGCAAAGAGTTGGACATGACTGAGCAACTATCACTTGCACTTTCATATTTGTATTTATAAATATATATACCTATATAATTGTAATTATATATTTTCAATTATATTTTTACAAATACAATTGTGATTATTTATTTACACTATTCATAATTTCATATATATATATATAGTTGTCTTAGTTGCTTAGTAATGTCTGATTCTTTGTGACTGTAGCCCGCCAGCCTCCTCTGCTCATGGGATTTTTCAGGCAGAACTGCTGCAGTGGGTTGCCATCTCCTTCTCCAGATCATCTTCCCAATCCAGGGATCAAACCTGCATTTCCTGCTTGGCAGGCAGATTCTTTACCACTGGGAAACTCACTGTTCATTGTTTTTTTGTTCAAATACCCAGTCATATCTGACTCTTTGCAACCCCATGTACTGCAGCACGCCAGGCCTCCCTGTCCCTCACCATCTCCCAGAGTCTGCCCAAGTTCATGTTCATTACATCAGTGATGCCATCCAGCCATGTCATCCTCTGAAGCCCTCTTCTCTTTCTTCCCTCCGTCTTTCCCAGCATCACGGACTTTTGCAATGAGTCATCTGTTAGCATCAGCTGACAAAAATACTGGAACTTCAGCTCAAATATCAGTCCTTCCAGTGAATATTCAGGGTTGATGTCTCTTAAGATTGACTGATTTGATCTCCTTGCTGTCCAAGGGACTTTTTCAGGAATCTTCTCCAGCACCACAGTTTGAAGGCATCAATTTTTCAGCTCTCTGCCTTTTTTACCATCCATCTCTCACACCCAGACATGACCACTGGGAAGACCATAGCCTTGACCATACGGACCTTTGTCAGCAGAGTAATGTCTCTGCTTTTCAACACATTGTATAGGTTTGTCATTGCTTTCCTGCCAAGAAGCAATCGTCTTCTGATTTTATGGCTGCAGTCACCCTCTGCAGTGATTTTGGAGCTCAAGAAGAGGAAATCTGTCACCAGTTCCACCTTTCCCCCTTCTATTTGCCATGCATTAATGGGGCCTCTTGATGAAAGTAAAAGAGATGGATGAAAAAGCTGGCTTAAAACTCAACATTCAAAAAATGAAGATCATGGCATCTGGTCCCATTACTTCATGGCAAATAGATGGGCAAACAATGCAAAGAGTGACAGACTTAATTTTCTTGGGCTCCAAAATCACTGGAGATGGTGACTGCAGCCATAAAATTAAAAGACGCTGGCTCCTTGGAAGAAAAGCTATGACCAATCTAGATAGCATATTAAAAAGCAGAGACATTAGTTTGCCAACAAAGGTCCATCTAGTCAAAACTATGGTTTTTCCAGTAGTCACATATGGATATGAGAGCTAGACTATAAAGAAAGCTGAGTGCTGAAGAGTTGATGTTTTGAGCTGTGGTGTTGAAGAAGACTCTTGAGAGTCCCTTGGACTGCAAGGAGATCAAACCAGTCCATCCTTAAGGAAATCAGTCCTGAATGTTCATTGGAAGGACTGAGGCTGAAGCTGAAATTTTGGCCACCTGATGTGAAGAACTGACTCATTGGAAAAGATCCTGATGCTGGGAAAGACTGAAGGCAGGAGGAGAAGGGGATGACAGAGGATGAGATGGTTGGATGGCATCACAGACTCTGACATGAGTTTGAGCAAGCTCTAGGAGTTGGTGATGGAAAAGGAAGCCTGGCATGCTGATGTCCATGGGGTTTGCAAAGAGTCGGACCTGACTGAGTGACTGAACTAAACTGAACTGAATGGGACCAGATTCCATGATCTTATTTTTTTTAATAGTTAGTCTTAAGCCAACTCTTTCACCTTCCTCCTTCACCCTCATCAAGACACTCTTTAATTCCTCTTTGTTTTCTGCCATTAGAGTGGTATCATCTGCATATCTGAGGTTGTTGATGTTTTCCCCCTATCTTGATTCCAGCTTGTAACTCATCCAGCCTGGCATTTCTCCAGATGTGCTCAGCATATAGGTTAAACAAACAGGGTGACAGCAGACAGCCTTGTTGTCCACCTTTCTTGATCTTAAACCAGTCGGTTGTTCCATAGAGGGTTCTAACTGTTGCTTTTTGATCCACATACAGATTTGTCAGGGGACAGGTAAGATGGTCTTGTATTCCCATCTAAGAGCTCTCCATAGTTTGTCATGATCTACATAGTCAAAGTCTTTAGTGTAGTCCATAAACCAGAGATAGATGTTTTTTTCTGAAATTCCCTTGCTTTCTCTATAATCCAGCAAATGTTCACAACTTGATCTCTAGTTCCTCTTCCTTTTCTAAACCCAGCTTGGACATCTTGAAGTTTTTGTTTCTCATAATGCTTAAGCCTAGCATGCAAGATTTTAAGCATGACTTTACCAGCCTGGGAGATGAGTGAGATTGTCTGATGGTTAGCACATTCTTTGGTACTACCTTTCTTGGGTACTGGGATGACGATTGACCTTTTCCAGTCTTGTGGCCACTCTGGGTCTTCCAGATTAGCTGACATAATGAATGCAAAACCTTGATGGCACCATCCTTTAGGGATTTGAATAGTTCTGCTGGAATTTCATCACATCTACTAGCTTTATGAACAGTAATGCTTCCTAAGGCCCACTTGACTTCACACTCCAGAATGTCTGGCTCTGTGTGACTAACCACACCATCATAATAATCTGCTTCATTAACAGCTTTTCTACACAGTTCTTCCATTTATTCTTTTCATCTCTCCTTGATCTCTTCAGCATCTACTAAGTCTCTACCATTTTTATCCTTTGTTGTGCCCATCTTTGGGTGGAATGCTTCCTTGATGTTTCAAATTATTCTGAAGAGATCTCTAGTCTTTTGCCTTTTCTTGTTTTCTTCTATTATTAAGCATTGTTCATTGAAGAAGACCTTCTTATCTCTTCTAGCTGTTTTTTTTTTTTTTGAAATCTGCATTTAATTGGATGTACATTTCCCTCTCTCCCTTGCTTTTCACTTCTCTTCTTTCTTCTGCTATTTGTAAAGTCTCCTAGATAATCACTTTGCCTTCTTGCTTTTCTATTTCTTTGGGATGGTTTTGTTTACCACCTCCTGTAGAATATTACAGACCTCTGTCCCTAGTTCTTCAGGCACATTGTAAACTAGATCCAGTCCCTTGAATCTATTCATTATTGAATCTATTCCTAGAACTAACACCCCCAAAAAGTGTTTTATTCATTATTGGGGATTGGAATGCAAAAGTAGAAAGTCAAGATATACCTGGAGTAATAGGCAAGTTTGGCCTTGGAGAACAAAATGAAGCAGGGCAAAGGATAATTGAATTCTGCCAAGAGAATACACTAGCCATAGCAAATACCCTTTTTCATCAACACAAGAGATTGCTTTACACATGGACATCAATACTGAAATCAAATTGATTACATTCTTTGTAGCCAAAGATGGAGAAGCTGTATACATTCAGCAAAAATAAGACCTAGAGTTGACTGTGGCTCAGATTATCAGCTTCTCATACCAAAATTCAGGCTTAAAGTAAAGAAAACTGGGAAAAATAATAGACCAACCAGATATGACTTAAATCAAATCTTGTATGAATTCACAGTTGTTGTTCAGTCACTCAGTCGTGTCCAACTCTTTGCGACCCCATGGACTGCAGCATGCCAGGCTTCCCTGTCCTTCACCATCTCCCGGAGCTTGCTCAAAGTCATGTCCATTGATTTGGTGATGCTATGCAATCATCTCAACCTCTGTCATCCCCTTTTCCTGCTGCCTTAAATCTTTCCCGGCATCAGGGTCTTTTCTAATGAGTTGGATCTTCATTTCAGTTCACCAAAGTATTGAAGCTTCAGCTTCAGCATCAGTCCTTACAATGAATATTCAGCATTGATTTAATTTAGGATGGACTGGTTTGATTTCCTTGCTGTCCATCCTATGCACACATATGCCAGTCAAGGTTCTTTCTGATACTGAGATAACTGTACCAGGCATGGTGATGGAGGTACAGGAGATCCCCTTCATGCTGACCCTGCATCCACACCAAGCACCTTGCTCACCAGCAGATGCAGACCCTGTGCTGGGCCCTGGCCTTGGAGGGTCACTCCATCTTTCTAGGTCTCAAGCTACATAGTAGTAAAACTATGACTCACATGAGAGTTCAATTTGTTTGTGTGTCTGTGTGTGTGTGAAAACTTCTCAATATATAATAGACACCTGGTGAATTTAGTTATCATCACATTGACCTAAATGAATTCTAAGTAATAGCAAACACAGTGTCATTTAATTCTGTCTGCGATCTTCTTCTAACTGGAGTCTTTCTTGGGCTTCTTGAAATATTGAGAAGAGTGTGAGGGTGGGCATCACTTCACCTTCAAAGCCCGAGGTCACAAGGCTGGGGACAGATCTGTTCTACACTTGGTATGTTAGATGAGGAGTGTGAAGCACAATGAAGCGCAGGGACGTCACAGGAGCCTCCCAGACCTCAGTCTCCAGGAGGCAGCAAATAGGACAGAACTAGGTTCAGGGGCTCCAGATCTGTGGACCCGCCTGTAACAACAATACAGCAAGTAGTATGTTCCCCTTTCTTTTTCTAATTGGGAATCATACATCCCTCAGAATTAAAATCTTAAAGGAAAGACTACAGATGCACCTGCTCACTATGAGAATATGTGTGTGCAAATTTAATGTTTACCATAGACTTTGGACTACTGCATCTTTTTTTAAAACTTTTTATTGTATAGTTGCTTTACAACATTGCATTAGTCTCTGCTGTGTAGCAGAATGAATCAGCTATAAGTATACATATATCCCCTCTTTTTTGGATTCTCTTCCCATTTCAGTTCAGTTCAGTCACTCAGTCCTGTCCAACTCTTTGCAAACCCATGCACCACAGCACGCCAGGCCTCCCTGTCCATCACCAACTCCCAGAGTTTACTCAGACTCCTGTCCGTTGAGTCCATGATGCCATCCAACCATCTCATCCTCTTCCCATTTAGGTCATTGCAGAGAACAATTGAGAAGTGTTTCCTGTGTGTACAGGAGGTTCTCATTAGTTACCTATTTTATGCATAATATCCATTGTGTACGTAGGTCAAGCGCAATCTCCCTTTTCATCCCACCCACCCTTTCCCCCCTCAGCTCATTGTATCTTAAGACATGGATCACAAATGGCCCCTGGCAGTATAAATGCATTCATGGGAGATGGTTTCGAGCTTATTTTCTTTCTTCAGCATCGTCCATTTCCTGGAGCCTGCTGTGGTCAGAGGAGGTTTTGTTGCAGTTAGACTCCTCCTCACTCAAATTCTTACAAAGGGTTGCATCCCAGCTCCCACTCTGTCCTCAGGCCCAGAAATACAGGGGCAGCTGGACTCTCAGTGTCCCACTGGTTACAGGCTTTTCTCTCTGACCCTTCTTTGACTCACTGGCCTCAGGCTGCTTCATTTCCTGTGATTGCTTCATACAATATTGAATATTCAGTGCTCATTTTGGAGCTCAGATTATTTATTTGCTCAGAGCTTGCTTTTTCTTGAGGTTGTGAAGGGTCAGAATTTACTAGACTCTACCAGACATAGGCACAGAACTTTATAAGCCAGATGGTGGTTTTCTGTTTTGCTTTTTGGCACTATTTACTGTTTCCTGAGAAACCAACAACAGCACCGATTACCACCCTGTAAAGCTGAAGTGCTGAGGTAAACGCGTATCTGAGGTTTCTAAGACTATAAGCATCTCGGGTCCCCTCATTGAACATCATGAGAGAGAGGAATTTTTTTTTTAAAAAAAAGAAAACAGATGAATGAGTTCATGAGTGAGAGTTACAAAGTAACGTAGTTTTATTCTTTCTTTACAGTCTTATTCCATAGAATGATTGTCAGTGATGATACATGCACTGGCTTTAAGAGAAAGCACAGACAGGCCAAGGAGGCAGAGCTAATTACATTTGTGATGTTGAGTAATCTAGGGACAAGGTAGCATGCTCTAGCCCCCTTCCTAGAAACTAATTTCAGCAAAAACTTAGCAGAGAATGAGCAGAGGCGAGCTGGCCTTTGCATCTCCACGTGGGTGAAGCTGGCTCAGCAGGCAGCAGACCTCTGGGGTGCCCAGCAGAGCTACAACAGGGGGAGTGGGCTGAGGCTGACCCAGGGCCAGGTGACTGTGGTGGTGACCTCGGCCATGCCCATCTCCCTGCAAGGTCCCTGAGGTACTTTCCCAATGGTGAAAATTCCACCTTAGGGAGAGATGTAGTCATCAGAGTTCAATGGAAACCATCGCAGCTATATCCACTGATGGACAGGAGAAAGACTAAAACCCCAGGCTGTTATTTTGGGTGGATGTTAAAGACCGAACTGGAAAATTGTTTCTCTCTTGTCATCACACATGTCACTTTGGAGGAATTGTTTGTGATTAAAGGAATCAAATTGCGATTCAACTGTCCTTGGGAGATCACAGCCTGCTAGAAAAATTAAAATCACAAAGCAGGCACTCCATTAAAAAACTGTACTTGCAAAACCCATTACATCATTTGCTTTACGTTGCGCTCTGCAAGGAGGCTGGACAGATGCTGTTTTCTGATTTGGCAGCTGAGAACCTGAGGCAGCAGAGGGTGAACAGCAAGTCCCACGGTGATGGCTGGGAAGTGGTGGGCTGTGCCGGAGCCCTGACCTCAGCCTCAGGGTCCTCTGCACAAAGCGAGACAGGTACCCGCTGCCTCTGAGATGCAGCTTCATCACAGCAACACAATAACATCTGATTTATGAAGTGGTCTTGAAAACTAAGACTTAATGTATATAAAGCACCTTTCATAATATTTGCATTTGATAAGCTGATATTATGTTGTTGTATTATTATTTATGTGCAACCAGAAATACAACTTGAACCTCTATACTCCTAACTTTATAATTTTTCTGATTTACATGTGGGTTACCTAGTAAATGAGAGTATATCTTGGTTACACATTCTAAGTTGGCATATTTGCATAGTTGGCTATTATGTAGAAACACAGGAATAATAGTTATATATGTGTGTGTACATTGTTGTTGTTTAGTCACTCAATCGTGTCTGACTCTTTGCGACCCCATGGACTGTAACCAGCCAGGCCCCTCTGTTCGTGGAGTTCTCCAGGCAACAATATTGGAGTGGGTTGCCATTTCCTATTCCAGGAGATCTTCCCGACCCAGGGACCAAACCCAAGTCTCCTGCACTGCAGGCAGATTCTTAACCGATCGAGCCAGCATTTCTCCTTAAGTTTGTAACATTCATTATTTGTCCCGTGGAAAGGCAATGGCTCTGCTATTTGGTTTTAATCACACAAAGTGGAGGAGTTAATGACCATTTTCTCCCTTTTAGAATCCCTGACAAAAAGGGCAAAACAGAAGCACCTTTGTCCTTGATTAGGCAAAGGCAATAAGACTTTATCATATCCAGAACGAGGCTGCATTTGCCCTCAGAGAGCTGACACAGACTGGTTCAAGGATGAGTGCTCTGAAGGGATGTCTCGGTAGACTTCATGGACGGGCACCAACCCCAGGTTCTCAAGTGCAGGTGTGAAGCCTCTTCCCCGGGGTTCTCGCCTCTAAGCCACTGTCTGAGTCCCAGGATCTCCCGAGGAAAGATGTACCACCTGTCCTGAAGTTCGAGGGCACTTCTAAAGTCACATAAGACTTCACTTGGGCGGGGAACAAAGGGGACAAGGACATTATTTTAGCTCAACCTTTTTCTACTTAAAGCAGGTGATTCTTTGAAAACAAATGTTAAACATCATACTAAGAAATTAGAACCTTAGCAGTGTGATAAAAGCAATCTTTTTTCCTGAAATTCTAAAATCTGTTCCTACCCAGTCAAGTATTTTTACATAATTGAAATCATATTGCAAGGACAAAGTGCAGATTTCCTCTACCTAAGTTATACATTTTGGTATAAAAAGTCAGAGATTAGTTCTGATTTTGCTGAAAAGTTATGTGACCCTGGAAAAGCCAAAATTTCTTAGACATCACATATAAAATTACTATATATTGTCAATGATCTTTTCTGCCACTAGTAAAATGTAATTTGACAATTGCAAAATATATATAATAATATATAATATAATAATATGTATTATAATACAATGAGATATATTTAATACTTATCACTAACAAGCACAAATGCTGTGAGAAATATGAATGCCAGACATTAAAGACATATACAACCATTAAAAGTAACAAATTTAGCTTAAAAATGAGAGCAAAAGTCATGTCTCAAATATGCTCCATCACCAGAAATCCATTTTTTAACTCCAGTCCTACCACAAGTTGCTCTTCTGAGAATACACTATTCATAACATATATGACAGTTTAAGAACAATTTTTTCATCCCCTGAACAGTCTGTTTTAAATGGATGTTTTATTATTTCAGATGCAATTTAGATATTTCAGTAGTTTAAAAAAATAGAGATTTTATAAAGGCAATGTAGAACTCCCCTCCTCTGGTGGAGTAAAAATAATTCTCCAAAATTGGCTCCTCTGTTAAAGTAATAAAAAAAAATAGCAAAAATGTTGATACTAAATTTTTCAGATCTCTGGAAATTAACAATAAGCTTATAACCATCCAAGGAGTGTTTATTCAAGAAAAATGTGTTTCTACAAATGTTCTTTCTGCCTCTTTCTTTTCCTCTTCCTCTGGGACTCCCATTATGTGTGTGTTTGCTTGCATAGAATTTTGGTTAAGAGCATTTTACATCTAAAACTTCAGAGATGTTGCTTCATTGTCTCTCCCCTTGATCATTTCAGAGGCTTCCCTGGCGGCTCAGACTGCAACGAGTCTACCTGCAATGCAGGACACCAGGGTTCAATCCCTGGGTTGGGCAGATCCCCTGGAGAAGGATATGGCTACCCACTCCACTATTCTCACCTGGGAAATCACATGGACAGAGGAGCGTGGCAGGCTACAGTCCATAGTGTTGCATAGAGCCGAACACAACTGAGCAAATAGCAAACACAAACTTCATCATTCCTAACAAGAAAGCTTCTATCATTTTTACATTTTTCTCTCTTTGCAATGCATATATTTTTCCTCTGGTTGATGTTAAGATACTGTTTTTTTCACTGGCTTGAACAGTTTGATGATAAAGTGCATCTGTGTGGGTTTTTTAATATATCTTGCCCTGGAATTGGAGAAGGAAACGGCAACCGACTCCAGTATTCTTGCCTGGAGAATCCCATGGACAGAGGAGCCTGGTGGGCTACAGTCCGTGGGGTCACAAAGAGTCAGACATGACTAAGTGACTAACTTTCACTTTTCTTTGCCTTGGGATTCATCAGACTTTTGGGTCTTTGGATTATAGAGTTTTCATCAAAACTTAAAACATTTAGTTATTACTTATGCAAATATTTTTCTTCTTCCTATTCTTGGCTCTCTTTCAGTGACATCAATTATATGCCTATTAGGAGTTTGCCCACTACTCCTAGGTGCTAATTTGTTTTTTCCGACATTCCTTTTCTCTTGTTGCTTCATTTTCAATTGTGTCTTTTGTTATATATTCAAGATTTTTTGTTAAACATCTAATCTGCCGGTAATCCCATCAATTATTTTTATCACAAACATTGTAGGTTTCTGTCTAGATATTCAATATTTCTTGTTGTTGTTCAGTCACTAAATTGCGTCTGATGATTTGGACCCATGGACTGCAGCACACCAGGCTTCCCTGTTCTTCCTTATTTCCCTGAGCTTACTCAAACTCATGTCCACTGAGCTGGTGATGTTATCTAACCATCTCATCCCCTGCCTTCCCCTTCTCTTACCCTCAATCTTTCCCAGCATCAGGTTATTTTTCAATGAGTTGGCTCTTTGCATCAGGTAGCCAAAGAATTGGAGCTTCAGCATCAGTCCTTCCAATGACTATTCAGGGTTGATTTCCTTTAAGATTGACTGATTTGATTTCCTTGCAGTCCAAGGGACTCTCAAGAGTCTTCTCCAGCACCACTGGAGAAACAAAATCATCAGTTATTCAGCACTCAGTCTTCTTTATGGTCCAAATCTCACATCCATACATGACTACTGGAAAAATCATAGCTTTGACTATATGGACCTTTGTTGGTAAAGTAATATCTCTGCTTTTCAATATGCTGCCTAGGTTGATCATAGCTTTTCTTCTAAGGAGCAAGTGTCTTTTAATTTCATGGCTGCAGTCATTGTCCACAGGGATTTTGGAAAAATAAAGAAAATAACATCTGTTACTGTTTCCACTTTTTCCCCATCTATTTGCCATGAAGTGGTGGGACCAGATGCCATGATCTTATTTTTTTAAATGTTGAGCTTTAAGCCAGCTTTTTCACTCCCCTCTTTCACCCTCATCAAGAGGCTCTTTAGTTGCTCTTTGCTCTCTGCCATTAGAGCTTATATCTTCCATGTTTCTACTGAGCTTGAACATGTGGAACACAGTTCTAGTAACTGTCCAGTGTGCTTGTCTGCTAATCCCAGCATCTGTGTCATTTCTGGGCTTTGACTGCTTCTTTTCTTGTTATATGCCATGCTTTCTTTTCATGCTTGGTAATTTTTGACTGAACACCAGAGTTTAGGTAACTTTCCTGTGCACAACTATATATGACAGAGCCTGGAATTGTGCCAGGATTTATCGTCATGGTGTTACCAAACTCAGGTCAGCTGCTTGCCACTCGAAAGCCAATACTTGAGAGATGAGTGTTGGTAGGAAATGAAAGATTGCTTTTTCAAGAGACTGGAGAGACTAGCAACCTGAGGAGAAGATAGACTTGTGTCCAAGGAGAACTTCCAGCTGCTGATTAGGGGGCAAGAGGTTTTAAAGGGGAGTTTCAGGAGTGTACAGGTAGAGGGAGAGGGCCGTGTGCACAACAGTCAGCTTTGACAGTCATCTTGATGCTGGTCATTCTGCAGTCTTATCAGTGTCATCCTAATTGTTTTAAGCACAATTAACCCTCAACTGAGAAGGCAATGGCACCCCACTCCAGTACTCTTACCTGGAAAATCCCATGGATGGAGGAGCCTGGTAGGCTGCAATCCATGGGGTTGTGAAGAGTCTGACATGACTGAGCCACTTCACTTTCACTGTTCACTTTCATGCATTGGAGAAGGAAATGGCAACCCACTCCAGTGTTCTTGCCTGGAGAATCCCAGGGATGGGGGAGCCTGGTGGGCTGCCATCTATGGAGTCGCACAGAGTCGGACACGACTGAAGTGACTTAGCAGCAGCAGTAACAGCAGCAACCCTCAACTCTGTTCATACTGTTCATGGGGTTCTCAAAGCAACAATTCTGAAGTGGTTTGCCAAACCCTTCTCCAGTGGACCACATTCTGTCAGACCTCTCCACCATGACCCGTCCGTCTTGGGTGGCCCCACACAGCATGGTTTTGTTTCATTGAGTTAGACAGGCTGTGGTCCATGTGATCAGATTGTCTACTTGTCTGTGATTGTGGTTTCAGTCTGTCTGCCCTCTGATGCCCTCTCTCAGTGCCTGCTGTCTTACTTGGGTTTCTCTTACCTTGGATGTGGGATATCTCTGCACAGTTGTTCCAGCGAAGTACAGCCACTGCTCCTTACCTTGCATGTGGGGTAACTCCTCTTGGCTGTCACTTCTGACCTTGGACATGGTTGTGGATGTGACTGGTGATAGAAGCAAGGTCCAATGCTATAAAGAGCAATATTGCATAGGAACCTGGAATGTTAGGTCCATGAATCAAGGCAAATTGCAAGTCGTCAAACAGGGGATGGCAAGAGTGAACGTTGACATTCTAGCAATCAGCTAACTAAAATGTACTGAAATGGGTGAATTTAACTCAGATGACCATTATATCTACTACTGTGGGCCAGAATCCCTTAGAAGAAATGGAATAGCCATCATAGTCAACAAAAGAGTCTGAAATGCAGTACTTGGATGTAATCTCAAAAATGACAGAATGATCTCTGTTCATTTCCAAGGCAAACCATTCAATATCACAGTAATTCAAGTCTATGCTCTGACCAGTAATGCTGAAGAAGCTGAAGTTGAATGATTCTATGAAGATCTACAAGACCTTTTAAGAGCTAACACCCAAAAAAGATGTCCTTTTCATTATAGGGAACTGGAATGCAAAAGTAGAAAGTCAAGAAACACCTGGAGTAATAGGCAAATTTGGCCTTGGAGTACAGAATAAGGCAGGGCGAAGGCTAATAGAGTTTTGCCAAGAAAACGCACTGGTCATAGCAAACACCCTCTTCCAACAACACGAGAGAAGACTCTACACATGGATATCACCAGATGGCCAACACTGAAATCAAATTGATTATATTCTTTACAGCCAAAGATGGAGAAGCTCTATACAGTTAGCAAAAACTAGAGTGGGAGCTGACTGTGGCTCAGATCATGAACTCCTTATTGCCAAATTCAGACTTAAATTGAAAGTGGGGAAAACCACTAAATGATTCAGGCATGACCTAAATCAAATCCCTTACGATTATACAGTGGAAGTGAGAAGTAGATTTAAGGGACTAGATCTGATAGACAGAGCGCCTGATGAACTATGGATGGAGGTTCCTGACATTGCACAGGAGACAGGAATCAAGACCATCCCCAAGAAAAAGAAATGCAAAAAGGCAAAATGGCTGTCTGAGGAGGCCTTACAAATAGCTGTGAAAAGAAGGGAAGTGAAAAGCAAAGGAGAAAAGGAAAGATATAAACATCTGAATGCAGGGTTCCAAAGAATAGCAAGGAGAGATAAGAAATCCTTCCTCAGGGATCAGTGCAAAGAAATAGAGGAAAACAATAGAATGGGAAAGACTGGAGATCTCTTCAAAAAAATTAGAGATACCAAGGGAATATTTCATGCAAAGATGGGCTCAATAAAGGACAGAAATGGTATGGACCTAACAGAAGCAGAAGTTATTAAGAAGAGGTAGCAAGAATACACAGAAGAACTGTACAAAAAAGATCTTCACGACCCAGATAATCACGATGGTGTGATCACTCACCTAGAGCCAGACGTCCTGGATGTGAAGTCAAGTGGGCCTTAGGAAGCATCACTATGAACAAAGCTAGCAGAGGTGGTAGAATTCCAGTTGAGCTCTTTCAAATCCTAAAAGATGATGCTGTGAAAGTGCTGCACTCAATATGTCAGCAAATTTGGAAAACACAGCAGTGGCCACAGGACTGGAAAAGGTTAGTTTTCATTCCAATCCCAAAGAAAAGCAATGTCAAAAATGCTCAAACTACCACACAATTGCACTCATCTCACAGGCTAGTAAAGTAATGCTCAAAATTCTCCAAGCCAAGCTTCAGCAATACATGAACTGTGAACTTCTAGATGTTCAAACTGGCTTTACAAAAGGGAGAGGAACCAGAGATTAAATTGCCAACATCCATTGGATTATCAAAAAAGCAAGAGAGTTCCAGAAAAACATCTACTTCTGCTTTATTGACTATGCCAAAGCCCTTGACTGTGTGGATCACAATAAACTGTGGAAAATTCTGAAAGAGATGGGAATACCAGACCACCTGACCTGCCTCTTGAGAAACCTATATGCAGGTCAGGAAGCAACAGTTAGAACTGGACATGAAACAATAGACTGGTTCCAAATAGGAAAAGGAGTACGTCAAGGCTTTATATTGTCACCCTGCTTATTTAACTTATATGCAGAGTACATCATGAGAAATGCTGGGCTGGATGAAGCACAAGCTGGAATCAAGATTGCCGGGAGAAATGTCAGTAACATCAGATATGCAGGTGACACCACTCTAATGGCAGAAAGTGAAGAACTAAAGAGCCTCTTGATGAAAGTGAAAGAGGAGAGTGAAAAAGTGGGCTTAAAGCTCAAGATTCAGAAAACTAAGATCACGGCATCCAGTTCCATCACTTTATGGCAAATAGATGGGGAAACAGTGGAAACAGCGGCTGACTTTATTTTGGGGGGCTCCAAAATCACTGCAGATGGTGATTGCAGCCATGAAATTAAAATACGCTTACTCCTTGGAAGGAAAGTTAAGACACCTAGACAGATTATTAAAAAGCAGAGACATTATTTTGCCAACAAAGGTCCGTTTAGTCAAGGCTATGGTTTCTCCAGTAGTCATGTATGGATGTGAGAGTCGGACTCTAAAGAAAGCTGAACACTGAAGAGTTGATGCTTTTGAACTGTGGTGTTGGAGGAGACTCTTGAGAGTCCCTTGGACTGCAAGGAGATCCAGCCAGTCCATCCTAAAGGAGATCAATCCTGGGTGTTCATTGGAAGGACTGATGCTGAAGCTGAAGCTCCAATACTTTGGCTACCCGATGTGAAGAGCTGACTCATTTGCAAAGACCCTGATGCTGGGCAAGATTGAGGGGATGAGGAGAAGGGGACAGAAGATGAGATGGTTGGATGGCCTCACTGACTCAAAGGACATGAGTTTGTGTGAACTCTGGGAGTTGGTGATGGACAGGCCTGATGTGCTGCGGTTCATGGGGTCGCAAAGAGTTGCACATGACTGACAGGCTGAACTGAACTGAACCCTCAACTCTCGGCTTCCCTAGGTGCTCAGTGGTAAAGAATCCACCTGTAATGCCAGAGACGCAGGCAACGTGGGTTTGATCTCCGGGTCGGAAATATTTCCTGGAGGAGGGCATGGCAACCTACTCCAGTATTCTTGCCTGGAGAATCCCATGGATAGAGGAGCCTGGTGGGCTACAGTCCATAGAATCACAGAGATGTACATGACTGAAGCGACTGAGCTCACATGAGCACACAGTCCTCAACTCCAGGGTCGGTTTGTTCCCATTTACTTGAGGCCAGTTGTTGGAATTATGCAAGATAGAACACAAGATATTTTCAAGCTTGTCTCTTATTTCTTTAAACATAGTAAATGTGGTTATTTTTTTATTCTCTGGCAAATCATGCTAACACACCAGAACTTGATAAGATATTTCTTTGTGTCTTGTTTTCTTGATTCTTAATCATGGTGTCTTGTTTCCTTGTATATTAGTTACCTTTGACTTGTGATTGTCTGTTCAAGATTAGTTGAAGGTATAATTTGAGGGTTATAATACTGTCACTTTTTCCAACAGATAATATTTATCTGCATCTATCTGGCAGGCAAGTGAGAGTCTTCTGGTCTGGGACCACCTTTACACAAATCCAGGTTTGAATGTTCCTGGACAATCAGGTGTTTCTGCTGATTGCTGTTTTTAGAGGTTAAGTTCCTCTTACCTGGACAGGACTAGCCTAAAGTAGATTGTGCTTATCAGAGCACCCACATTGGAGATCTCCATAAATTTAACCTAACCTACTTGCCCTCCTAAGTTGCCAAAAATGCAACTTATCTTTATAGCTAATTCTTCCATGTTCTCAAATGCTTTCAAGATCTAAGTAGATAAGAGCTTTGAAAATTTATCTGTGTTTCAGGTGTCTTCTCATTTTTTTGGCCCTATAATTTTTAACTATTTGGTTAATCCTGGGATATATTTTTAGATTTTTTTTAAATTTCATTCTTTTATTTAGGAAAGTTGGTCTAAATTATCTATCATTTCCAGAAACGTTAAGTCTTGACTACCTTGTCATTTCTACCCCTAATATGAAGTCTTCATTTAGATATTCATAACTTTCCCATAAGAAATCTTAAAATGACTTCATAATTAATGCTCTTTCAACCAGCTTGTCCTTTTATGAAGCCCACATTATGTGCTAGGGACTGTGTTATGATTGTTGATTATCTCAGAGCTACCCTGAAGTAGAAACTATTACTGTCTCATTTCCAAGATGATAAAGATGATTCACAGTGATGCTGGTAATGCTCTGGGGGCAGCAGCCATGGAGCAGGACCGGGGACTCAGGCTGTCTGACTGCAGAGCCCTTCTCGTGACCCCCACGCCTCGCCGGCTCCAGCTGCCACACTGCTGTGCTGTTTCCCATTCCTGGCGCTGCAGCCTGAAAGCTGGGACACAGGGGTGTGCTTGCCTTCTCTGCATCCAAGGCACGCTAATCTTCACACAGAATAAGAATGAAGAGGCTGAACTGGTACTCACGCCCCTGGATGGTGCATGCTCCATCTTTTATCTGTCAGGATTCAGCTTATCAGTCAGACTTGGGATCTGACCCTGCACTAGCCACAGGAGAACAGAACTCTGACTGCTCTTTCCAGAGGAGAGGAACCTGGGATCACAGAGAAAATGCCACACCCAGGGTGCCTCGTTGAGGCACTGGAGATAATATCAATGACACAACTTGCACAATGTCATCTTGACAGTTTTACTCAGACATAAGGCGCTTAGATACTTTTTTTTTTTTTTAACCAACAGTTACCAAGAATTCCAAGATTCAGTTCAGTTCAGTTGCTCAGTCATGTCTGACTCTTTGTGACCCTATGGACTGCAGCATGCCAGGCCTCCCTGTTCATCACCAACTCCCAGCGTTTACTCAAGCTCATGTCCATTGAGTGGGTGATGCCATCCAACCATCTCATCCTCTGGTCGTCCCCTTATCTTCCTGCCTTCAATCTTTCCCAGCATCAGGGTCTTTTCCAATGAGTCAGTTCTTCACAACAAGTGGCCAAAGTTTTGGAGCTTCAGCTTCAACACTAGTCCTTCCAATGAACATTCAGGACTGATTTCCTTTAGGATGGACTGGTTGAATCTTCTTGCAGTCCAAGGGACTCTCAAGAGTCTTCTCCAACACCACAGTTCAAAAGCATCAATTCTTCAGAGCTCAGCTTTTTTTATAGTCCAACTCTCACATCCATACATGACAACTGGAAAATCCATAGCCTTAACTAGACTGAACTTTGTTGGCAAAGTAATGTCTCTGCTTTTTAATATGCTGTCTAGATTGGTCATACTTTTCTTCTAAGGAGTAAGTGTCTTTTAATTTCATGGCTGCAGTCACCAACTGCAGTGATTTTGGAGCCCCCAAAAATAAAGTCAGCCACTGTTTCCACTGTTTCTCCATCTATTTGCCCTTGAACTGTTGGGACCGGATGCCATCATATTTGTTTTCTGAATGTTGAGCTGAATGTTGTCTTATGAATTCCAAGATTATCCTATAGAAATAACAACCCACTCCAGTATTTTTGCCTGGAAAATCCCATGGACAGAAGAGCTTGGCTTGCTATAGTTGATAGAGTTATAAAGAGTGGGACAGGACTTAGGGACCGAACAACACACCACATGAGAAATAGTTCCTCTGAGGTCAAACATCAAGGAAATAACTACACATTCATGCTTTTTCATCAAGGTCCATTTCATGTCAGAGGGATTCATCAAGCTGCAAAGGTGAAAGCTTATTTTGTCTTCTGTTTTATTACTTAGGTCAAGTTCTTCTTTTCTTTTAAGTCACAGGGACAGGCCACCAATAAAGATAACAAAGGTAAAAAAAAAAAAAAAAGGCTACATTTTGACTTTCCGAGGAGCTGAGAATGTTCTTTACTGTTCAGTGTCTTAAAGAGATCCTACCTCGGCTCCCCTGGAGTCTGGGTGAGTGTCCCCAGGGGGTCTGAGGCATCTCTTTGTGTGGAATCCTTTTATTCCCCAAGTGGTCTCTTTTCAGTGCTTTTCCTCACCATCTCCACCCTTCCTGAGTTGCATGACATGAAGAAAGAATAATCTGGTGCAATTCCTCTTTTCTGTGAGCTTCTCATACAGAAGTACCCGGCATGAGAAATACTGCAGGTTTGGACTCTTATGTGTGAACTTGATCTTTAAAAGTAGATAGGCTTTGACTAACTCTGGGAAAAAGAGAGTCTTCTGAGAGAGCTGCTTCCTGGGCAATGGATGTCTGTGAAGGGTGAACTAAGTATTTACAAAGGACTTAAGCTACTGATGAAAGCTTAATCTCAAGTGAATTCTCAGTGTTTAAGTAAGTTTCCCTTAAAAGAAAACTATGCCTTGTACTTTGTCTCTCATTTTAAGGACTTGGAATTCTATCCTTACATGCAGACTAAGATAGGAGAAATGAATTTCTCTGCTAACTTACAAAAAGTCCATTTTTATATGAATAAGATTACAGATTTTTGTCTGTACAAGAAGGGCTGGTCTTCACCAATGGGAAAGGCATGAACTTTAAGATCCAGTGGTCTATCTAGTCTGATGAACTTACCCCCTGAGTTACCAAGAGATTCAATGAGTTTGGCAGTCTCTGCCGTTTCTCTGTACACTGTGTGTAGGTACCACTGAGGTGTATTTTTTGGTGTTGATTCTATACTCACAAAAAGAGCTATGAGCAAAGATGTGAGTCATTTTTAAACTCAAACTCCGCAGATGAACTACAACTCTCTTCAAAAGAAAGTAATTTTGTCCCCCAAATCGCCTTATTGGGAATTAAAGCACATTAATTTCTTTGCATTTCTGGGTTTGGGGTTGTCTATTTTATCTCTGAGTAACCCTTATGTTGGCCTTTTAAAAGTCACCTTTGTGTGCTGCATGTGAAAAGTGAGCATGGCCCGGGCACCCGTGTTCACATGCACAAGCCTGGTGGAGAATAGAGAAGAGGGACAGAGCCCCCTTTGTCCACTGACTGCTCACCAGAGTGGGGGAGTGCCCCTTCTGCACAGCGAAAGCCAAGGGTCAGGAAGAGATCAGTGTTAAAGAAAAAGAAAGCTCCATGACCTTGATGTCTAGAAGTCTTGCTTCTGTAATAAAGGCAGTCACGGGTTCCGTAAGAACGGTGATGGCCCCCTTTGGCCAAGCCCACTGCCAGAGCTCCTGTGACTGACATGCGCCCCCACCAGAGCCCCAGGGACTGACCGCATCCTTCCCATCAATGCAGCACCCTGACCGCATTGTGCTCAAGCACGAGCTTGTCAGGCCTTGCTGTTTGCTTCCCTGCAATGGTCCTTTTTCTTGATGTGTGTCAGCCTGATCCCCTAGGCTATATTTTATTTGGGATGAGACCCTCCATGCAGCTTCCCAGGTGACCCTAGGGGTAAAGAACCCACCTACCAGTGCAGGAGATGTAAGAGATGAGGATTCAATCCCTGGTTCGGGAAGATCCCCTGGAGGAGGGCATGGCAACCCACTCTAGTATTCTTGCCTGGAGAATCCCATGGACAGACGAGCCTGGCAGGTACAGTCCATGGGGGTGCAAAGAGTCAGACACGACTGAAGTGATGATTTAGCATGCACACACCTCCATGCACCATCATCCCCTTGGTGTTTTGATCCCACGTGCTATGTATCTAGGAGAACAACCTACACATTCCAGCCAGAAGACAAGAGGGGGCCAATTAGAAAGCTAACCACTGGATTGAAATGGCTCCTTCATGAGAAGACCATATTGTCAGTTCATGTGGAACATGGCTTCAGCACAGAATGTCTGTTAAGGTTGAATATGCTGCTGAAACACGTTTGAAGTAAGCAATAAATAAACATAATCTCTACTTCAAAAAGTTAGGAGCAGGGGTTAGAAGGAAAAATGACGCCTTTGTAGAAATAATGCTTTCTCCCCTTTTGCATTGACTAATTGATGACTATGTGGGTCTTTTTTTTTTTTCCTTTCCAGAGGGAAGAAAGGATTTGAGTTGGCTCGAATCCCGTTAGAACAACTAGCTGGAGACGAGCCATCTGTCACAGCTGCTGCCTGCTCTAACTGCCACTCTAATTGACAATGAACTCAGAGACCTGGGATAATTGTGGCTGCCCAGTGACTTAGGCAGGTAATGCCTTCCTTTTAGGATCCATCAAGCCCCATCTGTGCTGCTCGGGGCCTTTCTCCTGGGACCCTGCTCTCTGTGAAGCGGCAAAGCTTCGCTCAAGCCTGGGGTTCGCCTCATTAGGGAGGCTCTATGGGCCTGCGGGATGGCCAGCCCAGGATGAAACTGCAAACCTCCTACAACTCGTCCTGAGATTTTAATCCCGTCGCCAGGCGTTCACAACATCTGCCATTCAGCCTGAGCTGTTTTGGGGAGATTTGCACCAACTGCTTTTGCTTCTGTTTATTTTATAGAAAAATAGTCATTTCCGTGAGTTTTCTCAACCAGGGTGCTTTGGTAAATTTTCCTTACGTATATTTTTTTTTTTTTCTTTTTATGTCTGGTTGCCTTTAAAGTGGAACAGTGACAGAATCTTTTTTTCCCCTTGGGCTCCAAAATCACTGCAGATGGTGACTGCAACCATGAAATTAAAAGACACTTGCTCCTTGGAAGAAAAGCTATGACCAACCTAGACAGCATATTAAAAAAGCAGAGACATTACTTTTTGACAAAATTCCATCTAGTCAAAGCTGTTTTTTCCAGTAGTCATGTATGGATGTGAGAGTTGAGCTGTAAAGAAAGCTGAGCGCCGAAGAATTGATGCTTTTGAACTGTGATGTTGGAGATAGCTCTTGAGAGTCCCTTGGACTGCAAGAAGATCCAACCAGTCAATCCTAAAGGAAATCAGTCCCGGATACTCATTGGAAGGATTGATGCTGAAGTTGAAACTCCAATACTTTGGCTCCCTGATGTGAAGAACTGACTCATTGGAAAAGCTTGTGATGCTGGGAAAGACTGAAGACAGGAGGAGAAGGGGATGACAGAGGATGAAGTGGTTGGATGGTATCACCAACTCGATGGATATGAGTTTGAGCAAGCTCCGGGCGTTGGTGATGGACAGAGAAACCTGGCGTGCTGCAGTCAGTGGGGTCACAAAGAGTCAGACACAACTGAGTGACTGAACTGAACTGAAGGTGGAGAACCACGCACTCACTGGAGACTAGCCTGAACATAGCGACGAGGTCAGCAAGATGGTACATTGTGTCAACTGGAACCAGGTGTTGCCTTGCCCATTGGCAAGTATCCTGGTATACAACTTGAATCCTATGCACTGTACTTGGTTTTTCAGAGATTTTTCCTTTAGAGTTGATATTACAACTTAAAAACATACCTTTTCATGAAGCATCACTGTTGCTCCAGTGGTCCTGCAGGCATTTCTTTCCAAGCCTCTTGATGAAGCAGCAATGACCTGGCAGGAAGGACCAAGATGCCATAACCGTGACCAGGAAGGTCAGTCCTCTGTGGAAAGGAAGATGTCCCCTCCCACTGAAGGGTTGGCTGTGTTCGATGTCTTTTCTCCTTGATCCAGGCAGAGGAGACCCCGTTCATATTTTCATTCATCTCAGCTGATACTTTCTGCCTTCATTTGGAAAACAAAAATAAAAGTTATACCTGATTACCTCGAAAGCCCCTTCAAACCAAGTTTTGCTCAGCGAGCCTGAAGCAATTATAAATCAAAGATCCTGAGTGACAAGCTCCATAATGGTCTTGCTGGGGAGAAAAACTTAAGGAAGAATGTCACATGGTCTCTCAGACTGGCAGGCTCCATGAGATAAATATACAACAAAAACAAAACACAGCGCATCCCCCGACTTTAGGCCATGGCTCTCATTTGCTGCCTGTGACAACACACGTGGGAAGCTGGTGGAAAAGCAAAGTCCAGCAAAAGATGCTTGCTCCTTGGAAGAAAACTTATGATGAACCTTGACAGTGTATTAAAAAGCAGAGGTATCTATCATTTTGCTGACAGAGGTCCATCTAGTCAAAGCTATATTTTTTCCAGTAGTCATGTACTGATGTGAGAGTTGGACCATAAAGAAGGCTGAGTGCCAAAGAATTAATTCTTTTGAACTATGGTGCTGGAGAAGACTCTTGGTAGTCCCTTGGACTGCAAGGAGATCTAACCAGTCAATCCTAAAGGAAATCAACCCTGAATATTCATTGGAAAGACTGATGCTGAAGCTAAACCTCCAATACTTTGTCCACTTGATGCGAGGAGCTGACTCATTGCAAAAGACCATGATGCTGGGAAAGATTGAGGGCAGGAGGAGAAGGGAGAGACAGAGGATGAGATGGTTGGATGGCATCACCAACTCAATGGATGTGAGTTTGAGGAAACTCTGGGAGATAGTAGAGGACAGGGAAGCCTGGCATGCTGCAGTCCATGGGGCATAAAAAGTCCAACACAACTTAGTGACTGAGCAACAACAACAAGCCTCACTGGACCTGTTCAATCAGAACCTCTGGGAGAAGGTGCCCAGAGTCTGTGCTCTTCACGGGCATCTTGGGTGAGTCCTACACATGAAGACAAGCCATTTCTGCAAAAGATTGTTGGAATCAGTGTAGAGGCTCAAGAGAAGAATGAAGCCTGTAGGCACCTAAAGTGGAAGTGTTAGTTGCTTCATCTGTGCTCAGTCACATCTGACTCTTTGAGACCCCACGGACTATACCCTGCCAGGCTCTCCTGTCCATGGAATTCTCCAGGCAAGTATACTGGAGTGTGTTGCATTCCCTTCTCCAGGGGATCTTCCTGACCCAGGGATTGAACTCAGGTCTTCTGAATTGCAGGCAGATTCTCTACCATCTGAGCCGCCAGAGAAAGCCCCATAGGCTCCACCCATGAGGGCCTTTCTTATCACTTGTTTTTTCACTCATGCTTGCCTTCATGGACAAGTATGTTGCTCTAAGTGAGAACTCTGACTTGAGATTTTCATGTTGGGATGGTGAATAATAGTATATCTTTTTGATAACTTTAGGACTTCCCTGGTGGTTCAGACAGTAAAGAATCTTCTAGGGAGATTTCTTAGACCAAACATAACATGAATATGAGAAAATACAGCTCATGTCTGACTAAAAGGAAGTTCTTGCTTTGGCTGGTCTTTTTTTTTTTTTTTTTTTTAATTTTAAGAGGAAAAATTAAAACTTTAACCAGAAAACCCTTTTGAGATGAGATGGTAAACATTTCTTGCTGTTGTTCAGTTGCTTAACTGTGTCCGACTCTTTGCAATTCCCATGGACTGCAACGCTGGAGTATGAAATGGCAACCCACTCCTGTATTCTTGCTGGAGAATCCCATGGACAGAGGAACCTGGCAGGCTACAGTCCACAGGGCTGCAAAGAGTCAGACATGCCTGAAGCAACTTAGCATGTGTGCATGACTACAGCACAAGCTCCTCTGCCCTTCACTATCTCCCAGAGTTTACTCAAATTCAGGTCCATTGAATCAATAATGCTATCTAACCATCTTGTTCTCTGCTTCCCCTTCATCCTTTTGCCTTCAGTCTTTCCCAGCATCAGGGTCTTTTCCAATGAGTTGGCTCTTCGCATCAGGTGGCCAAAGTATTGGAGATTTAGCATCAGCATCAGTCCTCCCAGTGAATATTTCAGGCTGATTTCCTTTAGAATTTAGTGGTAAAAAGTAGCTTGTTAGTTTGCTGATCAGATATCCAGAAAAGTAATGCAATTCCTCCCAGATCAGATCTCAGATTGAACTTGTACTAAAACCAAGCCTGCAGATCTGGGAGGCCTCTTTCCAACAGAGCAGGCTCTTGTGGTTTGCAGATCATCTGTAATCAAAACTCACAGTCAAGCCATCCTTGCCTGAAACGATTCCCCCAATCTAACTTTGTCTGCTCCTTCTGCAGCTCTGGATTCAGATGCCCATTTCCTAACCTTGTGGGCCACATTCTAACAATTAGAACCAAAGGCAAAGGATTGCTCCTTTCCTCCAAAACTCTGCTCCTCAAAATGGGATGTCTGGGGCTCTGCTGGGTTAACTGCCAGCATGTTGGCACCATCTCTGAACACTTGGAGATAATTTCCCCTTCATTCTTATTATTTTAGGTTTCACCCCCATGATTTCATGATAATTAGCTCTTCTCACTCAAGGCTTTTCCCACCCGTGTGTTTAAGCTGCAACCCCCTCCCTCAGCCAGACCTCAGCCAAGCTGAGGCCTTGTTCCTGCTAAGTTTACTCCTCTCTAAGCCAACCCTTCCATCTCCTTAATCATTATCCTTGCAGTCTGGACCCCTTACAATCAGTCTATATCTTTAGGAACTCAGAAGAAACTCAACACTCTGAAAATAAGCCAGGCTTTCTGTGTCTAAGACCTGCCTGTAGTGTGCTCAGCCCAATATTGATATTGGTTTGTAGTTCTTTCATTCTCTCTGATGCCTGCCTTTTCTTATACATTTGTCTTTTTACTCATATGCACGAATATTTTAAAATTTATTTTATTCAATTATAATTGATTTATAGATTTGTGTTGATTTCCCCTGTACAGCTGTGTAATTCTGTTATACAACAATCTACATTTTTTCATATTCTTTTCCATTATAGTTTATCCCAGGATACTGAATATGGTTCCCTGTGCTATGCAGTAGGATCTCATTGTTTGTCCATGCATGTGTGATTTGAATTTTTTTTCCTGTTTTTAATTTTTTTTTATTGGAGCATAATTGCTTTACCATGCGTTAGTCTCTGCTGTATGTTGAGATGAATCAGCTAAATGTTTACATATATCCCTCCCTGTAAGCCTCCCTCCTACCCCACCCCCATCCCAAAAATTGTTTGAGCAACTATCTGGAAAACACTGAGTTAAGAATTAAAACAGAATTCTTTATATTATTAATACAACCCATTAAGCCTTCTTGGTGCTCACATTTGTTGTGAATGTCTAAGGAAGAGAGAATACACACAGCCTTACTCACGTTTACCTGAGTCAGGGAGTCTTATCCCTGGGCAGCTCTCCAGGTTAGTGCTCCCTCGATTATATTCTGGGCAATGCTTGCCTATACCTTCTTTCTCCAGTCTCCACATGCTAAATATGGAAGTGTGCATTTATTTATAGACGAGAGATCTCATTCAGTCGTGGAAAATGCAGACAGTGTAAAAGGACTTCTCAGCTGTCTCTGCAGGATTTAAAACCTGCAAGTCCTTTCTCACTCTAGTCTCTCATCGATATCTCCTGACATGTCTTGTGTACATTCTTACTTAAATCTCGGGAATGAAATGACTAATAATTGGGGAATTATAGCCCTCATGTTATGCAGACGAGTGTCTGAGTTTAGTTTTTAGTGGGTTGTGGAGAGAGGACCAACACCCCGATCATGGGAGGTGGCAGCTTGGTTTTCTTTGGAAACCTCCCATCTGGTTACTTAATCTTTAAAAAGACACAGATGGGGAGAAAGCTGTGAGCCCTGATCACCAGGAACAGGGATCTGATTACTGCTTATGGGGAATTCTATCTCCTAATTCCATTTTTCCTGAAGTATAATTATAGACTTGTTACTAAATCTTTGTTGTTGTTGTTTTAATCTGGCAATGATGTAGTAAGAACTGTTAGGAAGAGAATGTTTAAATTACTTTTAAAAATATGTTGGACCCCACCATGACACTGTTCTTGCTGATGAGAAGTGACTTGTTAACCTTCTTACTTAGAAGAAACATCAGAAGCAGAAGCACAACTGAATTTAGTTATTTGGAAGCTGCATCCCAATTTCTTCAAAGGATATATAGAGAGTGAGAGCAAGAGAAAGAGAGTGCGTGCTTAATCCCTCAGTTGTATCTGACTTTTTGTGACCCCATAGACTGTAGCCCACCAGGCTCCTCAGTCCAGGAATTCTCCAGACAAGAATATTGGAGTGGGTAGCCATTCCCTTCTCCAGAGGTTAGTCCCAGCCCAGGGACCAAACCCATGTCTCCTGCATTGCAGGCAGATTCTTTGCCCTCTGAGCCACCAGGGAAACACCCAATAAAATCAAAAGCATAGTTTATAAGCTCTTAGCTAAGGAGGGTCTAGCAGGTGATGGTCAGAGCTGCTATGACTCCAGTTGGACTAATCTAATCATCTATTAAAAAAATGATAGCAAATTCAAACCAAGAGGAGTCAAGAGAGAAATAGACTTAAAATATTTTATTACCTTTGATTTATTTTTTTAATCTAGGTTTTTCTGCAGATCAGTGGACAAAGTTTTACCTTATGGGTGTATTTCTACCAAGGAAAGCAAAAACAAAAGTAAGAACTGGAGAGGTACAGCTTAGGTAATACCTGAATGGTTTACACTTACTGATTCCTCTGTGAACACCTCTCCACCCATGTGAGGTCATGCAGAGGCCCAGGATTTCCACAGCTTATCAAAAATTTCATAGACTTACTCATCCTACATTTCACTTTCTTCTGTCTCCTTCCTCCATGTTCTTTGCACTATTTATACTTTCACCTAAGTCCTTCTAAACCTATGATTGTGTTTCTTCTACAGTTCTGTTCTCCATTCAGACCTCTGCAGAGAAGACAACTATATCAGGGTTCTGATCCTAGCTTCTCTAATAAACAGCCGTGGAACATTGAATAATTGTCTCAAGTTCTTTGAGTTTCAGTTTCATGAAAAACGAGGCAGTTATTACATGGGAGGTTGTTGTGGAATTAGATGAGATAACACACACATCTATATCTATATCTATCTGTATCTATATCTATATACACACTTGATGAAAGGTATGTCTACATTCCCCCCACCCCCAACCACTGTACCTTATTATCTCCTCCTCACCTGTGTCCATCCCTTCATGCTGCCCGTCACTCTCCCTGCCTGGACCGCCCTGTGTCAGAGCTCCCTCTGTCTTCCTTCTTCCTCAACAGGCCTCAGCTTAATCTTCACTCCCTAGGGGAGCCTTCTCTTACCTCCTGTCTGATTTGTGTCTCACTTTATTCTCTTGACCTCTGTGTGCCTCATGTAGCACTTTTCACAGTTGTCCTCTTTCCTTTAATCCCATGAGGCTGCAGACTCCATGACAGGGGCTTCTTCTGCTCATCCCCACTGCCTCACATGGCGCCTGGCAGACAGTAACCCAGATAAGTGGTTAAATAAAGAGACATCCTAGAGAACTGTCATTCTGTGAACGCCATGATAAACAAGACAAACTCAGCAGTGGATCTCCAGCATTTAGGGGCATCTATGCCAGTGAGCAGCAGGGTGAAATTCAAGTTTAGGACTTGTGTTGTTAACACCTACAGGCGCTTTCCACACACACTGTTTCCCCACTGTATTTTATATCCTTCTATGATTCATTAAACAGATTGTTATTGTTGCTCAATCCTTCAGTCATGTCCAACTCTTTGTGACCCCATGGACTGCAGCACACCAGGAGTCACTGGTCCCTCATTATCTCCCAGAGTTTGCTCAAATTCAAGTCCATTGAGTCGATTATGTCACCCAACCATCTCATCCTCTGTCATCCCCTTCTCTTCCTGCCCTCAATCTTTCCCAGCCCTGGGGACTCGTTCAATGAGTCAGTCGGCTCTTCTCATGAGGTGGCCAAAGAATAATATTCCTAATACTGGCTTTCATAAACCTTGACTATTCTGCAGGCATTTCAGAGGATTCAATTTGTCAAAGATATGCATTCTCTCCATATGAAATTGCTAAGCTTCGTGTTTAAAAGTCTTACATGTTTGGTTCTCCTTTCCCTTCCTAGTACCTACAGGCATGTTTCCCTATGTATGTTTGAAATGTGGAGTAACAGTATTGTGAGTCAAGGGGGGTGATCCACAGAAAAGGACCTCCAAGGCAAGAGTCCAGGGGTTGTAGCAGCAAAGTTTGCCTTCATATTTTCAAAAGTCCTACTAATGGACAATAATAGCTTGTTTGTGTGACAGATATTTGGGAGAGATGAAATTTATGTGAAGGAGACTCAAGATTGCTGCAAGAAAAATATCGTTTAATTCTTCTCAATATTAAAAGGAAAACTTTCAGTAAAGATTAATTTTTCAAATTGCAAACCAAATATAACTGTCAGTGGTTCCTTTCATCCAAAGCTCACTCAAAAGTAAGATGACTATTTGGTTGAAATTAGCTGTACATTTAAATGATTATTGATTGAGCATTTGAGCCAGGCTTAAGTAAAAATGGGTCTTTGAAAATGCAGCTGGAAAATTGAATCCATACCATTGATTAAAGGACCCACTAGAAATAAAATGAAGGTTTTGCTTGGTCTACTGATTTTTGACCTTAGTTCTGTGAGGCATGATATTTCTGCCTCAAGATTTCAATGAGGAAGTGAATGCTTCCATGAATGTGATCCCCTGTTTATATAAGAACATGAAGCAAATTATAATGGAACTGGGAATTATTTTCACATGTTTATGCAATAATATCACAGAGATTGAAATGTGTAACTAGGCAAAGTTACACAGGTGATTTAAATGAGTAAATCTGATTTCAGGCTGTTTATTAATAAAGGTCATTATACAGAGTTGATAAAAGTGATATTGTCTTTGAAATATCCTTAAAGTTAGAATCAGCATAAAAATGTGTAGCACTTATATAATTTGTGTGGCCTTGACTGTTGTCTAATGACACAAATTGAAATAAACTCACATTCTGGAGATCAAGCAACATACCCTTTTGTACAGAGTTGAGCATAAAAGAAACAAAGTGCTTTTCCATGTCCCAAGATTTCTTTGGTCCAAGAACATGAATTATTGAACAGATTTCTGAACCCATGGAAACTTAGGTTTACTCATTTGTCTAGCCTGAGAAATAGTGATTATTGTTGAGTATATTTGGTGCATAATATTTTGCAGAGGACTTTCTTTAACAAAGAAACAAAAAGAAGTCAGAATTGAGTTAGTCCTTATTCTAATCTGATTTAATATAGCTGTTTCATATTCGAGTAGCTATTTTTCTTTTTTAAATTATGAAAGTATGATAATACACTTACAGGAGACTTGGGAAATACAGAACAAAATTGCATATAATTCCACTGTATATTTCAAATATTTTTTAAGTAAATAAATTAAGATTTTTAGTTGGAGTTTCCATATCAAATGGAAAAGGAAATGGCAACCCACTCCAGTATTCTTGCCTGGGAAACCCCATGGACAGAGGAGCCTGGCAGGCTACTGCCAGGACATGACTGAATGACTTCACTTTCAATATCAAACTCGCAAAAATTAAAAGAATGAATATATCCTTCTACTTTTCTCTATTCATTCTATTAATTTTTCAAGTAGTTATTTTCTTGTTATGGAACACCAGTAACTAATGTTAGAACTGCAATGAAAACCCAAGGACATGAGACTGAGTGTGATATCACAGGATAAGAGGAGCCAGCTTTATGACATAAGATTTTCCATGTATCCTAGGGTATTCTCCTGGCTGGGAGGAGCTGGGGAACAGGCTACTCAGGGGAAACCCAGAGACAAGACTGGGGACCTGGTTCTCACTTGGCTGCACCGGTGACTGCTGGGAGACTGAAATTCAAGGTCAGGAAGCAGTCCTGAAGGTGCTCTCCAGAGGAAAAGCCCTGAAATCACTCAATCTGGAAGCTGAAGACAGCATTGAATTCTTGTCACAGGCCATTGATCCCAGTCAGGAAGAGGGATGGAGCTGGTAACTAGGGATGAATGGTCAGTAGCAGATGGCCTGGGGAGAAGCTCTCGCTGTGCTCATTTCAGGAGTCAAGTTGGTCCTCCCTCCAAAATGGCCTGAAAGCAGCTGAAACTGTTCACTTCCTTAGACAGGGTATAGAGCAAGTCAGTGTGTGTGTGTGTGTGTGTGTGCGCGCGCGCGTGCATGTATGCCAGTTGTAATTTAATGAAGGCAGATACTTGAAAAGATGCAAGGGAAAGTTGATTTCTTCCAGTGGAAGGACTATTACCTCGAAGTATTTGTCGTTTGTTGTTTAGTCATTCAATCACGTCCAATGACTACAGCCATGGACTGTAGCCTGCCACGCTCCTCTGTCCATGGGATTCTCCAAGCAAGAACACTGGAGTGGGTTGCCATTTCCTTCTCCAGGGGATCTTCCCAACTCAAGGATCCAATACACGTTTCCTACTTGGCAAGCAAATTCTTTACCATTTAACCACAAGGGAAGCCCAAGTGTTAAATACATACTCATGTATGGTTGTGAGAGTAGGACTAAAAAGAAAACTGAGCACTGAAGAATTGATGCTTTTGAACTTTGGTTGGAGAAGACTCTTGAGAGTCCCTTGGACTGTAAGGAGATCCAATCAGTCCATCCTAAAGGAAATTGGTCCTGAATATTCATTGGAAGGACTGATGCTGAAGCTGAAACTCCAATACTTTGGCCACCTGATACGAAGAGCTGACTCATTTGAAAAGCCCCTGATGCTGGGAAAGATTGAAGGCAGGAGGAGAAGGGGACAACAGGGGATGAGATGGTTGGATGGCATCACTGACTCGATGAACATGAGTTTGGGTAAACTCTGGGAGTTGGTGATGGACAGGGAGGGCTGGCGTGCTGCAGTCCATGGGGTTGCAGAGTCGAACACGACTGAGTGACTGAACTAAATTCCCTTCTATTTGAGTGAATATTTTCTTTTACATTATTAGACTCACTAAGAGGATAGGTTGCTCAGAGTTTTCTCAGGGTGAATATGTTTTTATGACAGAGCAAAAAATTACTTTTTTTATATCAGGTTTGATAGTTGTGACATCTTTCCTTCAAATAATAGTATATTTAGTACATGCTTTATTGCTAGGAAATATTCCAGTGTTTTCAGAGACCAAGATGTATGTTCAGGGCAAAAATAAAAAACAAAATGAAATCCTTCTTAGATGAATCTGTATATTAAGTGGAATGTGTTTTTCTCCATAAATGGATCACTGAAGATCTGACAATGGCTTCTGAATCATGCTTCCCTGCATTGGAATCAGAGAGACTTAACCACTGGACCACTGGGGAAGTTCCTCATCTTGTTTTAGATGCTATGCAGAGTGACAGGGTCCAGGAAGTATCCTCGGTTCTACTGAGCTGCCATGATTCTCTGAACTTCTACAATTGCCCCCAGTTCCTGGAGTTTAAGCTGTGGAGATTCTGTGTTTCCTGGCACCTAAATTTGCTCAGGAGCTCACCCAAGGTATGGGCGTGTTCTCCTTCCTTTGCAAGGAGTAAGATCCTGAAGGACAATTCATGGGGGACGCTAGCATCTGAATGGGTTTCAGGGAGAAGCCTGAGGCGGCTGGAGAACTTCTCAGGAATGGAGCAGGGGTTCTCCATCCTGAGCTGGCAAAGGTGAGGCAACCTCAACCCTGACTGTGCCAAGCCTATTTCTGAGAGGAGAGACCAGGGAAACCCTGAATTTCATGGCCTTCCACGGGGCTCTGGAATTTGAACTGCCTTTCTTTTTTGTCCTAATTAAATCTTTTTAATTGAAATATAGTTGATGTACAATACTATGTTAGTTTGGGGTGTATTGCTTAATTATTGACATTAGCATGCACTATGAAATAATCACCACAATAAATCTAGTAACCATCATTGATCAAATCTTGAGATAAGACCCAGATCAGAAAATATTGAAACTGGAAGCCTTCCAGGTTTAGTGAAAAGATATCCAATGGATCTTTAAGAAAATTTCCAAAAAGATACAAATGAACTTATTTACAAAGCAGAAATGGTCTCACAGACATAGGAAACAAACCTACGGTTACGAAAAGGAGAAAGGTAGGGGGAGAGATATATCAGGAGTTTGAGATGAACATATCCACCACTATATAGAGAACAGACAACCAACAAGGACCCACTGTGTGTTCAGCACAGAGAACTACACTCAATATCTTGCAGCAACCAATCAAGGAAAAGAATCTGAAAAAGAATACATATATGGACTGCCTTTCTAAAGACCCCCCGACACACACTGACTCCTGTTCTTGCTCACAGGCACATCAATGCAGGGAACACCTTAGAATCACTGACCCCAGGGACCCACAGACTTTCCAGTTTGATCACGACATGTAGAGCACGAGGACCTGAGTCCCAGAGAGGGCAGGTGGCGAGGGCAGGACGGAGCCACGGTCCCCACATCTGGCACCCCCCACCCCCACGAGCCCCTCATGTAGACGTGTCAGTTCACAAACAGGGGTGACCGCTGGAGCTAACGGAGTGTGACAGCAGGCAGACGCCCCAGCAGTTCCGGGCGTGCTCTGCTCATAAAGGCACCTGAATGCCCACTACAGCAATGGGAACAGCCCTGCTGCGGCTCCCAGTCACAGACCAACATCACACTGCCTCCGGGAGCTCAGCGGGAGTGATGTGTAGGAAAGCATACGTGTCAAAAGCTCTGCCCAAGTCCCTTCTCCTCTAGGATGAGTCATTTCTTGCCTTGTCTTCTGAGTCACAGGAGGACAGACACGCTGCCTCACCCAGCTGCAAAGGGTGCAGGAAGCCCTGCGTCTGGGCTCCAGCCCACAAGCCTGGTGTGGCCACCACATCTTCACTACATGATGCGATGCCAGTACTAGGAGACTTATGGTAGCAGAAGCGGACTCACAGACATAGAAGACAATTCAAATGCTTACAGAAACAACTCAAATGCTCATGGAGAGATGGTTGGTTTGAGAAGATATGGCATATATGTACATATGTATATATAAAGTATGCCTGCATGCACGCTAAGTCGCTTCAGTCATGTCTGACTCTGCGACCCCATGGACTGTAGCCCACCAGGTTCCTCTGTCCATGGGATTCTCCAGGCAAGAATACTGGAGTGGGTTGCCATGCCCTCCTCCAGGGGATCTTTCCCACCCAGGGATCAAACCCGCATCTCCTGCAGTTCCTGAATTGCAGGTGGATTCTTTACCCCTGAGCCACCAGGGAAGCCTCATATAATGTGTGTGTGTGTGTGTGTGTGTGTGTGTGTGTGTGTGTGTACATATACACACATATATATATGCATATATAATGAATATTACTCAGCCATAGAAAAGAATGAAATACTGCTATTTGCAAAAAATGAATGAATCTAAAGAATGTAGTATGAAGTGAAGTCAGACAGAGAAACTTATATGTGGAATCTGAAATACAATACAAATGCATCTATGTACAAAACAGAAATAGACTTAAAGACATAGAAATCAAATTTTTGGTTACCAAAGGGGAAATGGTGGTAGATAAATTAGAAGCATGAAATGTACAGACACAAACCACTACACAGAAAATAAACAACAAGGATTTACTGCATTGCACAGGGAACTATATTCAAAATCTTATAAAAATTTATAATGGAAAACGTGTATATATACATATATCTGAGTCACTTTGCTAAACACCTGAGACTAGCACAATGCTGTAAATCAACTACACTACAATTTAAAAAAAAATTAGAAAATAAAAATCAGAGCAAAAAGCAAGAGAAACTAAGAGCAAATGATGGTAGAAGAGTTTGATGGGAAGAAACCACCCTAAGAGACAGCATAGGGGCAAAATCTGATTGTAAAGGTGTTTCTCAGTTCCCTTAGAGCCCAGTATAGATGACTAATATTACCACTTTACTGATGCATAACTTCATTCACTACAGTAGAAGCAAAATCTCCTGCAGCTAGATTACATCACAGATATATGAAATCATCTATCCTCAGTGGAATTTCTCACACTTTTGACCACTGTGATTCAACATCAACATCAGAGGTTAAGAGTTGAGAGATAAAGGAATGTGTGAGAAGAATTTAAATGGGCTGTCTTCCCAGATCACAGTGAGGTGGAGGAAGGCCCCAGGAGAAAGTAACTGAGAGTCGGATGATGGAGAACCTTGCGTCCCACATGAACTTGGACTTCATCTTTGACAGGACACAGGGCTACTGACAGCTTGTCCTGTGTGGTGTCCAGAACGTTCACTCATGGGTGGTAAGGGCAGCATAAAGCCTCCTGAGGCCGCGTCCCCGCCAGTGATGGGAGAGAGCCTCTGGTTTGCTCTGACCACCTCCCCACCAGACAGCTGCATGTCCAGCCTGCAGGTCTTTGGCCAAAGAAAACACCGCCATCATGGGAATGCCATTCAGATTTCCAAAGGCTTCATCGGTTGACCTGTGGGAGCCAATTCTGCCTAGAGAAGCTGAGTCTGGGAGGCATATTATCATAATACTTCCAGAGATAAATATTTAACCTTTTTGATGCTGAATGATTTAACAGGTGCCTCTGCCATGTCTGAGGAAATGGACTCCTTCAGGGTCTAATGAAAATAATCATTGTTTCCACAGGAGTGCACAGTCATAGAAGAAATAAGGGCTTCTATTCATACCAGCTGAGTGTCTTCTGCACCGGGGGTAGGTCCCGGCAGAATCTGGAAACGAAAGGGAAACGCTCACCAGTCACCCCCGGCTGGTAAGCTTCATGCTGAGGCAGCTGATTCACCTGCTACCTCAGGGTTCATGGCCCAGATGTTCCTGAGGACTGGTTACAGCATTTCTTTTAGTGCATGATAGATTAGCATCCCACTTTAATGAATTCCATAAATAAAAGATGATGAAATGCCAGTGTTTTGCAAACTGTATAAGGTTAGCTTTATCTCACAATCTGGCTGCAAGATTTCTGTAGCCAGCCTTTCTTTCTTTTTATCCTTCTTTGACTTTGTTTTCTGAGATGATGTTTTGGCATTTAATGTGTAATAAATGAATGTCCCTGTGATTATGAAAGGGTAGGATTGAATCCAGTCTTTCACATGGCCTAAGCGTCCCTTGGCACACTGGAAAAATTGATCAGTGGAGGCAATGAAAAGTTGCCTCTTGTTTATCAGGTGTAGCATTCTGTCTCCTTTACACATCTAGCTATACACCAGCTAGCTGATCACAGAAAACTATTGGCAGAAGGACCAACTCTAGGAAAAAAGAGTTTATGCCTTTCTAGGCAAGCATTTAATTAAGTGATCTTTATCACAGAAACATGCTACTTTTTAGAATTCAAAAATTCTTTGTACATAGAAACTCAGTTACACCGATGATTGGACAATGGGGTGTCTTGGTTGTTCATACCTTCAGGAGTTGTATAAACTGGCCCTTGAATTGTGCTCACAGAATAGAGCCTCACTTTAAACTACCCTAAGAATAGGTTGGTCTTTGTGACAGTCAGCTGCTGAAGGTGCTCCAGTGGTCCTCACCTACGGTGGTCACACTGATAAGACCCCTCTCTTGCAGGAGGGGTACCCTTCTGGGCGGAGGTGACAGCATTGGCACTTGCATCTTCTTTCTCTGGCCCCCACTGAGGTGAGGCCAGCAAGAGCGCTGTGAGCCGTCCACCTGGCAAGGAGCTGAGGCCTCCATCCAACTGTCCCCAGGAACCGAGTCCTTCCAACAGCCACTGAGCAAGCCGAGACACAGAACCTTTCCGAGTCGAACCCTAGGAGGACTGGGCCCAGGTGTTACAGCAGACTTGACTGCACCCCGTCAGAGCTCCTGTCCTGGGACATCCAGCCAAGACCTGTCACATTTCCTGACCTCAGAAACTGTGAGATAAAAAATGTGCATTGCTTTAAGCCACTCATTTGTTTCACATTTTGGGTGATAGAACTGGTAGCAAATTACCCTAAAGAACATCCAAACTGACACTGTCTGAAAGTCATGCTGAAAAACACATTTCATTATTAATATACAGAGCAAGCATAAAAATAGTGTATAGTTTGCGATGTAGATAAAAGTTGAAGAGTTTAATATCCAAGACCCTAGATCAGCAGTGTGTAAACTGTGGCCATTCTGGCCCACATTCTGTTTTTGTAAATAAAGTTTTATTTAAACACAGCCATGACCATACATTTACATGTTTTTCTCAGATGCCTTTGAGGGAAACCACAGAGATAAGTAGCTATCTCTGAGATTACATGCACTGTAAAGAGATTGTAAGCACTGTAAAGACTAAAGTGTTCATTGAAATAGCTGGCCCTTCTCTCCCTCTCACACGCGCACACACACACAATTGCTGACTTCTACCATAGCTTAAACTTATTCGAAGAAGCTGCACGTGTTACAAATGAAGAAAATCATCCTATGTGCACGCATAAAGAAAAAAGTCAAGCTCTGGGAAAATAAAATAAATGAAACATGAGAGTGTGAAATACTGCTAGTATTTAAACACACCATTGTGACTTGGCAGAGGGAGCATGAAGCCCTTTTGTTTATAATAAATGGTACCCCACCAGCTGGTGAAACCAGCTCTGTTCTGATTGTATCTGCATTCAGGAATTCTAAATGTTTTAACAGAGTGTTGCTTTGTTCATTTCATATTTCCAACTGAATTGCAAGCTCCTAGAAAGAAGAATTTTAAAGCTAAACTGGACTTTCTACTTCCTTAAGTCCGACATCTTCCCTTTGCCAGTGAGAAAGCTGAAATCTACAGGTGCTGTGTGACCTACCTAATACATTCACCACTTAGTGAGTGGTAGAGGCTGAAATGGAAGTTCTTTCTCCTCCCTTTTAATATCCTATCTTGCTGCCTTTAGAATCTGGCATAGTGTTCCACAGTCTACAAAGCACATGTCTGATTATTTCTTCTGGCTAAATTCACAATATCTCAGTTCAGGAGTTACTCTTAGTGCTCACAATAGCCACGTGCTCTTGGCTTCTTGCGGCCTCTCTCAGTTAGGTTGGGTCCAGGAGACTGGGGTCAGGCCAGTGGGAAGTGAGCAGAAACAAAGCCAGCCACTTACAAGGTTGGCCTTCTTCACCACACTTTTATCCTGGAGAGCTAAGGGTTCTGATGACTCAACGGCAAGAGGATCCATCGTGGGACTCTTCTGTTCAGAGGAGAGCCCGCAGGAGAATCTCGACCCTCCCCAGACCAGGAGATGAGCAAGAAATAAACCTTTGCTGTGTGGAGACACTGATATCCCAGCGTTTGTTTGCTGTTGTAAGCCTGCTATTACCATGATTGTGTAGACTCAGCAATTTGGCAAACTTTTTTGACCAGTTTAAAAAAGAGGATAAAGAAATAAGCCAGGACTTCCCTGGGGGTCCAGTGGTTAAAACGTCACCTCCCAATGCAGAGGCTGCAGATTCAATCCCTGATCAGGGAGCTAATACCCCACATGCCTTGGGGCCAAAAATCCAAAACATAAAACAGAAGCAATACTGTAACAAATTCAAGAAAAGACATTAAAAATTGTTCACATCAAAAAAAAAAAATCCTTTAAAAAAAGAAAGAAGCTAAACAAGAACTCTGAGAAATAAAAGCAAATATTATAAGATCTGTCAAGGTCTTTCACTTTGCCTGTAAACCAATCTATTCCTTCTCCAAAACCACATAGCACACTCTATGCACCAGTCTAATGACGCCACCCAAGTACCACAAAGCGATGCTTTGTAACAGGTTTTCTTCATGCAGGCTTCCTCAGTAGCACATCAGTTCAGTTCAGTTCAGTCGCTCAGTTGTGTCCGATTCTTTGCAAACCCATGAATCACAGCACGCCAGGCCTCCCTGTCCATCACCAACTCCCAGAGTTTACTCAAACTCATGTCCTTTGAGTCAGTGATGCCATCCAGCCATCTCATCCTCTGTCGTCCCCTTCTCCTCCTGCCCCCAATCCCTCCCAGCATCAGGGTCTTTTCCAATGAGTCAGCTCTTCCCATTAGGTGGCCAAAGTATTGGAGTTTCAACTTCAGCATCAGTCCTTCCAATGAACACCCAGACTGATCTCCTTTAAGATGGACTGGTTGATCTCCTTGCAGTCCAAGGGATTCTCAAGAGTCTTCTCCAACACCACAGTTCAAAAGCATCAATTTTTTGGCACTCAGCTTTCTTCACAGTCCAACTCTCACATCCATACATGACCACTGGAAAAACCATGTCCTTGACCAGACGGACCTTTGTTGGCAAAATATTGTCTCTGCTTTTAATATGCTGTCTAGGTTGGTCATACTTTCCTTCCAAGGAGTAAGCGTCTTTTAATTTCATGGCCACAATCACCATCTGCAGTGATTTTGGAGCCCCCCAAAATAAAGTCAGCCACTGTTTCCACTGTCTCCCCATCTATTTCCCATGAAGTAATAGGACCAGATGTCATGATCTTAGTTTCCTGAATGTTGAGCTTCAAGCCCACTTTTTCACTCTCCTCTTTCACTTTCATCAAGAGGCTTTTTAGTTCCTCTTCACTTTCTGTCATAAGGGTGGTGTCATCTGCATATCTGAGGTTATTGATATTTCTCCAGTCTTGATTCCAGCTTGTGCTTCTTCAAGCCCAGCGTTTCTCATGATGTACTCTGCATATAAGTTAAATAAGTAGGGTGTCAATATACAGCCCTAACATACTCCTTTACCTATTTGGAACAGTCTATTGTTCCATGTCCAGTTCTAACTGTTGCTTCCTGACCTGCATACAGGTTTCTCAAGAGGAAGGTCAGGTGGTCTGGTATTCCCATCTCTTTCAGAATTTTCCACAGGTTATTGTGATCCACACAGTCAAAGGCTTTGGCGTATTCAATAAGGCAGAAATAGATGTTTTTCTGGAACTCTCTTGCTTTTTTGATGATCCAGTGGATGTTGGCAGTAGCACAAAGTAGACACCAAAGAAATATTTGCGGTAGGTGAAAATAAAGCTGATGATGTGATTTTCGTGCCAGTAACATATTAAATAAAAAAGGGGGTCAAAACTACTGTGTGATAACAAAGAGGAGCGAGAGAAATAAAGTGAAAGGCCTCCAAGGGCTCAGCAGGTAGGGTCCACTCCACCAGCCTGCCTGCGTGGCTTTGTTCTGCACCAGGATAATAGTGGGTTCCATATCAACTCTGTCAATGGTTCATGCCTGTTTTGGGGTGATGTTTGCTCAGTTCAGGAGTGGAAAAAAAAATAGTCCTTGCCATCAAGGAGCTCACAAGATTAATAGAAGACAGAGTAGTGCTTAGGAGGTAAAATCTGGGGTGTAAAGGTAAGTGAACTAAAATGGACTGGAATGGGTGAATTTAACTCAGATGACCATTATATCTACTACTGTGAGCCAGAATCCCTTAGAAGAAATGGAGTAGCCATCATAGTCGACAAGAGTCCAAAATGCAGTACATGGATGAAACCTCAAAAACGACAGAATAATCTCGGTTCAATTCCAAGGCAAACCATTCAATATCACAGTAATCCAAGTCTATGTCCCAACCAGTAATGCTGAGGAAGTTGAAGTTGAATGGTTCTATGAATACCTAAAAGATCTTCTAGAACTAACACTCAAAAAAGATGTCCTTTTCTTTATAGGAAACTGTAATGCAAAAGTAAGAAGTCATGAAATACCTGGAGTAATGGGCAAATTTGGCCTTGGAGTACAGAATGAAACAGGGCAAAGGCTAATAGAGTTTTGCCAAGAGAATGCCCTGGTCCTAGCAAACACCCTTTTTCAACAACACAAGAGAAGACTCTACACATGGACATCAACAGATCATCAATACCAAGATCAGATTGATTATATTCTTTGCAGCCAAAGATGGAGAAGCTCCATACAGTCAGCAAAAACAAGACCGGGAGCTGACTGTGGCTCAGATCATGAATTACTTATTGACAAATTCAGACTGAAATTGAAGAAAGTCCGGAAAAGCACTAGACCATTAAGGTATGACCTAAATCAAATCCCTTATGACTATTCAGGGGAAGTGAGAAATAGATTCAAGGGATTAGATCTGATAGAGTGCCTGAAGAATTATGGTGGGAGGTTTGTGATATTGTACAGGAGGCAGGGATCAAGACCATCTCCAAGAAAAAGAAATGCAAAAAAGCAAGATGGCTATCTGAGGAAGCCTTACAAACAGGTGTGAAAAGAAGAGAAGCAAAAAGCAAAGGAGAAACGGAAAGATATACCCATTTGAATGCAGAGTTCCAAAGAATAGCAAGGAGAGATGAGAAAGCTTTCCTCAGTGATCAGTGCAAAAAAATACAGGAAAACAATAGAATGGAAAAGACTAGAGACCTCTTCAAGAAAATTAGAGATAACAAGGGAATATTTCATACAAGTAAGTACATCAAAGGACAGAAATGGTATGGACCTAACAGAAGTAGAAGATATTAAGAAGAGGTGGCAAGAATACACAGAAGAACTATACAAAAAAGATCTTCAAGACCCAGATAATCACAGTGGTGTGATCACTCACCTAGAGCCAGATATTCTGGAACGTGAAGTTAACTGGGCCTTAGGAAGCATCACTATGAACAAAGCTAGAGGAGGTGATGGAGTTCAATTCCATTTGAGCTCAATTCCAATTGAGCTATTCAAATCCTAAAAGATAATGCTGTGAAAAAGCTGCACTCAATATGTCAGCAAATTTGGAAAACTCAGCAGTGGCCACAGGACTGGAAAAGGTCAGTTTTCATTCCAATCCCAAAGAAAGGCAATGCCAAAGAATACTCAAACTACTGCACAATTGCAATCATCACATGCTAGTAAAGTAATGCTCAAAATTTTCCAAGCCAGACTTCAACAGGACATGATCCGTGAACTTCCAGATATTCAAGCTGGATTTAGAAAAGACAGAGGAACCAGAGATCAAATGCTGGATGATGCTGGATCAAATGCTGAATCATCAAAAAAGCAAGAGATTTCCAGAAAAACATCCATTTTTGCTTTATTGACCATGCCAAAGCCTTTGACTGTGTGGACCACAACAAACTGGAAAATTCTTAAAGAGATGGGAATACCAGATTACCTGACCTGCCTCCTAAGAAATCTGTATGCAGGTCAGGAAGCAACAGAGCTGGACCTGGAACAACAGACTGGTTCCAAATTGGGAAAGGAGTACATCAAGGATGTATATTGTCACCCTGTTTATTTAATTTATATGCAGAGTACATCATGAGAAATGCTGGGCTGGATGAAGCACAAACTGGAATCAAGACTGTCTGGAGAAATATCAATAACCTCAGATATGCAGATGACACTACCCTAATGGCAGAAAGTGAAGAGGAACTAAAGAGCCTCTTGATGAGGGTTAAAGAGGAGAGTGAAAAAACTGGCTTAAAGCTCAACATTCAAAAAACGAAGATTATGGCATCTGGTCCCATCATTTCATGGGAGATAGATGGGGAAACAGTGGAAACAGTGACAGACATCACTTTCTTGAGCTCCCAAATCACTGCAGATTGTGACTGCAGCCATGAAATTAAAAGACGCTTACTCCTTGGAAGGAAAGTTATGACCAACCTAGATAGCACGTTAAAAAGCAGAGACATTACTTTGCCAGCAAAGTTCCATCTAGTCAAGGCTATGGTTTTTCCAGTAGTCATATATGGATGTGAGAGTTGTACTACAAGGAAAGCTCAATGCCAAAGAATTGATGCTTTTGAACTGTGGTGTTGGAGAAGACTCTTGAGAGTCCCTTGGACTGCAAGGAGATCCAACCAGTCCATCCTAAAGGAAATAAGTCCTGTTCATTGGAAGGACTGATGCAGAAGCTGAAGTTCCAGTAATTTGGCCACCTGATGTGAAGAACTGACTCATTGGAAAAGACCCTGATGCTGGGAAAGATTGAAGGCAGGAGGAGAAAGGGATGGCAGAGGATGAGGTGGTTGGATGGCATCACCGACTCAATGGACATGAGTTTGAATAATCTCTAGGAATTGGTGATGGACAGGGAGGCCTTGTGTGCTATAGTCCATGGGGTCATGGAGTCGGACACGACTGAGTGACTGAACTGAACTGAACTTAAAGGCAAGGAGGGTACAAAGTCAAAGGAACCACAGTCTTACCTCGCAGGATGCGTGTGTTTGATGTTAAAAAAAAAAAAAAAAAGTGAAAGAGAAGAACCTTCTGGTCAGAACTGGGGTGAAGATTGAACTTGGTGAACGTGGGCAGAGAGACTGAAAATGTAGTCGAACAGGTAGAAGGAGCTTGGAAGGGTCTGGACAGCTATGCGGAGGAGTATGGATCTTCACCAGGACAACTGAAAACTAACAGACAAGTTTACAAAGTCTAGTAAGCAGCAAAACGTAAATTTTAGAAGGCTGAACTGTGACAACAGCATTGGGGTAGATTTCAGAGGGATGAAAATGAACGTTGGAAAAGAAAGTAAAGTTCTAGAACAGTCACCTAGGCCAATGACAGGACAGAATTCTCTAAAGCCTGGATGGTGAGAACACACAGGGTCTGGCTGGGTGAGCCAGCTCATGGGCAGAGAAAAATGTTGGGGAAAGGAGGAAAAGAGAAGGCACGAAGTTTTCCTAATGCTACACAGAGGGCAGGAGCTGCATTAATTAACACCCGCAAGGGCTGTTTCATCCAAGCCCCTACACTGACGTAGGAACAAGTTGTTCCCCCCAGCAGTGTAAGTGTGGCCGGGAGTTTATTTATTTTTTTTTTTTCTTTTATTTATTTTTTTATTATTATTATTTTTTTTCCAGTGGGTTTTGTCATACATTCATATGAATCAGCCATGGATTTACATGTATTCCCAATCCCGATCCCCCCTCCCACCTCCCTCTCCACCCGATTCTCTGGGTCTTCCAGTGCACCAGGCCGAGCACTTGTCTCATGCATCCCACTGGGCTGGGGATCTGTTTCACCAAGAGAGTATACATGCTGTTTTTGAATATCCCACCCTCACATCCCACAAAGTTCAAAAGTCGTTCTGTATTTCTGTGTCTCTTTTCTGTTTGCATATAGGGTTAATCGTTATCACTTTCTAAATTCCATATATATGTGTTAGTATGCTGTAATGTTCTTATCTTTCTGGCTTACTTCACTCTGTATAATGGGCTCCAGCTTCATCCATCTCATTAGACTGGTTCAAATGAATTCTTTTTAATGGCTGAGTAATATTCCATGGTGTATATGTACCACAGCTTCCTTATCCATTCATCTGCTGATGGGCATCTAGGTTGCTTCCATGTCCTGGCTATTATAAACAGTGCTGCGATGAACATTGGGGTGCACGTGTCTCTTTCAGATCTGGTTTCCTCAGTGTGTATGCCCAGAAGTGGGATTGCTGGTCATATGGCAGCTCTATTCCAGTTTTTTAAGAAATCTCCACACTGTTTTCCATAGCGGCTGTACTAGTTTGCATTCCCACCAACAGTGTAAGAGGGTTCCCTTTTCTCCACACCCTCTCCAGCATTTATTGCTTGTAGACTTTTGGATAGCAGCCATCCTGACTGGCGTGTAATGGTACCTCATTGTGGTTTTGATTTGCATTTCTCTAATAATGAGTGATGTTGAGCATCTTTTCATGTGTTTGTTAGCCATCTGTATGAGGGTTAGAGCCTGAGGCAGCCTGACTCCAAACACACAGTCCTGGGATGCTTAAAAGGGAGCTCAGTTTTCTGGAAAGCCAGTCCCTTCGTGCTTCATGGGAACTGTGTCTAAATATAGACAAAGGCTTTAAAAATAAAAAATATAAAAGGCATTTACTTAACAGAGACAAAAATAAATAAAGTCACTTGACAAAAAGCAATATGTGTATTAGTCGCTCAGTCCTATCTGACTCTTTGCGACGCCATGGACTGTAGCCTGCCAGGCTCCTCTGTCCATGGAATTCTCTGGACAAGATTACTGGAGTGGGTTACCGTTCCCTTCTCTAGGGGATTTCCCCAATCCAGAGATCGAACCTGGGTCTCCTGCACTGCCGGCAGATTCTTTACTAACTGAGCCAGCAGGGAAGTCCTGACAAATAACAATAATGCTATATAATGTCATAGTTCTAAACTCTCTTCCATTCAATTAGAATTCTTGCTTCCCATCTGAGACACTCCTCAATTCTGACAGTGGCTTGCCAGTGTGCACAACTAGCCTATGGTTACAGAGCAGCCATATACAGTGATTTGCCCAGGATTGGAGGATTGGGGTATATACTAAGATTACCTCTCTGGTCCAAAAATGTGTCCCCTTCTGAGGGACAAATTGTAGAGTCATCCCGAATCCGCAACTCCTGACTCACTAAGATACAACTTTACCTTTATCTCATAACTGCTCCAAATACCCAAGTGGTCATCATGCCTTAGCATGTTCCAGATTTCCAAGAAACTCAAAATAAAATAAAACAAGTATACAGCAACGTGAGAGAATTCAGACTACAAGGAAAGCTGCGACTCTCTCCAGAGATGCAAGTCCCAGAAACAGGCCGATTTTCTCTCTTTATAGAAAACCATGATAAGTTAGACATTTGTCAGTGTGGTTTTTGAGATCTACATTTTATTGGCTCTCAGCCTAATTGTATGTTGTATCAGCTGTCCCCATCAACTTACACACATCTGCTTCCAGAGTCAGGGGGGAAGCATCTTAATTTCTGTGTATGTGTGTGAGTGTGTGTGTGTGTGTGTGAGTAGTTGCTAAGTTGTGTCCAAGTCTTTTGTGACCACATGGACTATAGCCCACCAGACTCCTCTGTTCATGAGATTTTTTTCAGACAAGAATACTGGAGTGGGTTGCCATTTCCTTCTGCAAGGGATCTTCCTGACCCAGGGATTAAACCCAAGTCTCCTGTATTGCTGGTGATTCTTCTTCCTAACTCAGAGGGAAAGAACCTCTTTCCCAAGCAGGGAATGTGAGCAAGAAGACCTAAGATGGTCTCAGGTGAAGTATGTTTGAGGTCCTTTCAAGTTTCTGGAACCTGGATCCTTTTCCAGCATTCCTCACCTGTCACAGGGCTGGGGTCCCTGCATATGTTGGCATGGTACCCAAACCACCAGCCCACAATCAGGGAAAAGCTGATCATCCTCCTCTGATCAACACTCTCAGATAAAGCCTGTGGAAAAGAAGGGTGGGCATGTTTCCTCTGACCTCAACATCATAAGCTTGGAGCCCAATTTCAACTTGATGTAGAGCAGTGGTCCCCACTGAGTCCATTGTAAGACCTTTAACGCAGAGGTCAAGAAAGAGAGAAAGCATGGTGACCTTTAAATCTGCAAGACTGAGTTCCAAGGAACATTTGAGAGATTTCTCCATTCCTGATCCCTCAGCACAGTGACTCTGCAAACCAAACCATGCTAAACCCCCAGCCAGTTCAGCCCTTGTTTAACCCTTCATTCAACAATTATTTACTGATGACCTCTCATGCACCAGCTTCTATTCAGGACATGAGTTGTAAGCAACTCAGTCAAGGTCGGGCTTCTATTTTTAATGGAAAGAGAGAGAAAGCAATCAACAAATAAGTGAACAAGATGATTTCAGCTGAGCTTTCTGCAAGGAAGAAAATGTGTAGCGATGAGGTTTCTGGAGACAAACTGATTTAGATGCCATGGCTTGGGGAGAGAGGAAACCACAGAGGTGGGAAGAGGGCAGCTCCTGAAACTCTTGGAGGCCCCGGTAAGAAGTAAGGGCTTTGTTCTCAGTCAATGGTCGCCTACTGGAGGACTTTGAAAGAGAGGGAGGACGTTGGAGGGAAGGAGGGGGAGCATTTTGTCCATTAAGAAGGTCATTCTGAGTTGCAGAGAAAAAATCTGAAGCAGGGGAAGCCACTGGGATGTGTCTGTAACAGAATAACATAGGCTCATGGCTTATAACACCAAAGGAACTTATTTCTGACCATTCTGGAGGCTGTCCTTCCAAAAACTGAAAGTAACTAGAGATTAGTTTTCCCTCCAGAATACATTTGGGATGATAATGGAGTGGCATTCTAGAAAGTCAGAAAGATACAGAGATGACATGGAGCAAAAATTTAGTCAAAACAAAACTATGTCCAGAGAACAAAGCCTTCACTGATTATTGAAAGATCAACACAATAATGTAATATTCACTGCAGTTTTTTCGTTTGTTTGTTTGTTTCTGTTGGCTTTTGAAGCTCTGGCCTTCATAGTTCTGGGGGGAAAATGCCAAACTCTTAACATTAACCAGATTCCAAAGGGTTCCTGAACCTGAAAATGGACCGCAGGGTATTTGGGAGGAGCTACATAGTTGATATTTGTTTGGTGTATAAGCAGAGCTTTGGTGAAAATGTCTCGTATGGATGGAAGCTGGCTGCCTGGAAGAGCTCAGAGCCATTGAGATAGTAAATCCCTCACAGGTATGTATCTCAGTGTCTCATTGGAGAAGGAAATGGCAACAGAGGAGCCTGGTGGGCTATATAGATATAGTCCATGGGGTCACAAAGAGTCAGACACGACTGAGCGACTAACACTTTCACCTTCACGTGTCTCTGTAGATAAGATGTCTTAGCACCGCTGGTCCCTCACGACAGACCCTTCTCTGCTGAAGACTGGAAGGTAGGAATACCCAGAATAAACTGGGTTTCACAGAAAAAACATGGGTAGCTATGTGTAACTCAGTTCTCTAAATAAATCATTTCTGGCACCTTTCAGCATGGAGGTTTCTGACGTATTTCTTTTGTTTCATACAAGGAAGGAAAAGGACTAAAATACCCCATCTTCTCGGTAGGCTTATGAAAGTTAAGACTGAATGTCTACCCAGTGGCAGCCGTCTCATTAAAACAAGCAATCTGGAGCCATTATCTGCCCAGCAATGTATTAATACAACTCCATTAAATAAACTGGGTGTTCTTCGTAAATGGTTGATGAGATTCATTTCAGGTTATGAATATCATATTTATTGCTGTTTTATGTGTAATACTCAACTTGATGGCTAATTCTTCCTGCAGCAACTCAGAGTGAGGCCATTAGAAAGGGTTTTCTTTTTCTTTCCCTCTGCAATAGGTGAAATGTGACCTAATTTTTATGGGCATTATGTATCTATTTAATAAATACTGAAAACTTAGCGAGTGTACAGGAAAATATGCTATGTCTGACCTTATACTGAGGGTTGTGATTTAAACTCTGATGTTATTTCCGTGGGTCCTGTCTGGGGCTTTTAGGACTGATCTAGATGTAGACTAAATAGTAGAGCTGGTGTATGCACAAGAGGTTTATTCCCTTGACATCAGAGAGAATTGGAATATGCCAGGAAGGTCACAGGAAATGAAGACAGGGGCTCGGAAGCCAAGAGGTGGTCAATCTGGGGGTGTTGATCAAAGTTGAATGGGAGGACCCAGGAGACCTAAAGAGAGGAAGAATATGAGAGAGAAAATAAGCCAGAACTAGCAGCCTCCCCATATAAGGAGTTTTTAAAAGTCAAGAAACTCAAATCATGATGAGATAGTTCTTCACACCCATCAATATGACCATTTTCAAAGATGCAACCAACCAAACAACAACAACCAAAAAAAAAAAAAAAAAATTATGGAGAAACTGGAACCCACGTGCCTTTCTGGTAGGACTGTAAATTGGTGCAGCCACTGTGGACAGTGATATGACAGTTCCTCCAAAAATTAAATATAGAATTCCCTATGATCCATCGATTTCGCTTCTGGGTATTTACCCAAAAGAATTGAAAGTGGAGATTCAAACAGATGCTTGTACACCTATGTTCATAGCAGCATCATTCAAAATAGAGTAAAGTGGAAGCAGCCCAGGTGTCCACTGACATGACCGGATAAGCAAAATTCAGACTCATGTGTGAATCTAGGAGGACAAATACTGTGAGTCCACTTATGTGAGGTCCCGAGAGTAGTGAATACACAGAGACAGAAAGTAGGCTGGTGGTTACCAAAGGTTCGGGGAGGGGAATGAGGAATTAGTGCTTAACAGGTGCAAAGGGTCAGAGTTTTGCAGGATGAGAATCTCCTGGAGATGATGGTGGTGATGGTTTCACAATGGTGTGAATGTACTTAACACCATGGAATTTACACGATAAAGTGCTCATGCTTGTGAACTTTGTGTGATGTGTATTTTACCACAATAAAAAAAAGTCATTAAAAAGTAAAAAGATAAGTACTCTTTTAGGAAAATAGGGACCTGGCACAGAGCAACAAACCATACCATTCTTGAAACATTCTCCTCTCCAGACCTAGATCTACCAGTATTTACATGTTTGTGTAGCTTTTCACCAATTCTTCAACCTCATCAAGCCTCAGTATATTCGTCTGTAAGATGGTGATAACTCTTCCATCCCAGGACCATGATGAGGATTAAGTGGGATAAAGTACAGTGGAATGTTTATTTCTATCCCTGACAGAGATCCGCAAATATTTTCATTCCTCTCTCCCATTTCTGCTCCTGTCTTTCAATTGTTCTTGCTCCCCTTTCTTTCCATTTACCACTTCTCTGGTGGTCTTGCCTTCAAGTCCTTCTAGGGCTTATATTAATATTGTGTGCATCGCCCTCTCTGCCTTTGTCCTGCCCTGATGCGGGCAGGACATTTTCTGCAGGTTGGTTCTTTTCCATCTAGACTGTGCCCCATCTATGGGATGTCATGCTTTGCACACGAAAGGTGCATATATATAGTATGTGCCCATTCAGTAGAATCTTTCTGGGACCTCAGATGGTATATCTTCTCTCAATGTATCATTCATTCAATTCCATAGATCTTATTATTCTTCATCCTTTAACTTTTTGCTCTTTAATTTTTAACATGAGAGTGATAATTTTTAAATGCATCCTTTAATGAATAAACATATAAACACGTTGGTTTTTAAACTTGGGAAATATTTATACTTAGCTTAATCATTTCTCATTTTCATTGTTCAAGAGATATCCCTAATTTCTAATCACAGAATTTTAAGTTTAGAGAGAAACCTAGAGGTACTCTATCCAATATTTTTCAACATGGAGGCCATTGACTTTTGGGTCCTTTCTGGGCAGGATTGTGGATTTCAGGACATGGGGAATCCTGGCCCCTGAACACAGAATCCCCTAATCGTAGTGACAACCAGCCAATTCCAAGCATCCTGGTTCGAAAAGCATCAGAAAGAGTAAGGGGGACAAGTGTCCCACCTGGAGCATGTGACCACTCTGGGCAGAGCCGGGGTGGGCCCTGGGGGCCCAGATCCCACCCATGTCCTGTCCTTTGGGTCTCACTGTTTCATTGACTGCAATCAAGGGAAATAGGATGTTTGCTTATAACTGAGGAAATGCCCTCTTTCTGTAGTTGGAGTGAATCATGCATCTGTGGGGACAACACTGGGAGCACTTTGAATCTCATCCCATTTCATAATCACTCCAGCAACTGGTGCCCAGAATAACACCGGTGAGGGATGGGCTGGATGCCCCACTTTCACACGTGAACATCGGGCTCACAAACTCCAGCCCAGGTGTGTGCATCTGTGTGTGTGTTTGTTTAATGTTTGTTTGTTTGGAGATGCCAGGAGTAAAAGAGATTGACAGAGGCCTGGAGAAGGAGGAAGAGAGGAGTAGAGGGAAGCATCACTGGGAGGGGGCCGGGAGGAAGGACATGCCCCGGTGTGAGCCACGGAGGTGGAGTCGGGGAGAGCGCCAGCTGGCTGTGTGCTCCTGGGCTCTCCCAGCCCTAAGAATCCACGGAACCAAAACCGTCTACAAAAACCCGAGCTCCAGAACTGATCCATGTGAGTATAAGTAAGGCTGACAAAGAACACATACCCTAAAAAATGGTTTCTGTTAACACTTGGCTTTCCGATGGCTATTTTTGTAATCTAACTTTTTTTTTTAATTGGAAGATAACTGCTTTACAATGTAGGGGCAGCCTCTACCATATAGCAACATGAGTCAGTCATACACGTTTTTAACCAAGGGAAAGACTAGATGGGAGAAAAGGGCTTAAAAACAGACAGTAAACGTTATATTAGGAGCTATTGCCACCTCAAGCTCCATCATAAATTAGCATAAATTATGATACAATGAAATCATTAAAGATGACTTAATTTGTTGAATATGAACTGATAAAAGCACAGTAAAAGGAATATCTCTGATTTTAGCTGAAAGAATGACATATCGACTGGCTCATGTTTCAACTGATTAGAAAATTGCCACAACTCATTCCTAGAAAAGAGACACTGCTCTTTGAAAGTGTTTTCCACAACTACAAAGCGCAGGATGGATGAAAGTAGCTGTTATTTTGCTACCTTCAGACCAGCGGCTTCAAATATGATGCCCTTAAAGAGGCAGCTGAGAGAGACAAATAAGATACTATACATGGAATATTTCTTAAAAGCTGAATGTTTTTAGAAGCACCATTTGGTCAGTTATCCTAGAGTCTCACTAGAGCATCACGCACACTCAAATCTCTCTGAGCTGCCCCAAACCAGAGCCACCACCTCGTAGAGCTGGGATGAGAAGAAATCAGCTGTGAAGCTGTGTGTTATTACATTCCGGATGACCATGGATAAGGGTGTTTGCAACTGAGATTGTGTGAATGGGATTTAGACCAGCAAACTGCAGCCTTTATCTCAAATAGCCCTCAACATCAAAGCTGTTAAAGCACACCACTTTCCATAAAAATGTGTTAAGAAAGCTTGGAGCCACAGCCCAATAGGAAGGACTACATTTATCAGCAAAGTTGTCGGAAGCAAGAAACTGCTGTGATAGGTGATGCAGAAGCAGGAAAAAAGAAAGAAAGAAAGAAAGAAGGACAACCCATCATCTGGGGAAGAAGCAGAGACAATGCTTCCTCCTTGGAGTGACAACCGGAGCTTTCAAAAGGACCAGAAGCCACCTCTATCAGAGCTCACTTCAGGGGCAGGCAGGCTCTGTGTCAGCAGACTCATGGGGCCACTGGGCACGGTGACTGATGCCACCGAGGAAGTCAAGTGTTCATTTCACAGCAATTTTAACTGATCTAAGTGTCAACAGCCACACACAGCTTGCAGAGCCCATGCTGATCGTGGTCACAGGAGCCTTCGGAGACAGAAGTGTCTCCCATCAGCTGGATGCCCATGCATCCATTCAGCTGAGCAGAATTCACTGGACATGCTAGCCACCGTGTTCAGGACCAGGACTCAGAGATAAAAGACAGAAAAATGTTCTGCCATTGAGAGTTTAGAGTCTAGTAGGCAGGAAAAGCAAATATAGTACAGTTTTTCATGAAAAAGTGTAAATATAGAATGAGACACACAGGGGTCTCTGAAGAATTAAGAGAGGTGAGTGGGTGGTGGGATTTGGGATCAGGCTTTGCTGAGAAAGGGCTGATTTAAGTCTTGAAAGGTGAGTAGGAGTTTGAGGGAATGAGGGAACAAGTTTTATTCCAAGAGCATGTTTGTAAGTCCAATTTGTTTGTAAGTCCAACAAAGTTAGCCTAGGTACCTAACTAACATAATTAGCTCTATAGTTGTCGTTTATTTGCTAAGTCATGTCCGACTGTTTTTGAGCCCATGGACTGTAGTCCATGGGATTTTCCAGGCAAGAATACTGGAGTGGGTTGCTATTTCCTTCTCCAGGGGATCTTTTTTTTTTTTTCCTCCAGGGGATCTTTCTGACCCAGGGATTGAATCCACATACTCTGTATCGGAAGGCAGGTTTTTTACCACTGAGCTACTTGGGAAGCCCCAGTTGTACAGTACTGTGCTATAGTAGGTTTATAATACTTTTCACATGAGTAATACACATGTGTAAAACACACACAAAAAAAACATTTTTAATCTTACAGCTTTGTACCTTGAAAAGTAGAGCAGTACAGTACAACAGGTGGCATATAGGGGCTGGCATCCCGCGAACAGGCAAGAAGAGTTCCTGACTGAAGGAATGAAAGGAGGTGGGAGCTGGCAGAGCTGAAGGACCGTCAGCAACAGGAGCCGGAGGTCCAGCTGCAGCTTCACTCTCGCCTGATGTTGATGGAATGCATGCCCGCATCTTTGAAAGTTCGCAACTTGAAAGTTCACATGTACAGTGCTTGCTATAAGAGCAATCTAGACAAAGGAAATGTTCAGAGATGACTGGCAGGCGAATGCACCTTAGAAGCTGCAAGAGCAATAAAACCCGGGCTGTGAACTACATTCCTCCAGCTCACTGTGGGTCTCCAAGTCCCGCAGCAAATACAGATCCCAAAGCCCACAGAGCACCCTCTTCCAGCCTGCAGGCCTCTCTCAAGCACCAAATACACTTCTCAGTTGGTTTATTGACTCTCCAAGACCCTCTGGTTACTCACAAGCCTGTTTACATGAAGGGCTGTTTTTATCCTGTGATAGGATTAAATATCAAGCAAACCAAGTAAATATGAAAAGGAAAGACACAAATTAAGTGTGAGTAAAACTTCTGTACAAGTTTGGGAGAAGTCTACAAAAAGGAAAGAGTGATGCACTCAAAATTTTGTGCATTCCATTTTAAAGTACTAAATCTGGAAATTATATACAAGGCATTATGATTGTGGTTTATCCAAGAAAAATGACACCTAACTCCAGCCAGTCTGGAGTTAGCCAATCTTCACTCAAAGAAAACGTTTTGGCCTTACATCAGAACATTAATAAATGAGTGTAAATGTGTATCTTTAATGTTTTAATAAAATACTGAAAGCATATTGTATCAGTTTTCTGACTCCCTGTGTACTCTGAATTTTTCAACTGACTAATTGTCACTCTGGTTTGCATCATGTTGAGGCCTTTCTGTTAGTTCAAGATGGCAGGAGTTTGAGCTGGCAGTGGAAATATGAGGGGGTGAGGATGGAGAGCTACTCGGAATCTTCACGAGACCCTGGCGTGCCCTGCTGGGGCCCAGGGTGATGTGGACTTGGAGCAGAGGTGAACAAAGGGTGGGTTTTCCAAGAAGCTGGTATCTACTGGGCTCCATTTTTCTACAACAGTTATAAACCATTGATTTAGTTCACTCAGCTGTGATTTCCAGTTAATCTGTTTTTATGCAAATACTGACACTGCTAAATTTTCAAACATCTATGTGCAATATTTTTATAAACAATAGCAAAATGAATTTACATAGCAGCTCTAAATGTGATGTGCAATTTTCCCAATGAATATTTGATATTGAGGCATATATATTGTGACAGGGGATAAAATAAAGTTATAATGACAGCCATAAGTAAAGGATACAAATAAATTTGGGAGAGGTGGCTGGTTGCAGAACCCAAGCATATGTCAGAATGCCCTTTCTCTGTTTGTGAAATACAGTCAAGATACATGACATTTTCATTAGTAATGATTTTAGAAGATTAGGGTGTCAATTCAGAGTTCTTGTGTATTACTTTCTATGATAATCATGACCATTGCCAAGCTATAATAACGTTTGGAAATATGATTCATTATATGAAAAAATAAAAAGAAAGATGATTTTCATTCTAATCAAGTCTCCCACTGGGTGTCAATGACCTCAGGAAACAAAACAGCTTTTCAAAGGTACAGTGTCCTCATCAGCCAAACGAAGAGAATATAAGAAACTTCTCATAGAGCTTTTGTGAGATTGAAACGTTAACAAGTCACGTGGCTGTTTAGCAAAATGACGGTATCTGGTAAGAGGCTAATACACGTTTGCCACTATCTTCATTGTTGCTGTTAGGTTGAATGAAATGATTACATCTAAGATCATACTCATTGGAAGGACTGATGTTGAATCTGAAATTCCAAAACTTTGGCCACCTGATGCGAAGAGCTGACTCATTTGAAAAGACCCTGTCACTGGGAATGATTGAAGGTAGGAGGAGAAGGGGACGACAGAGGAGGAGATGGTTGAATGGTATCACTGGCTCAGTGGACATGAGTTTGAGTAAACTCCGGGAGTTGGTGATGGACAGGGAGGCCCGGCGTGTTGCAGTCCATGGGGTCGCAAAGAGTCGGACACAACTGAGCGACTGAACTGAAGATCATTATAAGGCACAAAAACTGTGTTTAAGTTAATAGTGAAGACCAAATCTGAGTCTCCAAATATCTGATACATCAGAGCAGCCCGTGAGGACCTGATTTTTATAATGGCCCAGAACATCCAATTATTTATGTGAACAAGAATTTGTATAAAAAAATGCATTATTAAGTAAACATTAGGGTGGTCAGCTTAGCCATTCCAAAGCAGCTTTCCAGTCACCCAACGATCAGCAAAGCCTGGTCTGGAGAACCAAGGAGTCACCCTCAAGAAGAGGAAGCAAAGCCTTCTTGCGTTGCCTCATCTGAAAGCAGCACACGGATGTGAGCGAGGCACAGGTGCTTAGACTCCAGGGCTTGAGACATCTATGGGTGCTTTTTAAATAAAAGGGGAAATTTTACAAGAAAGACTCATCTGCTGAGTTCCTCCAAGAGTTATCTATGGTCACTAAAAGGGAACCATCAAAGACTGGTTTCAGGACTGTGACCAGCTGGTGGCAGGATGGGGGAGGCAGAGACCCGGTGTCAGCACATCGCAACCAGTGCTCGAGAAGGGCAGCCGCTGGAGGGTGGACAGACGGCCCCTGAGAGGCCAGGCCTGAGTCCTGGGGGTCCTGGGGGAGAGAGTGGGGTGAGCAGTGATAACTAAGGTGGATGCGGGCTCAGAAAGCCCCCAGGGCGGCCACAGAAGCCTGGTTTGTCACCAGATTCGGGCTTCCCTGGTGGCTCAGCTGGTAAAGAATCCGCCCACATTGTGGCAGACCTGGGTTCGATCCCCAGGTTGGGAAGATCCCCTGGAAAAGGGAACAGCTACCCACTCCAGTATTCTGGCCTGGAAAATTCCATGGAGTGTATAGTCCACGTGGTCGCGAAGAGTCGGACACGGCTCAGCGACTTTCACTTGGAAGAACCTTGGGGAAGTAAAATGTCTATCTACATTCAAAAACTGGTCCAATAAAGAAAGTCATTTATCTGGGACCCAAGAAATGATTGGGGCATAGGAGAGGACAGTGAATGTAAACCGAGATTTCTTTCATACAACAGAATGTACTTCACTGCCATTGGCCACATACTGTGGCTAGCATAACCATCTTCTGTGTGTGTGTGTGTGTGCTTTATCACTTTAAAATAAATTGTGTTCTTGGCACACTGATGCTTTTGTTGTTGCTGTTGTTGTTCAGTTGTTATGTCCAACTCTTTGTGACCCATGGACTGCAGCACTCCAGGCTCCCCTGTCCTTCACTATCTCCTGGAGTTTGCTCAATTCACGTCCACTGAGCCAGTGATGCCATCCAACCATCTCCTCCTCTGCCTCCCCCTTCTTCTTTGGCCCTCCATCTTTCCCAGCATCAGGGTCTTTTCCAATGAGTCAGCTCTTCACATCAGGTGGCCAAAGTACTGGAGTTTCAGCTTCAGCAACAGTCCTTCCAATGAATATTCTTTAAGCCCCAAGTGATGAGTTGCTGTGGGGCTGATCTGTGTGCTGAGGGGCATCTAACAGCGTCCCCAGCCTGTACCCACTAGATGCCAAAGATTGCCAGCCCCATCCAGACATGATGAGCAAAAATGTCTTCAGACTCTGCTCATGTCCCTGGGCACAGAGAAAACAGGGGCCCAAAATAACCCTCAGGTGAGAACTACAGCTTCACAGCAGTGACTTTCTATCTTTGCCTGGGAGTGTTTGCAGGGCAACTCATGGAGCTTGGAAAGGTATTTGAAGACATTGTGATTAACTTTCCCCATAATTCCAGACATTACTGAAACAGGTAAAAGCAACTTTTCATCCACCACCATGACTACACACACACACCTTGGAAGTTATTCACTGTTTCTGTTCTTCTCAAACACCAACTATGTCAGTACATGAAGTCCGTCTCACTGGGATTACCCACTGGCTTGCCTTTACCAGACCATGGGTTCTGCAAAGATAGGGCTACGTCTTATCCACAGGTATGTGCGTGGAGCCCAACAGAGTGCCTAGAAAATTCCGTTTTCTCAGTAAAAGTTTATTGGCTGGTTGACTACAATAACAAATGAGTGAAGTAAAGGGACATGATGCTTTCAAATTGTGGTGCTGGAGAAGACTGTTGAGAGTCCCTCGGACAGCAAGAAGATCAAACCAGTTCATGCTAAAGGAAATCAACCCTGAATATTCATTGGAAGAGCTGATGCTTAAGTTGAAGTTCCAATACTTTGGCCACCTGATGGGAAGAGCCGACGCTTCCCTGATGCGGGAAGGACCTGCATCAGGTCCAAGAAGGACCCTGATGTTGGGAAAGATTGCAGGCAGGAGGAGAAGAGGGCAACAGAGGATGAGATTATTGGATGGCATCACTGACTCAATGGACATGAGTTTGAGCAAATTCCAGGAGATGGTGAAGGACAGGGATGCATAGCACACTGCAGTCCATGGAGTCACAAAGAGTCAGACACAACTTAGAGACCGAACAACAACCAAAGGGACATAAGAAAACAAGCACTTTCTACTCAGTACGAGAGAATTTACACTAAGGGCAAGGGTACATTCTCAGCTCTATCACACAGTGAATTCTGCTGAAAGCAAGTTCAGAGGATAAAGCAATGAAGCCAGTGTTTCCTGAAGCTGAACTGAATAACTAGGGCAGAGCAGCAGAAAGATTTGTCCAAAAGGCAAGTCAATGCCTCGCTTCCTAAGCCACGGGCAGGCAAAGCATGGGGACGACACAGGCTGGGGCCCACATCCAGGCCACCTGAACATTTATTTACACATTTTATGTGCTCTGGAAGGGCCAGGACTGAGCGCATCTTTGTAATGTCTGTGCCAAATAATCCCCGGCTCCGTAGCTCATGTCATTCTGGCAGATATGGCCTTCTCCTTGCAGCTGGACAGTATGTAGCCAAAAGGTTACTGTCCCCTTGAAATACGAGTGGGGCACTCTTGGTTATCATTAGCGATGATCAAATCCATCTCCATGGGCTATCAAGATAGACTGATTACGAGGAGAGTATAACCTGCCTAGACCCAAATGCTACCTCCTCCAGGAACCATTCAGTATGTGTTGGCCCCAAATACAGCAAGAGCAGCTTTCAAAGCACTCTAAAATTTGTAGCCCAGATTAGCAAAATCAAACTTTTATAAACTGACCATCAGAGAAACATAACTAAGCTGTGCCTAAGTAGAGGTTATTTATACCTTGTACTCCAGGAAGGGGAATCTGACGATCACACCAACTTGAGTCACATGGTTGGATCCTCATTTTATGAATACATGTGGGTATGCCTTCGAATTCTGCCATAAATGTTACTGGGGTTATTTTAAAATGCACTTTAATTCGGCTGACATTTGCAGATTTGATTTTATTTTTACACAGCACTAACATGAGCATGCAATGATGTCACCCCCAGCCTAAAATTCCAAAGTGTTTTTTTTAATAGTGAAATCTATGATGTGTACATCCTATCGGTGGCATCTCTGGGTCCTGACTCTGAGGCCATCAGGTCTGTCCTTCTCTGACCATGGCCATCTCCTTCCTACGATGCTGCCTTTGCTTCTGGGGTTCTCTGCTGAAGTATCTTTTTTTGTGATTGTCTTCCTGAGAAATTCTTTCTTCTAATTTAGTTCACCCTTTGCTCCATCCCTTCCCTGATACCCAGCTCACACTCCTATCTCCTTCTTTCTTCTCTCCCCCTTGTACCACTCTCCATCACAACTGCTACTGTGAGCATCACAATTGTCTGATTGTATCGGTTTCCCCTGCATTCAGTTAGACACTTGAGAGGCAGAGACATGAACATCAGAATGGATGTGTGGTCCTTAGCTCCACACCTGACAAATAAGAGGCAATCAGATAGATGAGGGAGAAATAGGTATACAGCTCGAGTTCCTCAAACAGAAAGCACACCTAACAAATTAATACAACTCAAGCAAACAGGGATAGACAGTGAGATCTCGGAAAAGAAAAGCTCAAACATGCAGATGAGGAGGGACACAGTGTCTAGCACAGTGGAGCATTATGCTTGATGGTAATCCTGCTTGCTGGCAAGGTAAAATGTAAAGTGTACAATTCTTAGCTGTCAGAGAGAAAGGGAAAGCGTGTTTCTTGGAATAAGCAGGGACTTTTCTGGCCACAAGTTCCAAAGGAAATGTCTCACAGATGGCTTCCTGAGCCGAGGAACGGGGGGGACTAGGGTGCAGCCTAGAGGGAGGGCTCCTTTGGTCATGAACTAGCCTTAGCAGCGATGCTCCATCGATCCTGCCACCCAAAGGAGGAGCATCGAGCAACAACCATGCCAAAACTATTGTCATCTGAGAGCTATGTCCAGCAGTCCAAACTTAAGCCAGTCCCTGCAAAAGTGCTACCTGTCCATGTTTGCTGAATTTCACAGCATTCCCAAAATTGTGACAATAAATCACAGGCACCCACCTGTCCTGCCTGTGTGTAAGATTGTCCATGAAGCCATGTGATGCAATGAACCTGTGAAACTTCTATAGATAACAGAGGGAGACCAGCCTGCCAAACATGCTTTATGATCAAGGTCAGTTTGGCCCGGCTAGCAACACATTTTAGAGTGTATTTAGAATTTATAGCATGAAAGTCCTCGGAGAAGGCAATAGTACCCCACTCCAGTACTCTTGCTTGGAAAATCCCATGGACGGAGGAGCCTGGTAGGCTACAGTCCATGGGGTTGCTAAGAGTCAGACACGACTGAGCGACTTCACTTTCACTTTTCACTTTCACGCATTGGAGAAGGAAATGGCAACCCACTCCAGTGTTCTTGCCTGGAGAATCCCAGGGACGGGGGAGCCTGGTGGACTGCCGTCTATGGGATCACACAGAGTCGGACACGACTGAAGTGACTTAGCAGCAGCAGCAGCATGAAAGCCCTAGCTCACAAGTGATGTAAAATCCAGCTTAATTTCTCCTGTGTAATCTCAGTGTCTGATAGTCTTCAAATACACCTGTGTGGAATTATTGACTCTCATCTTTTAAAGGCACCCCTAGTTAATCAAAAGCTTGTTTCATCATTAGGATACAAAGGTAGGAGGTGGTCCGTTCAACAGCCTATGACTCGTCACTCACCTCTCATTCAGATAGAAAACAAGGGCCTGGGTGCCCAGGTTTACAAAGAAGATAAAGATTAAGGGGGAGAATAAAAGGAGGAGAAGGAGGAGGAAGGGGAGGTAAACAGAAAACAGGAAAACAGGAGTGTAGGAGAGGAGGAGGACGAAGAACCTGGCAGAAGCAATCATGAGACAGATACGGTTTCCGATTGCTTCATTCCCAGACTGAAAAGTCACCAGAGGAGTCTCACCTCTGGGGAGTCCTCAAGCTTCCTCAGAATTGACGCCAGGTTGGCACAGAACTTTCCAATTCAGCTCATATTTGTCATGAAGCAGTTCCATTGTTGGGTGAATGCCGATCATGATTGCAGATGTGAATGAAACGTGCAGAGAAGTAGTAGAGTGTAATTTCACCGTCCCTGTGATGTAGTGAGAAAGGGTACCTTGCCACAGAATATAGAAAACTGTGCATAATAACTCAGCGCAAGCAGAGTGCTCATTAGAGTGGTGAAGGAATAGATTTGTTAAATTATAATTGTTTTTATATTTACAATTTCCCCAATAAATTAGGGTTTAGTACACTAATTAGATTGTCTATTACAGTACCTGCACGTGTTATGTTTGCTCCCTCCTCAGCTGGCAGATGGCGCGGAGCAGATGATTCTGCCGTTAGGAGCCATGGAATTTCAAAGAGACAAGTGTAACTGTGTGTGTTGCTTTTTTGCTGGCCCCCCAGCCACGTGTGTGAGTCAGGCACACGTACATGCAACACAGCTTCAGCGTTCCTGCAATGCCTTTCTTTAGAAAATTGCTCATGCTTTTTTTTTTCTTCATAAAATCTATGTTATGTATTATTTCAAAATTTTAGAAAATTATACCATGTAGACAATCATGTTGCTCTAGACCATTTCAAGGAGGCTCACATTACATGAGGAAGTCTGTTTGTTCTTCTCCTTCCCACGGAGGACTTGATCTAAGTAAAGTCGCTGTAAGCCCAAACTGACTAGGAGACACATTCCCCAAGTTACGGGACATTTATTGAATGACCAAATGCGTGGCTGACAGAACAGAATAAAATGAACAGATCCCACGTAATGACGTGTGGATTCGTGAACTGTAACTACTGCTAAGTGATAAAACCGTGGAAAACTGATAGGTGGAGGGACGTTTAGCAGAGTGAACATGCTTGATTTGCCCTGGATACATTCAAAGCTCATTGAAAACTCTAACGCTCCCCAGGGAAAATACACTTCTTGTAGATGGAGTCCTACACCAGCATCTTCCCAGACACGTGAGCTCTCCAAGGGCAAAGAAGCCCAAAGGTAAAGAGAAAGCCTGCTCCACCCTCACGTCTCCACGCAGCCACAGGTGCGGAAAGGCTTTTAAAATGTGGGGTTAGTGATTTGGGCCAGACTGCGATCTCCAAGGCTTTCAGTTTCACCCTTGACCACACTGGCTGTCTTCCTCGTATGTTTCACCAGCGCCAAACAATCCAGTGATGCTAACAGAGGTTAGCCAGTGAGTCTGCCTATCAGGCCCTGGCTGAAGGTCGGGTGGCCGTGTCCTGCCTGCTCACAAATCAAAAACCACTGGACAGGTGGAAGGTGCAAGCTAAGAGTGGCCTTGCTTTCTCATCAGATTTTCCTGGTCTCCTGCACTGGGATTAACAATTCCATCTGGGATGACCAGTTTGGAAAAAAAAAAAATAGCCAAAGTGAGCAGTAATGTGTGCCAAAAAATGAAAAACAATTTGATTAAAATGTGAGTCTTTCTAACAATACTCTAGCTTAGAGAAGTTCAACTTTTATACAAAAAAATATTATATGATTAAAAAATCTTATTTTTTAAAAGCTTCAGCCCAGATATACTTAAACTATGGTCTCTACCAATAGTCATTTGCTAAAAAGATGTTATATTTAATTTTATATATAAATCATACATAATAATTTATGTCTTTTAACAAATTGATAAATCTAAAATGTATAAAATATAAAGATGTGAATTTATAGTCATTTATATTTTATTATAAATCTATTTTATTTATTAATTTTATCTGTGTGTGTGCTCAGTCGTGTCTGACTCTTTTGCAAGCCCATGGACTGTAGCCTGCCAGGCTTCTCTCTCCATGGGGTTTCCCAGGCAAGAGTACTAGAGCAGGTTGCTATTTCCGTCTCCAAGGGATCTTCCCTAACCAGGAATTGAACCCCCATCTCTTGCATTGGCAGGTGAACCCTTTACCACTGTGCCACCTGGGAAGTTCTTTTATTTATTATGTATTCTATTATAAACAAAAATTCATTGCTGATGTGTGACTAGAGTGTCACTAGACTAGGTCACTAGAGTGACCCTGCCCCAAAGGCAATCTAAAGGATGGAATTCAGCATGAACACAAAATACATCTTCATTATACCTCTCAAAGGAGCCATTGCTGTTGTTCAGTTACCAAGTTGCACCCGACTCTTTGTGACCCCATGGACTGCAGCACACCCGGCTTCCCCATCCTTCACCATCTCCTTGAGTTTGCTCAAACTCATGTCCATTGAGTCGGCGATGCCATACAACCATTTCACCCTCTATTGCCCCCTTCTCCTCCTGCCCTCAGTTTTTCCCAGTATCAGGGTCTTTCCCAATGAGTCAGCTCTTTGGAGACAGGAGCTGCAGGTTTATACCTGAGTAGACAAAGATGGAAGTCCCAGTTGTGGGCCCTTAGACAGGAGCACCAACTATCCATTGGGAAAAGACAAGAGGCTTTGCCTGTGGCACAGATCCAGGGAGGCTAGGGGAGGTGATAGGCCTGTGGGTACACGGGGAGGGTCTCTGCAGACTGCTTCCAAATTTACAAGGATACGAAAAGGAGAGGGGGGTACCTGAAGCTTTAGGAGAGGGGGCAGGTGGAAAATAGTCTCTCAGAGCCTCGAAAGTGACTGGACTGGCCAGCCATTCGCCGTGGTCTACAGACCCCTGGGTGCCAAGACAGCCGCAGGATATCAGCAAGGTCAAAACTATTTTCCTCGTAAAATTAAGATGTTACTTGTTTTTTTTCACTATGCTTATGTTTGCACTGAAGGTGAAAAGCAGTGATGTGCAAGAAGGCTGTCCAAGCAGAAGGCAAGACCACAGCACCAAAATGGACCAGCAACCCGGGTATTCTCTATTTATGCGGTGCCCTTGCAGCTCAGTGTGTGTGTCTTTGTGTGCACACACACTGAAGGATGACCTTGATAAAGCTATAAATAAGATCAACATTATTAAATTTTAAGCTTCATGTACGCGTATCCTCCATCTTCTGTGTGGTAAGCTCAGGGCACACACAAGGCTCATCTGCAGCGTACCCTGGGACGGTGTTTATCAAGCGTGTGTCAAGGAAAAGAACTCGGCAAGCATTTGAGCTGCCGGCTGAACTGGCTTCTTTTTCAATGGGGTAGCAGTTTTATTTGAAAGAATGACTGACAGACAAACTGATCATTCAGAGCTGGGGTGCTTGGAAGACATTTCCTAGAAAATAAATGGAGTGAGCCTGTCACTATAAGGAAAACAACAGGCTGTATTTGTTGCCAATGATAATATTAGAACTTTCCGGTGAAACTTAGAAATATGGCAAACTTATATCTATTACTCTGAGCTTGACAGCTTCTCAGTACCTAGGGACAATTCTAATGAGATGGGTGGTGATGATAAAAAATGTGATTTTTTTTTTTTTTTTTTGCTATTATATAATGATCTATGGGGAGTTTCCCAGGATCTGGAGATTCCCAGAATCTGCCTGCCAATGCAGGAGACACAAGAGACATGGGTTCAATTCCTGGGTTGGGAAAATCCCCTGGAGGAGGGAATGGCAACTCATTCCAGTATTCTTGCCTGGAAAATTGCATGGACAGAGGAGCTTGGTGGGCTACAGTCCATGGGGTCACAAAGAATGGGACATGACTGAGCGACTAAGCACAATGATGCATATTCACATATGAAAAATCTGGATAACTCTGTTAATCTGACTTCTCAAACGAAGCAATGCATGATGTTAAAAAAATCCTGGTGAGTCAAAGAGCCCAGGTACAAGATAAATCAATGCAATAGAGTCAGAGTCCAAAGCATTTGAGGACATAGGTCTAGATTCCACACAACCACTAACTGTTTACTAACAGGAATGAACTCTGTTCAAGTTTCTATGCGCTGTCATAGGGCAACATACACAGCTACCTGAGCAGGCTAGTAAAGCACTCAGCTCTATCTGAACCTACTTTAACCCAATAATTAATTGACTGCAGCAAATCGATGCAGGAAGAGAGACAAAGATCCAGCTCCTTTCATTAAACCTGACACTGACATGATTTGCAAAAACAGTCGCTCCTCTTCTTGATAAGTTTTCATAAAAATATGTTATTCATACCATGAAATTTTATTATGAGTGCATTAACAATATTCTAAGATGTCTCACTTTTAATTAGTAACAGAGAATACATCAACAGATACGACCCACATAAACACTCACTCTTTGCTGTCCTCAATAATATTTAAGGATACAAGGAGTTAACACCGTTGTGGTCAACATCATTGAGAATTGATGGTTCATGGAAAGACCCAGGCAGGGATGGGTGTGTTGCTCCTCAGGCTGTTGTGTTGTCATATTTTCAAGTGTAAGTGGGAGATAAATAGGATTTGCTTTTCTCATAGACTCCATCGTTAATATCTGTATCCATCATGACATTTAGCTGCAAGACACAAAATTCATATTCATGAATTTGAGTCTAAAACGAGTTTAGCTAGGTCCCAGAATATCTGGGATTGTGTAGAGCCAGACTTTGATGGACAGGAGGCAACGCAGGCAGAGATGCAGGCAGGAGCCCTGGGCCAGAAGTGGGCAGGAGAAGACACCTCTGCCATTAACTGTCACTGCTAGAGCCTGGACTCCCATGGAGATACATAAGCCCAGTTCCCATGTCCTGCTTTCTTGGGTGACAAGCCCTGTACGGGAGCATGGATTTCCCTTAGCAGGAGCCAGGTACCCAATACTGCTGACCAGAAAGTCAGAAAAGTAGCTATTCTGTCCTTTTTTATGGTGTGATAGGAAACAGGCCTCACATCCTACTAAGATGCACATAGAAAGACTCCTCCATCACAGGGAAGGTTCAGATTTTACATGAAAATACATCCCTTGTCCTTGTGAATCTCTTTCTCTGTCATGTTCACCTCCTCCCCACACTCTCTACCTTCCTCTGAAGCTTTGGGACTTTGAAATATTCACACCAAAAAGATGCCTAGTACTCCTTTTCTCAGCTCTGAGATTATGCCATCCTAAAGGAAATGAGTCCTGAATATTCATTGGAAGGACTGATGTTGAAGCTGAAACTCCAATACTTCGGCCACCTGATGCGAAGAACTGACTCATCTGAAAAGACCCTGATGCTGGGAAAGATTGAAGGCAGGAGGAGAAGGGGACAACAGAAGATGAGATGGTTGGGTGGCATCACTGACTCGATGGACATGAGTTTGAACAAGCTCCGTGAGTTGGCCGTGAACAGGGAGGCCTGGTGTGCTGCAGTCCAAGGGGTTGCAAAGAGTCAGACACGACTGAGCGACTGAAATGAACTGAACTGAACTCAACTGAGATGATGCAATTCACAACCAGCTTCCTGGTGAGATGATGGAGGGAAATCCAAGGAAAAGGGAAGAGTAAGGGCAGAATGCAGGGGAAACTGACACCCTAAGTTAACATGAATGATGACCTTAGCGCCCTTTCTGCTCTCGTGACCCACTGCGGCCGAGTCAACCTGGGGTCATGGCCTATGCCCGTTGTCCTGAGATCTAATACCTATGGAAGCCTGCTTTGGTTTACTCTAACACTCAAATTCTGAAAGAATAAGGATCATTCGTTTGTTTGATTTTCATAATAAAGTGTGAGAATGTGTAGCCAGTGAAAGCGATTTTAAGGGTACATTCTGCTGTGGCTACCCGTGTAGGAAGATACCTAGATGGCATTGTGTATGTGTGTGTATGTGTGTGCGTACATATATAAGTATTAAAATGTATAAAATATATGCACCTATATATATTTTAATGGCCAAATTTATAGCTTGGTAGCTTCTCTTTTTTTAATGGAAAGGACAAACATAATTCTGAATGGGCCTTGAAGTATGGTATAAAGTATGGCATACATTCTATATTTTGAACTATTGAAAATACTATCCCAAAGAATGACAAAATTAATAAGTTGACATTTATCATCTGATATTTATGTGGCCTTGCAGCCATAACAGATTTTCTGGACAACAGAGATAAAATTGTGAAAAGATCTTTTCATTTTTAGCACAATATCCTTAGTTTTTATCTTCATTAAAAAAAATGCATTCCTTTTAAGAAATAACAAAAATGGCCAGGAATAAATGACCCAGAACCATTCCCTTTTGCTTAACGCCAAATCTCCTGTGAAAGATTGGGTCTCTATCGACCAGCATGTGTTGCCTTGAGAAGAAGGCAAAGATACTGTCCTGTGTTATTTGGGGAAGGGGAGTGAGGTCTCCAGAGACTCACACAAGTTCACACAGTAAATCATGTCTGCCTTTTCCTCACATCTTTCTAACACTGTTACTAAAGACTTCATTTTAACATACACAGATGGTGTTTAGGAGAAGTAATGTTGGTGGAAAGCAAGAATGATCAAAGCTTAAGATCTTCTGTGAACAGATGAAGCAAGGGAATAGAATTTATTAGTTTATAGAAGATGATAATGATAAGGACACATAAACAGATGGTAGATATATAGATGGATAGAGAGATGATAAATAGAAAGTTTAGATAGACAGATGGATAGATAGACAGATGGATAGATAGATGGATAGATAGATAGATAGATAGATAGATAGATAGATAGATAGATAGATAGATAGATAGACATGTAGATGATAATGTTGTTGTTCCGTCACTAAGTCGTGTCTGACTCTTTGTGACCCCATGAACTGCAGCACGCCATCCAACCATCTTTTCTTCTGTCATCCCCTCTCTTGCCCTCAGTCTTTCCCAGCATCAAGGTCTTTTCCAATGAGTCTGCTCTTCGCATTAGGTAGCCAAAGTACTGGAGCTTCAGCTTCAGCACCAGCCCATCCAATGAATATTTGGGGTTGATTTTCTTTAAGATTGACTAGTTTCATCTGCTTGCAGTCCAAGGTACTCTCAAGAGTCTTCTCCAACACCACAGTTCGAACGAATCATCCTTCGGCGCTCAGCCTACTTTATGGTCCCACTCTCACATCCGTGAGGCTTCCCTGATAGCTCAGTTGGTAAAGAATCTGCCTGCAAGGCAGGAGACCTGGGTTGGATCCCTGGGTTGAGAAAATCCCCTAGAGAAGGCAAAGGCTACCCACTTCAGTACTCTGGCCTGGAGAATTCCATGGACTATATAGTCCATGGGGTTGCAAAGAGTTGGACACGACTGAGTGCTTTCACTTTCTCACATCCGTACATGACTACTGGAAAAACCATAGCTTTGACTATACAGAACTTTGTCGGCAAAGTGATGTAGATGATAATAGATGATAAGTACATAAAATATAATATATTAATATAATATATAGTACATAAAATAGATGATAGATAGACAGACAGATGATAGATAACTTACTAGGCAATGACCATATGCTAGCAGCTAGACCAGTGTGAGGGCAACATGCTAGCTGTCTCTAAGGGAACAGAGGAGAAGTCCTACAATTATACAGCAACATTGATTTTCATAGACCCATTAAGCTTGAGCTTTGGAAGGAATGTTACACAACAACTGGCCCAACCCCTTTATACCAGGAAAATGAAGATTAAAAAGTTCTAAGCCAAAGCCAAAAATAAATCAAACTCTCCTTTCTCTTTCCTTAGATCTTGCCCTTGTGCCTCTCTTCCCCTCTGCCACACACCACCCATTCACACACTAAGCCCAGTTGCCTAAAAAAGGCAGCAAGAGAAATATCTCTGACAATTAGATGGTGTGTCAGGGGGTGATAGATCCCAATCACAGAAGCCAAAGGACAAAAGAGAGACAAAAAATCATCTTAAAAGCTTTTATAAGGTTTATTTTTTTTTTCATTTTTAAAAGCATCATCTTGGTTGCATGTTAATTGGTCACCAAAATTTAAAAAAAAAAAAAAAACTTTCTCTTATCCAAATCTAAGCTTCCCAAACTAAGTTCTGTGTGTTATTCTGATAAATTAAGTTCAATTTTCTTACATTAAACATGAACCATGAACATTTGCTGGGGAACAAGGTACAGAGCACAAATCATTTCTGGAAAAACTAGTGCTTTAAAAGCAACAGACCAACTAAATCTTTTTCTAATAGGGCTTAAATGTTTATTTGAAATCTTTTACTGATGGGAAAAGTGTGTATATATATATACACACATATATATATATATATACGCATACATATATACATATATATATATACACATACATACTTTTTCTTAAAGCACACCAAAATGTTGAGATTGAGGAATACTGTTCATTTATGTACTTTCAAAAGTGCCCTTCTGTTTTAGCCATTCCCTATCATATCTCCCAGAAGCCATGGAGAATATTCATTTTTCTTTGTACCACATCAATCTTTCATTATAAACAAAAATTGTGGAAAATCACAGTATTTTTATGATTCCAAATTTAGAATCTGCAGGCTTGAGAGTGACATTAAACTTGACTGAATTCTTTTTCATAATCATGAGCAAATGCTATCATTAAAAAGATTTTAAAAGCCAGGATCATTATGTACTGTCCACTGGCATGTGTTAATTTGATGGACTTTTCTGGAAAAATAGCTAACAAGGAATATTCAAGATTGAACACATTTTTTAAGCCAGTGTTGTCTCTACTCTTTAGACCTCTCTAAGTTAACGAAGCTTGATGCAGGAATATCTGAAATGACATAATGGATTTGACTCTATTACTATTTTTATAGCTATGAAACATTATGTATTCACAAGCAGCAATTTTTAAAGCAAAGAGTTGTATTTGCACTCTTTTAAAAATGTGATTCTCTGGACATAGCCATAATAATGGCATTTTGGGAAGATTGTGGGGCTCCTCATTGAGGCCAGTGTCTTCCATCGGACTGTGAAGTCAAGGGGCTTTAGCACGCCTCCACCCTGGGCAGTCAGTGGGCTGAGCGCCCCCTGGTGGATCTGCACAAACCGTCTTGAACATTTTAGTTCTGCGGATGGTGGTGAGAAAGCGTTTTCCCCTAGCCTGCATTTTTATACTTGTCTTTATAGATGCAAATCGCATGGCAGGACCACACAGAAACGTTCCTATATCTGAAATCGCTGGTCTCCAAAATGGAAACTGCAGACTGTTAATTGGGATTCAATCCAATGTAATTTATTTGCTCATCGGTGTGAAAAGCTAACAAACTGTGGGGTTTTGTGACAAGGAGTTTGGAGGGAAGGTGATGAGAAACCAACCTGAGCTGGAAACCCCATCCCCGAGCTCCGACCTTGAGAGATTCACCAGTGAGCTTTGAGAGGACCACCCTTCACGCCCATTCTACGAAAGAGCAGAAAGTTTAATGTTTTTAAAATGACCAACTTCCATCTGCTGGTAAAGCCCAGCTTAGGGCTTCCCTTGTGGCTCAGCTGGTAAAGAATCTGTCTGCAACGTGGGATACCTGGGTTCGACCCCTGGGTTGGGAAGATCCCCTGGAGAAGGGAAAGGCTACACTCCATGGAGAATTCCATGGAATGGGGTCGCAAAGAGTGGGACATGACTGAGACTTTCACTCACTCAAGTTCCCTCTGCAGGCGATAAAATGATTCAAGAACTCGGATTTTGTCTTGCTCAGTCTCTCATAGGTGAGAAAAACCAAGGCCCAGACAGAATTCAAGGTATTTCTGGTTTTGACAACGAGACAGGGCACGAAAAAAAGGTGCTCAGAGTCCAGGAATGACAACATGATTATGGGTTCCCTGTTGGATTTAGCTCGATTTTATTTTCTTTTGTTAAAAAAAAAAAAAAAATCCACAGACGTTTCTCTGAGAATCTATCACCCACATGTTTCACTTCTCTCTAGAGAAGAATGCTGATGGCTTCATGTCCTCTGCAGCAGGGGAGGGGAGGAGGCCCTGTTTTGGCTGTACAGTTTGGAGAAGAGAAGATCAAACATTGAAATAAGCTCATAGAAATGGCGTGTTTACCCCCCGACTACATCTGTAAACATCAGATCGGGACACTGTTTGCCAGGGGGGCCCTGCACCTGGAATCAGGGTGCTCTGTGAGATCAAGGACAATGGACGCCTTGCCCTCTGAGCCCCCAGTCACTGTCCTGGGAGGCCTTGCTCTGGGACAAGCAGACGCATGCCCTTCTCCAGATGGGGCAGGGAGGGTGCTGACTTGTGCCATATGAGACAGGATTAGAGGGGAGAGCCCAGAAGCTTCTGGAGGAATGCAGCGGTCCCTCCTCCTCCCCAGGAAACAATCAGCGGGATTCTGTTCAGAAGAAACCCCCAGGCGAGGATTTGGGAGAGGGCAAGGGCCTGAGTCTGCCTGCCTCTTCCCCTAAAATGAGTTTCCAGGTTAGTTTGCTCTTCTGCTGAGCTTTGGGCAGGTTTATTATTTACTCTAAGAGAAAAAGTAAAGATTGTTGAACTGAAAGAAGTTTTCTGTATTAAGCGACAACATAAACTTTGTTATTCTATACTGCCCAACCAAAAAGGAAAATTGAGTATCTGAAAATACAATGGTATATTCCATTTGAAAAAGGAGTTAAATGCGTGATACAGCAGGCAGGGCTGAATTGACTAGGATACTGAAGAATTTTTTTTTTTAATCTATAATTTTTTAATATCCCCTGGGGGAAAAATATAAGGAATATTCTGATTTGTTAATATAGAAATCTGAGAATGAGTAGGGTTTAAGGAATAGATGCCCCCTCAACACTGTTTTTTTTTTCTTTTTTAAGAGTTCAAATTAATGTAGGAGAGTGTCGCTGATTAAATATTTTTGAGGAAATTAAAATACATGGATTATTTGAGAATATTATTTAGGAAGATATTTTGAAAGAAGAGAATGTAAGTAGGAAGATAAAGAAACTAACAGTAGTTCTTAGTAAGGTGTTGCGATGTTTCAAGTGTTGTCTTCAATGTACAAGGGTCTTAAAGACCAAACCCGAGATAGACAGGAAAGGGCCGTGGGTCTCTGCTGACCCTGACCTGTGCTGCGTCAGCAGAAACTGGGGCTCCCTGGTGCCCTGAGCATCCCTGCACTTCTCCTGGATGGAGGGTGACTGCTTGTTGTTCAGCCACTCAGTCGTGTCCGACTTTTTGCAGCCCCATGGACTGCGTCACACCAGGCTTCCCTGCCCTTCACCATCTTGCAGAGCTTGCCCAAACTCATGTCCATTGAGTCAGTGATGCCATCCAACCATCTCATCCTCTGTCATCCCCTTCTCCTCCTGCCTTCAATCTTTCCCATCTTCCAGGTCTTTTCCAAAGAGTCAGTTCTTCCCATCAAGTAGCCAAAGTATTGGAACTTCAGCATCAGTCCTTCCAATGAATATTCAGGACTGATTTCCTTTAGGATGGACTGGTTTCATTCCCTTGCAGTCCAAGGGACTCTCAAGAGTCTTCTCCAGCACCACAGTACAAAAGCATCCCTGTTCCATTTCTACCTCTTTTTCTCGCAGACTTTTGGAGACTTCTGAATAACCGGAGGTCTGTCTCCTCCTCTAGGATCTCATGTTTCTCTGAATAAGCTGCAAATCCATCCACTAAAGGAGAATTCCAACTTGCATTCTTCCCTTGTCAGCTATGGCTGGGTGGCATGCCCTTACCTGCTCACATTTTCTGATACTTTAGAAAGCAGCCTAAAGAAGAATGTATTTATAAAGTGATGGGGAGTTACCCTCCAATCAAGAAGGACTAAAGCTTCTGTCAAGGTAAAAGTTAAAGACATCAGAGTAAGTAGATCCCAGGCTGTACAGTTTGGCCATCGAATCTCCTGAGGAAATATGCAGTCTTTGTATCAGCCCCGCAAAGATTTCCAGGGGAGCGTTTTGCTGGCCAAGTCTGACCCTGCAGTTCCAGGCTGTAAGAGCATATTTTCTGGTACTCTTCAGGCTCAAGGGGAACTACAAATTCATTAGAAAGTTCTCCTCTCTCTGCATCTCTCTGACACATGGCCGCCATGTAGATATGACAGATAAAGATGGTCTGATGAAGGTGCTGTGCAAGTGAGCCCTGGGTTACCTTCGATGAGGGAGGCATATACAGTACAAGGACTTACACTGTGAAAATCGTGTACCAAAGGAACCAAAGAAACTATTCTGGAAAATATTTGCCTTTTCAGAATGAGATACCAATTATGCAGAAAAATAATTCTCTCAGGCTCCCGAAGCACACGGGCTGAGGCAGGTCCTCAGAAGGAGCTGACAAGGAACAGAGAAAAGAAGGGCAGATGGAAGGCAGGTGTTGAGGGGGGGCGGGGAGATGAAAAGGACAGGGTACTTGCCCCGGGACCCTGCAGCATGCAGGCTGAGCGCTAGAGCAGGCTGTGGACTGGGACTACGTGTCTGAGTAGGTTCGTCCTTTGGAGCCGACGCTCTGCTCTGGTGGGGGGAAGGTGTTGATGGGGGCAGGATGTCCATGTTAGGGGACAGGGCAGGAGTTGTGCTGGAAATCTCTGTACTTTCCTCTCAACTCTGCTCCAAAACATGCAATCTTTTTAAAAAATAAAGGAAAGGAAAGATAGAGAACAAAGGAAAGGGCACAGAAGTAGGAAGAAGGGGTAAAAAAGAGGTAAATTAAATTTGTCAGGGTGCAGGCTTTCTCGTTTTAAAGCAAAGCATGGAATACACATCTGAGCCCTCCCTCCCCACCCTGGCCCCTGCAGACTTCCATCAGCCACTGATGAACACGTCAGTAGCCACCAGCTCGAAGCTGGGTCAGCGACCTGGTCCCTAAACCCCACCGTCTCCGGCTCTTCAGAGACTAAGCGCACACAAACACACACATGTATACATATATATTCTTTTCCAAATTCTTTTCCCTTATTGGTTATTACAAAATATTGAGTAGAGTTCCTGATGCTATAGAGTAGGTCCTTGTTGGTTATCTATTTTCTATATAGTAGCATGTGTATGCCAGCATGTATATGGGCTTCCCTTGTGGCTTAGCTGGTAAAGAATCTGCCTGCCATGTGGGAGACCTGGGTTCAATCCCTGGGTTGGAAAGATCCCCTGGAGAAGGGAAAGGCTCCCCACTCTAGTATTCTGGCCTGGAGAATTCCATGGACTGTATAGTCCATGGGGTCACTAAGAGTCGGACACGACTGAGTGATTTTCGCTCTCATATGCCAGCCAACTTTTTATCATGGCATTTCCCCATTCTTTGGGTAGTTCCAATCACACCATAAAATAACTTAATATGTAATATTATAATGAGAATGCATAATATAGAAACATTATAATAATGTATGACCACAAGTAACAATAATATAAACAGTATAAACAGTTCCCTGGCTATTATAAACAGTAAGTAACAATAATATAATATAGATAAGATGTACAATGGGCTTCCCTAGTGACTCAGATGGCAAAGAATACACCTGCAATGGGAGAGACCTGGGTTCAATCCCTGGGTCAGGAAGATCCCTTGTAGGAGGGCAAGGTGGCCCACTCCAGTATTCTTGCCTGGAGAATCCCCATGGACAGAGAAGCCTGGAGAGCTACAGACCATGGGGTCTTAAAGAGTTGGACACAACTGAGTGACTAAGTACGTGATGTACAATGTCCTAATAAAATAGGAGAGCAGCAGAGAGCAGAAGGCGCTCTCAAAGAGGTTTGAGCATGCGTGGATCTTGACAGATCTCTAACCAAGTGGGTCCCTTACCAAGGCACGCCTGCACCCACCGCAGTCTCTGACGGTCCATAGCTCAGCAACAGGTCAGAGCTGTGTCTCCATCTACGAGGGCAGCCATTCTGGCAGGGACGGTGTGTGCTGGGATGACTGTTGTGGGCATTATGACTGCTTTTCCACAGTGCCTAGCTCAGTAGGAAGAATTTTGATACCCAGCAGAGAAGGTCGGCTCCTGTGGCTGCTTGAAGAATACCGTTCCAGGGTGATAAAATCTAGAATCAACCCAGTTCTCATTCCATCCATGGCCCTACTGGAAATCATCTGCACGTCGGACACACCCCTTCTGACCTGCCACGGCTTGTCACCCTGAGCGGGGAGGAATGTTCATGAGTTGGACGTCTCTTCTTGCCGATTAGCAGTGCTCCTTGAGAACAGGCAGAGGGCGGGGGTCTTCCTGCCTGCCCCCAGTCCCTCAGTGGAGGGGGGGGGGGGTGACCTGTGTACAGTGGCCTGAGGCTGGCTTTGCTGCATCTGGGCAGCGAACAGCTTTATCCCTGGACCAACGGCAGCTTCTTAGGAGCTGTCAGATGACAGCTGCCACCTAGTGCAGAAAACTCATACAATGCCCCCAAATCCAACCTTTTCTTGCCTTCAGAAGCTTTGAAAAAGCCAAATTCATGGTTTCATAAGAAAGCTCATTTGTTTTTATAAAATTTTAAATACTAGAAAAATATTTTCTTAAATTAAACTAAAGTTGTCCTTTTCCTACCTGTGCAAGGAACTGACTCCTTCAAATATATAGAGGTGACCAAACTGTGGTATTTGCTATAGTTCAAGTTGACTCATTGTGCTGTGACCCTTAGTGGTTTATATATGTGCTGTGACCCTTCTGTAGCCTGCCCTGCTCAGGAGCAAACGAGATCACCCGTCCTTCTCCTGGACACCACTCTGGTGGTGGTGGTGGTTTAGTCACTAAGTTGTGTCCAACTCTTGCAACTCCATGGACTGTAGCCCGCCAGGCTCCTCTGTCCATGGTGTTCTCCAGGCAAGAATACTGGAGTGGGTTGCCATTCCCTTCTCCAGTGGATCTTCCCAACCCAGGAATTGAACCCGGGTCTCCTGCATTGCAGGCAGATGATTTACCAACTGAGCTATGAGGGAAGCCACTCTAATCCTAGCTAAATATCTAAATATGACTTAATGATTACTGTGAGGCAGTAATTGCCTCAACATTCCATCAGAGAGGGCAGCCACAGTGATATGTACACACACACACACACACACACACCCCTCCATTACCACATTAGACTTACCACCATTAGCATATCATAAGGATGAAGGCTATGGTCTTTCCAGTAGTCATGTATGGGTGTGAGAGTTGGACCATAAAGAAGGCAGAGCACCAAAGAATTGTTGCTTTTGAATTATAGTACTAGAGAAGACTCTTGACAATCCCTTGAACTGCAAGGAGACCAAACCAGTTCATCCTAAATGAAATCAACCCTGAATATTCACTGAAAGGACTGATGCTGAAGCTGAAGCTCCAATACTTTGGCCACCTGATGGCATCACCAACTCAATGGACATGAGTTTGACCAAGCTGTGGGTGTTGATGATGGACAGGGAAGCCTGGTGTGCTGTAGTCTGTGGGATCGCAAAGAGTCAGACAGGACTGAGTGACTGAACTGACTGATGCAAAGAGCCGACTCATTGGAAAAGACTCTGACGCTGGGAAAGATTGAAGCAGAAGGAGAACAGGGTGACAGAGGATGAAATGGTTGGATGGCACCACCAACTCAATGGACATGAACTTGGGCAGACTCTGAGAGATGGTGAGGGACAGGGAAGCCTGGCATGGGGCTTGGGGTTGCAAAGAGTTGGACACGACTTGGTGACTGAACAACAGGAACAAAGGCTGAACCACAAAACTGGAAACTCTTATGTAATTGAAATGTACATATTATTAAAATAACAAAGTCTCCCTTTCTCATCTAGCTGTCTACCATCTTATTATTTTATATTCTAGAATTTAATGGAAATGTCTGTTTACTCAAAATCTTTCTAGAGATAGAAAAGCTGGTGGAGGGGGGAAGGGGGCATACAATAGAGATAGTATTGATTAGGACATGTTAGTGACTAACGAAAAGATGTACAATGAAAAAGCACTAGCTTTGCCAATTATGAATCTCTAAAATTACTTATTTCTCAGGGCTTTAGTTTCCTCTTAATAAAATCAGAACATTGAACCCCTGGATGTGGCATTGCCTTCAAGTTTTTAAATACTCTGATTATTATGATAGTCTACATTTCAATAGGAAAGACAGAGAACCATGGAAGAAAAAATAACATGTGTAAGTGATTAAAAAATACTTGCTGGCTGGATAAATGACGACTGTGGTAGACTTCAAAGTTGCATTGAAAGTTAACCTTCTTTTAATTATATATAAGGTATGAGGTAATCCTGGCCCTTTCATGATAATTCTTTGCATCCCTAAAATGTCTTTCCTTTAATACGAATTTCCAGTTGTTTAATCAGTTTTGAAATTTTCTTTTATGTCTTGGTTATAGTTTTATAAATACCGTCTATGATAGCAAATGGCATTTCCTGTGGATTTGACTGGATCAGAAGGAAAACACTTTTGGAGCGAGAGTGTGGCAATCAATGATTGTTTTGTTAATTGGCTGCAACTCTTGTAAAGTCTAAATAAGAAATTAAAAAAAAAAAGTTGTAAGCAATCATGGCAGAATTGAAGCCTGTCTTTTACTGTTTTATGTCAATCTGTACTTCTCGGCATGTTGGCAAGTGTTGCCTCAGAAAATGCAGGGGCCAAAGACGAGTTTGTGAAGTTGTCCTGAATGTTAGGCTTTTAAATTAATACCTTTATTGATCACACTCAGAAAATCTCAACTGATAGATAGTGATGGCATTTCCTTAACTAAAAGTCTGAACACTTTGGCAGTCACAAAGGAAAGCATTTGCAAAGAGCATATTTGAATCTAGAATTTGGATTCTAGAATTCAGAGTCTCTCTGGAATTTATGATCCCTACAATGATAAGATCATTTTAACATCTATTAGTACATTACATCCAGAGTGTTATGACTGAATCTGAAGTTTCTCCAAATGATCTTAGAAAGCTACATGAGAAGAGGGAAGTGTCAGGGAGAGGGCTTGAGGCAGAGTTTGCAGACTTGGTGTCTTAGCAGCATTTATATCTCTTATTAATATGTATGTATGAACAACAAGTTCTCACAAGAGATCAAGGTTAACAAGTGTATGAAACTATTTTTATCAACAGCACCCTGTATAGTTAATAATATTTAAAAGAATGTTTTCTGCATAATATTATTTTTTAAGTAAATTTATAATAAAAAATTAAAGCAAACTTTTCCCCTAAAAAGAAAGAATACCCCACAGGTTTAATCTTTTGCATTCATGCAGCAAAGTCAATAGGGAAATAGAAAATACTGCCAAGCAAAGAGGTTAAAATTCCAACAACAAAGACAAAAACTCCTGTCTGTGTTGGAGAGACCTTTGAGTTGTGAGCTGTGTGCTTGTGTCCATATGAGGAGAAAGGGGAGCTGGAAACACCACCCATCTCCATCTCCCCCCACAGCCTGCAGAGCCAGGAGTTCCTGAGTGTGGCTCTTGCTACAAGCCCCTAATGACTTTTTTTTTTTTTTCCCCTCACTGTAAAGATCCTCCCAGAGCTCTCAAGCTGGGTTGAAAATGTACCTTTCCCTGCCATTCTGCAGCTGGGCTGGAAGGCCCCTGGTGGACCCCCGCAGGACACCATCAGAGCCTTCAAGTCCCTATCAACCTCCCCTGGGAGACCAGGCACCAGCTTTTGTGCCCTTAAAAACCTCCTGCAGGGACCCGGTTCCCTCCAAATCCTGGCCTGGATCTAGACGCCATGGGACTGGAGTTCACTTAGAAACTTGGTTTCAGGAGCCCTACCTAATATTTCCAAACATGAACCCCAAAGGCTACCCTGCCCTTTAGTCTGTAGTCTGAGTTATAGACAGACATGCTAGCCCAGGTGGGAGACCTAGTCCACCTGACCCTCCTGACTTCACTGTGGACAGGACAAAAGGACATAAGACATAGGACAGACAGCAGGTGATGGGCTGTCTGTCAGTGGGAGAAAAATAAGTCAGTAAATAAATAACGACTGCATAGAGATTCTTTTCCCTTAAACTTGTTTTTAAGAAGATCATACTTACACAGTTTCTTGGAAACCACATTCGGGATTTTAAAGCTAAAGAAAGTTATATATTGCTTCCCAAATGTGGGAAAAGATGGATGGGATTAAACTGTCCTTGTCTTGCTACATGAAGATGATTTATCACATCCAATTAGAAGACAAGCATGAATATAAGGAAAGTGAAAAAAAAATTCTCTTTAGGAAATTTGTTTTAATTTACCTACTTTAGGATTATTACAATGTTCCTGACTTTTTAAGACAAGATTCTTCCCTTAGCTATCTGTTTTGCAAAAAATTTTTAGAATAATAGGCTTAACTTATTACAAATATAGGGTATTATTTTGTCTGGAGCTCTGCTGAAATCAGATGCAACCGCCACCTATAAAAGAACCAGTAAAAGTTGAAAGTAAGGGGCCTCAGAAATGCCAGATTTCAGAACATAACGGGGTTGAAACTGTAACACTCATTCCTTCCTAAAAATTATTTTTGGAAAGAGCTGGACTTCTAAAGTGTTTCTCAGCAAAAAGCAGTCAATGGTAAGCCTGTTCGTTGAGAAATTCAAGGACTGTCCCTGAGGTGAACATGTGAACTTCTAGCCGATGTTCTAGGGTTGTGCTCATTTGTGACTTAGCAGGTACTCACCTGATGGTGTTTCCCATGCAAGGCACCAGTGCAGACACCCCAGGGACCCAGAAGGAATGGCTGGTCCCCCCACCTTACGGACCTTCAAATGCAAGGGGTAGAAACACACACAGAGAAATACATGAAGAGGCTTAATTCACTTTTTAAAAACAGTTTTTAAAACAGTTTCAAATGTTTTCCTCTTCTTTGGTCCTCCAGGTAGCCCTGCGGAACAGACCAGGAAATTACTTTTAAGTCACTTGACAGATGAAGATGTCTGAAGCCAGAGAAGAGATCCTGACAAATGGGATCCAGACCGTGTGGCCACAGCTGCACGCTCTTTCCCTGTTGCAGGCTGCCTTCAAGAAGCCACAGGAACACTCCTGACTTCTGGAGGCAGGACAGCCCGTCCTCTGCAGGGTGACCCTCCTGGGGTCTCGAGACGCCGACATCCTTCTGAAGTATCTGGTCCTCTCCCGTGGGGCCGTCGGCTCTCGGGGCTCTGCGACAGCTCAGTTCTCCAGCAAAGGACCTAGTGCAGAAAGCGAAGCTTGTCAACAGCTTCCAACCCAGAGAGAAAAAGAAAATAACCCATCCTTGCCCATCCCTGGTCCTCGTCCGAGGGGCTCCCGCTGACCACCTGGTTGGGGCCCACTCGGCCCCTCCCACTCTGCTCTTTCCACTCAGGGCCCATACACGTGTGTGTGCGTGTGTGATTGCACACTTGTACACACAGATCTGTGACCTCCACATCCCAGTCACCATGCACTTCCTTCCCCCCATTGAGGGACCTGTGCAAATTCTGATTAAAGCAGGAAGCCCACCGGCCCAGCCGCCCAGACGAGAGTTTCTATTTTTACTCAACTTTGTTTTCAGATCGGATCCTAGAATCCACTTCAACTTCAAACCTGCGTCCCTCAGGTCCCATAAGGAAGGCTCAGAGCAGTTGTCAAGCATGGGTTATGGAATTAGAATAGCAAGTTAAAACGCAAAATATCTCAGTTTAAATTTCAGATGTGTGTGTGTGTTCATATGTGTGTATGTGGGTGTATACATAAAGTGTGTGCATATATCTAATATATAAAATGTATGTACTTAATATATGAAATATTATATGTAATGTGCAATATATTGTTATCAAAACATGATAAACAATATAAATATATTAATCATCATATATTATGCAAAATTATAAAGATAGAATCTAAATTCATTATATAACATATAATTATACTATTAGATATTGGATAATTATATTATATATTAACTATTATATGATATATATGCATATGTGTATACATTTTACATATTTTATATATAAATCGACATGAGCTTGAGCAAACTCCAGGAGGTAGTGAAGGACAGGGGAGTCTGGCGCACTACAGCCCATGGGATTGCAAAGAGTCAGACATAATTGAACAGCAAGAAATATTATATATTTTATATATGAACAAACATATAGTTTATATGTTATAGTTCTACTTCTGTTTCTAGAAATATTTAACACAAACCACATCCCTCTATGCACTGGCCATGTGGCATCTGTGTGTGTGTGTGAAGCTAAGTCGCTTCAGTCATGTCCAATGCTTTGCAGCCCTATGGACTGTAGCCCATCAGGTTCCTCTGTCCATGGAATTCTCCTGGCAAGAATACTGGATTGGGTTGCCATGCCCGTCTCCAGGGGATCTTCCCGACCCAGGGATCAAACCCGCGTCTCCTGCATCTCCTATATTGGCAGGTGGGTTCTTTACCAGTAGTGCCATCTGGGAAACTGGCACCTCTGTGTCCCTCTGTCTAATTTACCCCAGCCCCTGTCTCCAGGCTTTCTGTCTCCTGATATGGACCTATGTTCTATCACTTCTAACCTCCCGATACCATCCCCTCCTGTGATCCTCACACACGGCTGCGTTCCCTGCAATGTCTGTCTGCCCATGGGCTGTCAGTTCCTTTTATCATCCCAGGAAGAAGCACAGTTCCTCCCTTTGGGACCTGCCTGATTTCAGTGTCCTGGCCTCTCCTGCCTGACCCTGTTCTTACAGAGTGCTTTCCTGAGCCCCAGACCCTAGTTCATTTTAAGCTTTTTGAACATAAAGAGTATTGGTCTGGGTCCATCCGGGAATGCTGCATATTCAAAGTTCTGGATTATTTGGATAAAAAATGAAACAGAATAAATTCATCCACTGCCTAAAAACATCTGGTCTCTTTTAATGAAAACCTACCACTGGGCTGTCTGGCAACAAGTCTATTTGTATCCAACGTGTATCCAGAGAGTTCTTTTAATTTTTTTTTTCTTTTCCAGCTGCAAACCCACATGAGAAGTAGACACGCTCTTTCATGTAATTCTTCACTGAAAATGATCTGAAACTATTTCCCAACTTGTCTGAATGCATTCTGAATATTCAAGGGACATTTCACAGGTTTGAACCAAAAAACTCCTCCAGTACATGAAATTGGTGTCTGCATTTTGACAAATGTCAGGGAGAGCACAAATGCCATAGATTGAGACCTCGAACAATCAGGAAGTCTGTGTTAGCTGCCTGGTTCCCTGGGTCTCCTAGTTGAATCTTCTAAAGTAAAAGACGTTTAAATCGCTAAGTCTCCTTCCACCGGCCAACATTCCCAGCCTTTGGTGATGGATACAAGTAACGCACAGGACTTCTAACGCTACAGTTTAACATTTGTATTAAACCCATTACCTTACCGCTTTCAAAGCATTTCAGATACCTCATCCCTCTTGACTCTCTTGACAAACTTCTGAAGTAAGCAGAGCAGATAGCATCCTCTCTACCTTCAAGAAGAGAAAACTGAAACAAGAAAGATGAAATAACTACATCGTCTCTCTAAGATGGAGGCAGAGTTCTCCTTCGACCAACCCCTCTGCTCAAGGCACTTTGATGGGTAACATGTTAGCAGAGAATAGCAGTAAGACGCCGTCTCCTTCAGGGCTCTTGCATTCTTGTGAGCCAGATGTAGAATTCAACAGGCAAGAGAAGCGTGAGCAGGACACTGGCTGGGTTTGGAAACAGGTCCGCCTCCAGATGTGAAAGGAGGCAGGTGCCCCCTCCAGTCTTGCGTCTTGATGCCAGAGGCCAGGTGAAGTCTTTTCTTGTCTAAAAAGGAGCCTGAAAACCAAAAATGGTTGTCAATTTCATCTTCCACAATGACTTTTAAAAAGCGGGAGAGGACACAGAACAGTCTGTGACGAGAAACTGCACCAAGAGGCCCACGAGCTCGTTGTCATCGGAGCAGCAATGTCACCAAGAGCATATAGACAGAGTCCCCGAGTGACGGTTGTAAGGTCCGGTTCTGGACAGGGCCGCACAGTAGGCCAGGTGAAGGCGGCGGAAGCTCCATAAGCTGGGGAGAATAGTCAGAAAGGGATGAGAGAGTGAATAGGTAAAAGGCATCAAAATGACTGCAGACCAAATTATCAGGAGTTAAGCATCATTTGATGGTGAGACACACGAAGTACATGATCAGAAGGGACGCTTACTCAAGATAGTTAATTCTGCAGATTGTGATTTTCAGGTGAATACGGATTAGATGCTCAAAAGAATAAAAACTCAATTTTTGTCACAAAGGCATTCTTAAAGCAAGCCTAAATTGAAGATTACCTAAACCTCTAGATACTAAATTGCGATATAAAAGACCCAATTACAAACTTGAGGAAGAAAAATATAGATGTTGCTTTTTTTTTTTTTATGTAGTAGATGCAGTATCGCTTTCTTTTTGCTGCATAAAAATTATCACCAACTTATCTGCTTAAAACCACACCTCGTTACTTACATGTCCGAAGATCGGGGAGGTCTCTGCTGATTCTCTGCTTGGGGTATCTCACAGCAAAAACAAGGCGTTTGGAAAAGAATCCCCATCCAAGCTCACCAGGGTTGTTGGCAGAGTCCGATTCCTGGTCCCATTGGTAAAGGTCCTGTCAGCTGAGGCCACTCTGTCCTTGTGGAGGCCACTAGCCTTCCTCCTTCCTCCACGCCAGCGATTGTAGAGCAAGCCCCTGACTTCCTCTCCTGATAACACCAGAGAAGCTCTGTGCTTTAAAAGGACTCAAACAATGCCATTCGGTCCATTCAGATAATCACCCTTTCACTCATTCACAACTTACATACTTCTCAGAGGCTCCACCCACAGTCAAAGAGGAGAGGATTTCACAAGGGTGAAGGGTCATCGTGGGCCTTTCTTAGAACCCTGAATCCTAAATATGGGTCAGACTTGAGGTTGGAAAGAGAATTAGTGAAGTGAAAGATAGGACTAACAATTCATTTGAGAGCGTAGCACACACACACCCATAGTTTATTATTTTGTAATGAATACTTGAGAAATCAAAAATGTTTCCAACTTATTCTTCCAACAATGGAAGAATGTCTCCAACATTCTTTTAATTAGAATCCCAGAAGAGAATGAAGGGAATGTCAGAGAATAGAAATAATTCTTGATTTTTATAAGGATGTCAAGAAATGTATACATTTTACTTAGAATACTTAGTGCAATAAATAAAAATAAATTACCTCTGAAGAACTACAATTAGACTGATAGCATACTCCTTTTTTACGAATAATAGATGTCAGTGAGTATACCTGGGCAGAGGCCTCAAACAGCTGAAGACCGGTCGTTCTAGACCAGTGTGGGCAATTAAACTCAAGCAAATGTAACCGCACCTGGAAATGTCTAATTAAAGCGAACAACCAAGAAAGGGATAAAATAACACAGGGAAGGGAACTGGGATCCAAGAATCACTGCTAAGGAGCCATGAACGTGTTGAATACGGAACCCAAACCACGTGTGTTCATACCAGACAACGTATTTGACATTATCAACTTGGAACACTTGAAAGTAATATGACGAGTAAATATCAGGAGGAAAGGAGTTCCAGAACAATAGTATGTTTACCTCACTTGTCCATCTGCAGTGTCAAAATTTAGACATGAAATTTTTAAAAAGTACAAAATAAAGGTATTTTGTTACACACATTATGGGAGGTTCCCACCTCCAGGACTCACAGCCTCACCCGAGGAGCTGGGAAAATGTACAGGTCACCATGTGGGAAAGACAATCAGGCAGAGGGTGTGGCTGAAAGGAGTGAGGACATACACTGAATATGCTTGTGCTCAATTCGTCCTTCAAAGAAAACCACTTCTCATTGTAAAGGGCCAAAAATAAACCTCTAAACAACAATGATATGGTCAGAAGAAATATTCAATGAGTAAAGCAAGCAAGGTCAGGAGGAAATACCAAATAACTTTATTCATAAGCAAAAAATAGAGTTACGTATGTCAGTGATACACAGGTCTCTTTGAAAGAAGAGAAGTCCGTCTTAAGTGGGAAAAAGATGCTGTAGCAGGCCATCAATCCAGGAAACAGCAGTGCGAAAAAGAAAAAGATAAAAATAGAAAACAAACAAAAAGACAGTAGAAAGAATCCCAAGTGCATGAACCCACAGTAACAATAAATGTAACAGTGCTAAACTATGCTACTGGAAGAGAGATGATCAAATTGCATGACTGATAAAATTAAAACACAAAATACTGAATGGTAAGTCTTGCTACATAAATATTATGCACATGTACAGTGATATTAAAATATCAATATTAGGAAAATTAGATTTAAAATGAATCCTGTGTAATAATGAAATTAACATTCCTCTACCAAGAATTTGTACAGTCATATGTTTTATGTCCCTGACCCTGTAATGTCAAAATATATAAAGCATTAAAAAGTGAATTATAATCATAGGAGGAGATTTTAGTGTAGCTTCATCTGAAATGAAAAGCCAAGCAAGCCAACAAAAGTTTTGTCAAGTCTAAAAATTTAGCTCCTTACTATCTTTCCTGATTGACACAGAACTGCATGATTCTAAAAGTTCTACCAGTCAATCATGAATGAAATCAAGCCTGAATATTCATTGGAAGGACTGGTGCTAAAGCTTAAGCTCCAATACTTTGACCAACTGATGCAAAGAGCCGACTCATTGGAAAAGACCCTGATGCTGGGAAAGATTGAAGACAGCAGGAGAAGGAGATGACAGAGGATGAGCTGGCTGCATTGTATCACCAGCTCAATGGACATGACTTTGAGCTAAGTCTTGGAGGTAGCAGAGGACAGAGGAGCCTGGCATGCTGCGGTCCATGGGGTCACAAAGAATCAGACACAACTTAGCGACTGAACAACAGTTCTAGCAATTCTAACCATTAATCTGTTAATGAAAGGTGCCAACATAAACGCATAAAGAATGCTATGCAATGTGATGCCCAGGGCTTAACATAAACACACTAGTCTGAAAATGAAAGCTGGTGTAGAAGTGAGAAAATGCAGACAGCACAGTGCTCCACTTGTGAGGATAAAGCCGCCCAGGTCTTCTGAGGGCACAGGTGTGTCCACAGATTTAGGTGAAGCAGCCCCCTGGGGTGAGGGTCCTGCCCATGTGCAGGAAGCTGTGCTTTTTTTTCAACCCTAATTTTGTTCTATGTAACTTTTCATAGGGCTTCCCTGGTGGCTCAACGGTAAAGAATCTGCCTGCAAGGCAGGAGACCCGGGTATTATCCCTGGGTCGGGAGGATCCCCTGGAGAAAGATATGGCAACCCACTCCAGTATTCTTACCTGGAGAATCCCATGGACAGAGGAGCCAGGTGGGCTAAAGTCCATGGGGTCACAAAGAGTCAGACATGAATGAGTGACTAAGCACACAATTTTTCATAAGTTTCCATATATTTTCTCCTTTGCCAATATTTTATATCCATGGACTGTCTGTGTCCCTCTTTTAATGAATTATCATCTAGTAAGAACAAAATCTGCAAAGATTGACGGTAGACGAGGTGTTCTAAGAGAGTCTCAGAGAATCCATATCCCACAAAACCTAGCCCTTGGACCTCACGAGCATATAAGGGACAACAATTATAAAAGGGTTTGTGACAACGCACTGCTGACCATCAGAATGAATGCCGGTGTAGCACTTACGGATGTTCCAGGCGGTCTGTCCGCACGGCTGTACTGTAGCAGGTGCTGGCGTCCCCATCTGGCCGAGGGCTCACCCAACATCTCAGAGGGCTCACCCACACCTCCTGGAGCTGGGATGCCCACAGCCATGCCTGCACCCCCCACACAGCTACCACTCGGGCTTGGGGGCCTGTGGCCCCGAGCTCACAAGGACCTGATGCTCAGGCCTTAATGCTCTGCTCTCCTTGCCCTGAAATTCTTAACTATTTTTATGGGAATGTGAGCTTTGAAAGACAAGTTGGTCCAGCAGAGCATCTGCCAGGGCTTTGGAGCCTCAGCTCAGGGGTGTCCTACTTCCAGCTACTTTTGAAGTCCTTGAGAAAGGCTCCTGGCTGCCTGACCCTGACCCCATTGCTCCAGGAGCCCAGGTAGGGTCACAGGTGGGAGCTGTCCCACCTGGGGGCTGCCCCGCTCGCTGCTTTTGGAGGCAACTTGCCAGTCATGCGCCCTGACCCAGCACACAAGGCGGGGCAGGTACAGTCCCTTGAGGGGCACGGAGCGTGAGACCCCACTGCCGGGGGTCAGAGGTGGTGGGAGACAGCCTGCTGTCATTGTGAACCCCAGGTGGCAGAGTGGAGGTCTCAGGCACCCCCAGAGTCTGCCCTCACCCCACAAAATGCCCACTCCTGAAGGAGAACATTAAATTACAAATGAAGAATTCCACATCAGATCAAGAGAGAGCTACCAAAAAAAAAAAAAGAAAATATATTTTAGTACCTCTAATTTCTCAGTTTTTTCCTGTTTTTAAACAGCCGTACCACTTTTATTTTACACTGGGATTTTTAAATTAGCTACCTCCTTCTCTATGCTACACTACAAAAGACCTTTAAAGTCATTGGGTTTATCTCTTCTTCCACATTTTGGACAGTTCTGTCATTCAGAGCCACATTGGATGAGTCAAATCACTGTATCATACATTAATAAGCACTTCTCCCCTGGGTTTTCTCTTTTCCAGGTATACATGTTAACTTCTTAAAATGGCATCATCTTAAGGTGACCATAGACCCCCCGCGACAAGCTCTTTGGATAGGACATCTCAACCAGGTTAGGTCATGCCAGGTTATTTTCACATTGGTATGAAAATGTGGGAAAAAGTAAAACTTAAAGAAAGATGGAGTTCAAGGTAACTCTTCCTGGGAGTGAAAAGTCAGACACACCAAGATTTGAACATGAATGAGAGAAAAATGTCTTTAGGACACATACGGTCCCCAGAGCAGCTTGTGCATGCATGGCCCGAGGGGGTGGGGTGGGGGTGAGCTGTCTCCTGGGACAGCTGCTGATAAGGGGCATCCTGGAGAGGAAGGCCCCTTTGGGGCTGAACTCAGTGGCCTTATAACTTTGAGGTCCAGAAATAAGTGCAATTACTATGAAATTACATTTACATGAGTGGACGTATTCAACTAGGGTGAAATATATTCTCCTGCCTTTTAATCACTAACATATCTAATACTTGGAAACTCTGCTGTGTCTATATCCCCAAATGATTATGTAAAGCTAGTTCAAAGACATGGATGAACAATAGGGAAAAGGCACTACTAAAACCTCTGCAGATCTGAGCTGGGTTGGAGGGAAAATTCAGTTAGTTATGAGCAGAAGCTAAAGAAGGATCAACAGGAAGAGTTAGAGAAAGACACCTTATAACCAGTAAGGGGGCTTCCCAGGTGGCTGCAGTGGTAAAGAACCTGCCCACCAATGCAGGAGACATGAGACTCAGGTTTGATCCCTGGGTCAAGAAGATCCCCTGGAGGAGGGCATGGCAACCCACTCCAGCATTCTTGCCTGAAGAATCCCCCGGACAGAGGACCCTGATGGACTACAGTCCATAGGGTCGCAAAGAGTTGGACACAACTGAAGCAACTTAGCATGCATGCACACAACCATTAAGTACTTCGTAAGTTCTGTTAAGTATCAACACTCATGTATTACTCCATGGTTGGTGAATTCTGGAAATAAGTACTTCTCTTCTGCCCTCTCCTTCACCAACTGAAATACCCATTTCATCCTCAGACTTACATTTTCTTAGCAAAAAGCCAAGACTATACAAAAGTGATCACTTTTCCGGCAATGCATGCTTGCAATAAGAGAAAGTTAGAAAGGAAGTCAGATCTGCATGCTTGAGGTTGCTAAAATCCACTCCGTGTTGATTAATGCACCGAAATTACCCAAGACCAGCTCACTAGGGAACATCTGTCATACAGCCAAAGTAAGTGAGACCTTTCAGGACCTGCTAGATGCCAAATATGCAAATTAAAATTGCTGTTGGGTTCAACAGTGCTGGAAATCTTTGTTTTTAATTTCTTCAAGAAGTTTCTTTGGGAGCAAAGTACATGAAATTTTGCTAATCGAGACCCTTCCTTCAAGGGTAGCCCATCATATGGCATTCCATTCCTTTGATGTCTCCCTGTGTAGGCTCTAAGGTGCGATCTGATAACGACGACGTTGCACCCATTATCATGCAAATTCCACAGACTGAACAGAACGCTAAGAGAGACACAAAGCTGTCTGTGTCAAAAGGTTTGAATAAACGCTAAGTGTCATTAGCAGGGTCTCTCCTTCTTCCCAGTCAATTCCCAGAACCCTGATTTCTTTAAAAATGATCTCATCCTGATCTAATGATGCTGATTCACAGACACGGTGAGGTAATGCACTTAAAATAATGCATCATCTCCACGGCTCACACGAGTGTGAATGTTAAGCAGAATTTCAGTACGGCCTTACCTTTTACTGTAACAAGAAACTGCAAACTAATAGCACAGTGCAGCCCCAGCACAATGCCACCCTGACAAGATGGCATTAGGAAATGTCAGAGAAAATGCCTTTTATCCATATTATAGGATGCCAACTAATTTTATAGCTTCCTCATTTAGAAGAGAAGGGGTAAACAACAGTTTTTAGATAGTAAATTAAAATGTTTTTTATTTAAAAAGCAATGTGTACATCTTTGTAACCCAGTGATAAACTAGGCATTTTTTTTTTTCCAATCTGCCCTTGTCGAAGCACAAAGAGTTTGAATTTATGGATAAGTGTATCAAAAGCATCTTTGAAACATCTGACTACAGAATGAAATTTTACTGGTCCTAGTAATAGACACCAGACTCTCAGAGAAGTCTTTCACAATTTATAGTTGCATTCAGATCACATTGTATGTATTCATGGAACAAAGGGATATGTCTTCTTCAATTTTATATGTGTAACTATTTTATACTCAATGTGCTTTCTCAAAATATGTGAACATGGATTGCAATGAAAAGAACAGAGATTGGGAAAAGTGTAGGCAAATGGAATTGCAGACGTCAGAACTCAAGTGGGCTCTTGGAGTCATCTTCTCTAGCAGCCCTCTTTCATGGGTGATGAAATTAAGACCTAGAGATGATAAATGATGAGCAGATGCTATCATGTGTTTGATCCCCTCAGATACTAACTGTAGGGCACAATTAGTCATAGGGTTATGCTGATGACTGCAGCTTGGTTCTCACCCTCAAATAGCTTTCAGTGTAGCCAGAAACTCCAATACATAAACAACCAATTATACTAGAGACAGAAGATACAAGTGCTGTGAGCAAAGTGCCGTGGGACAGAGGGAAGCACAACTCACGGTGAAGGGGAGAGAGACAGAAAGTGGAGGTTCAGTGGAAATGAAAGCCGGAGGGGAATGGCGATGATGGGAGAAGGCAAACAAGAGCGCAGGGTGGACCGAGGTGCCAGAACACAAGACACAGAGAGAAGATGGCCTTGGGCATGTGCCATGGAGGGGGCATGGTGGAGAGCAAAGTGGCCAAGAGTGAAAAGTCTCCAGTTGGCAAAATCTTTTCAACCACTTTGGTCAGAAGAATTGTTAGGAGCACAGCAGAGCCTGCCAGGTATTGCAAAGCTATTTCCTAGTCTGGAGGGGGCTTTCATGAATTTTTGTATAATAAGATGGTTTCATTGGTAAAACAGGAAAAAAGCCAAGATGTAGAGGGTGCACCACCATCACAAAGAATAACATACTGATACAGATACTTTGGCCACCTGATATGAAGAACTGACTCATTTGAAAAGACCCTGATGCTGGGAAAGATTGAAGGCGGGAGGAGAAGGGGACCACAGAGGATGAGATGGTTGGATGGCATCATGGACTCAGTGGACATAAGTTTGAGTAAACTCGGGAAGTTGGTGATGGACAGGGAGGCCTGGCGTGCTGCAGTCCATGAGGTGGCAAAGAGTTGAGCATGACTGAGTGACTGAACTGAACTGAAAGGTACTTGATTTTTTCTTCTAGTTTACAAATCAAGACATGCATACCATTTCATTGACCTCATTTTCTCTGGGAGTGGAATGAGTATTATTTTAATTGTACAGATGAACAAACTGTGCCTTTATGAGCTTTCTGACTAGATTAGAAGTAGGTTTTGTAGACCAAGTCCAGTGATCTTTCCAATATTTATTAAATCTCAAAAATTATGTGTATGTATTAATTTTTTAAATTTTGCCTGATAGTGATCGTCATTCACTTGTGTCCAACTCTGCAATCCCATGGACTAATAGCCTGCCAGGTTCCTCTGTCCATGGAATTATCCAGGCACGAATACTGGGGTGGGCTGCCATTTCCTTCCTAGCATAAAGGTGCACCCAAAAGGTCAGAGTGAAGTTGGAAATGGCTGAGAACCCAGAGCTGTTTGAGAGAAGAGTCTCCAGGCTGACGAGCGCGGCCCTCCCTCTGCAGGGGACTCTCCTCTCCCACTCTGCCCCTCTCACTTAGCCCTGGAAGCCTGGCTTTCATCCTGTGCTTTCAGCGACTGATAACCCCCCGGAGATCAAATCCAGGGGCCTTTTCTCTGTTCCCACCTCTTTGATCTCCACAGCCTTTAAAGCTGGTCACATCACCATTTCCTCTCCTTGAGGCTGGACTGGTCCCTTCACTTTCAGAGCTGAGTTGGCCATTTCGGACCTGATGTCCCACTTCTCTGGGTGGTGGTTTAGTTGCTCAGTCAAGTCCGACTCTTGCAACCCCATGGACTGTAGCCCACCAGGCTCCTCTGCCCTTGAGATTTCCCAGGCCAGAAAACTGGAGTGGGTTGTTGTTTCCTCCTCCAGGGGATCTCCTGACCCAGGGATCGAACCCTGGTCTCCTGTGTTGCAAGCAGATTCTTTACCGCCTGAGCCACCATCTGCCCTTTGGTCTCCCTTGTGGACGACACCAACCTCTGACCAGGGGTTACCTGTGAGTCTGACTTTCCCTGAGGATGTAAGCTTGTCTCTCTCTTCTGTTCTGAAAACTCTCCTAGGTGAACATCATTCATTCATTCACTCATTAGTCCATTCACTTATTACCTACTTGTTTCATGTAAATAGCTCCTCTGTGAATTTCTAGATTGACCAGGAATAAATGCGGGGTGTATCACCACTTTTTTTTTTTTAAAGATTAAGCTTCTCTTTGTAACTGCTGAAAACAAGCAAACCAAGGAAAAAAACAAACCAAAACCTTCTATAGTGTAATTTAAAGCTTTAAACCATATATTAAGTGTTTTAAAATATTTATAAGATATTGTAAATATTAAATTTATAAAAATTTATAATAACCTTTCAGACATTCTCTTCAAAATGTAATTCTACCCCACACCCTACGGTCTCTAACCCCCTTCTCTGCTTTTTTCTCTTCCACAGAACTAATTATGTCTGATGTCTATCCACCACTTATTTATGTTAGATTGTTGTTTGTTTCTCTACCTTGGAATATAAACAACCCAAGGGTGGGAATTTCATCTGTTTTGTGCATTGTTATATCTCTGGTACCTTGAATTGCAACTAGTATCTTATGGATCCTCAGGAAGCATATGGGTGAAAGAACAAATTTCATATGGTTGAAAGAACAAACTGGCTTTGGGGAGCATCCAGCCAGTGGACTCTTCTACCATCACGGGCAGGATCAGTTTCACTGTCAGCCATGCTGACCTCACCTGTTCTCCAGCAAACCCAATGGAATGAAGTTTATAGGAGTAGAAATCCCAGTGCCATGGCAGCAGGAGATGACTGTGGCATGGGGTCTCTGTGATGTTGGGAGTAGAAACAGTACACTGGACTCTGAGACTCTCCGTTCATATCATTCCCCAGTGAGGTCAAGTCCAATATAAACTGCTCAGCTTCCCCTAAGACAAATCCACTTCAGGCCACCTGGCAATGACCTTGAAAAGAGCTTCACAAAGCCTCAAGTGTCAGGGAGGGTTCCTTCCCTGGCGCTCCAACCAGATTTGGGTCTTCAAACAGCCTCATAAAGGCAACAGCTACATTGATCATTATTCTCTGTTGCGAAGTATTCCCACGTGATTATGTTTAAAAAAGAACCCACGAATACCCAAAATTTCCTGAAGAGGTAGCTGAGCTGTAGAAAACAAAAATTTCTCACCTTTCTACAAGGAACTAACATGACTTTTTCTTTGTAGTATACTAGATGCCTTTTTATTTTTTTCAAACCAGCATGTAGAATTAAGCCAAGTGTTGTCTGTCTAGATAGTATATCCTTGTAAAACAATTCCAAATGATAACCATTTGACACAGGGGCCTATAAAAATAGGTGTCTGTCTCTCTCAATCATAGTTAAGCACAAATGCAATACTTGATTAATGATTGCTTTTTTTAAAAGCAGCTCTCAAATCAGATAGGATAGGACCTTTATCATAGACACTCAGCATTAAGCAGCTGGTCTTCTGCTGTAATTGTCCTGGTGCCAATGAACTGTCAGGGCAAGGAGTGACTGAATATTGGCCTCGTCGGTTCCCTGCATCAGGGAGAAGAGGAGACACATGGGTTGCTGGCAGTCAGCCAGCCTTGACATTTCACTCTCTCATCAAAGGAAGGACTCCAGTTAATTTATTAAGAGGAGCCTCTGATGCAACTAACCTGGGAACTTAAGAACCAAGCAAGTTCCTCCTCCAAGTCAACTCCAACATTTGCTGCAGAAAAGAACCCCCAACAAGATGATAAACCTTCTCTGGGAGCTTTCAGAGACGTGATGTCTGGCTCACCCACAAATATCAATGTGTTCTTGACCTTGCTAGAAGATGAAAATAAATTAGCTAACCACAGCACAGCCAGCAGGACTCGGGAAAAAGTGAAGAAGCCTGTCTCTATGTGCACGTAGAAGGAGAGAGTGATGGTGGGAATATGTCCAAGAAAAAGCCAGAGAGATGATTGTAGCTTAGTTAAGAAAATAATTTATACTCAATAATTTTCAAATAATTAAATAGACTTTTTTTTTCTTAAACTTCACTTCAGAGAAACTATTAATTAAATCACAAAGGTGCATATGAGGAGAAAAATAAAATTACAAATAAGTGACTCTCGTTTCTTATTTTATTCTTAACGGATCTACTGCGTGGAATACACTTTGGTTGGAAAGACTTGTCCTCCTTACTGGCTACTTACAAAGAACAAAATGAAAGTTTCTGTAAGGTTCCCATGTGGGACTATAACCATGGTATTCTTTCTTTTACCTTATTTTCCCTTTTCTTTTTTCGGTTAAGAAGAAAAATCTCCAAGGGAGACATATCAAGGGGATGTGAGGAGTGTGCAGAGGATGTCAATAGTGAGAGAGAAGGCGGAACATGGTTCACTCCTTTTCGTCAGAGGGGAGGGGTAAGTTCTGGGCAGTATAGGAAGAGTGTTAGGGTCAAGACCCGGGACTGCCTGCATCCAGACCCCCTCACTGGTCCTCTCTGAGTGACACAAGAGAAATCAGTGTCTTGCTTCAGTGCTGGGTTGGAGCGCATGCTCAGCTGGGACCCAGAGTCACAGATGAGAGCTGTGACTTCTCTGACCACTAATCTAAGAAGGGAAACAAGGGTGGGGTGAACTGGGAGTTTGGGATGTACATTACTGTTGCTATGTATAAAATAGATAACTAATGAGAACCTATTGTATAGCATAGGAAACCCAGTGCTCTACGGTGACCTAAATGGGAAAGAAACCTAAAAAGGAGGGGATATATGTATATGTGGGGCTTTCCTGGTGGCTTAGCGGTTAAGAATCCGCCTACAATGTAGGAGCCATGGGAGACGGTTGGGTTTGATCCCTGGGTAGGGAAGATCCCCTGAACTAAGCACTCACACAGGTATATATGCATTCACTTTGCTGTAAAGTGAAAACTAACACGATGTTGTTAAACAACTATCATTCAATAAAAATTATTTTAAAATGAGGAAGAACAGGAACGCAGAGGGACCAGCGTCCCTCATGGTGGCCAATGTGCAGGAAGGAACCGACGTGAAGAGGTCTCGCCCAACCGTTCCCCACATAAGATACTCAGATCCTACCACGTGGGCACTGAGCTGGACCGCAGAGGATGCTGTGAGGCTGGGGCTGGCCGGGTACCAGGGGATGGACTCAGACAGGCAGGGGAGTTTGGGGAGACACGAGCTCTAGTGCTTTGCTTTCTGTGAGGTGGAAGTCGTTGGAGGAAGAGGAGAGATGGGGTCAGACGTGGTTTTCACAGGACCCCTGGGCTGCCCTGCTGGGACTTCAGTGGAAGGTGAATCAGGACAGAAGGCGGGTGTTCGGGAGGCTGATAGAGCAACCCAGGTGGGAGACAGCAGTGCTTGGAAGCTGAGCGCTCTTCCCGTCCCCTCCCAGCTCATCAGCAGACACCTTGGTGGCTTCCTCTCTTCTGCCTGCACAGTTTTCGCCCCTCACCCGTCCCTTTTTCCTCAATATCCACCCTTTTCATCTATTCTTTGTCACCTCACCAATCTGCATCCATGGTAGAGCATTTACTCTTGCACTTTTTATCAAGGCATTTACTTTTATTTTTAAATATAGCTCATTTTTTATGCCCAAAATACTTGGTGCTGTTAATTTCCATTAAACATGTATCCACATCACTGGCTCAGTGGACATGAGTCTGAGCAAACTCTGAGAGCTGGTGAAGGACAGGGAAGCCTGGTGTGCTGCAGTTCATCGGGTCACAAAGAGTCAGATACAACTTAGGGACTGAACAACAAAAACAGCAGCAGCGTGTGTGTGTGTGTGTGTGTATGTATGTATGTGTGTATGTATGTGTCTGTGTGTGTGTGTGTGTGTGTGTGCGCGCACACACACACACTTAGTAATATATGACTCTCTGAGACTCCAAGGACTGTACCTCGCCAGGCTCCTCTGTCCTGGGATTTCTCAGGCAAGAATACTGGAGTGGGTTGTCATTTCCTTCTCCAGGGGATCTTCCCAACCCAGGGATCACATCTGCATGTCCTGCATTGCAGGGAGTTTCTTTACATCTGCACCATCTAGGAATATGTATTTGTAATGTATGTAATGTATATTTGATAAGCTATATGTATATATTTGATAAACCATATATATATTATATAAACCATATGTGTGTGTTCTAAGTCACTTCAGTCATGTCTTACTATTTGTGACCCTGTGGACTGTAGACTGCCAGCCTTCTCTGTCCATGGGATGCTCCAGGCAAGAACACTGGAGCAGGTTGCCATGACCTCCTCCAGCGCATCTTCCCAACCCAGGGATCGAACCTGTGTCTCTTATGTCTCCTGCACTGGCAGGTGAATTCTTTACCACTGGTGCCACCTGGGAAGCCCGTATAAACTATATATATATATATGTGTGTGTGTGTGTGTGTGTGTAATTGTCTTCTAGAGATGAGAAGAAGTCTCCTGTGAGGTGAAATATAGTTTTAAAATAGACAGAAATTCTTACTCTATCTATGAATTTAGACACACATATAGAGAGATTATACTTTAGTATTATTATCTTTTCTTTTTAAGTCAGTGGAAGCAGTAAAATTATTCTGAAGGTAAAAATTGCAATTCTTGAGCTTACATATATTTTCTCTCAGCTTATCCTCTCATCTTTCCTTGTTCATTCTTTTCTTCCCTTACTTAATGAGCATATTTAAAATGTATTATGTCTCAGACATTATGCAAAGTTTGAGGGATCAAAGATCGATATGAATAGATTCACCCCATGCCCTCAAGGAGTTTACAGATGAATGGAGAAGACTCTTAAAAACTGTAAACCTTTGTAGCAGCACAGAAATGTACAAAGGTATGCAATGTGTTTGAACAGGTGTGGCCAGATAATTTCTCAAGTAAAACTTAAATGGCCAAGCAACAGAAAGCAGGG